>NC_137218.1:17240199-17613880 GCF_949987685.1 Ammodytes marinus
ATTTTAAAGTAGTTTGACAATTTCATTTTGGAGCTACAACGAAACAACGAAAACACAAAAGAGGAAAGAGAAGAATATACGGTTGCATCAAAACCATGTGGGATTGTTCAGTGAAACCTTGGTCAATTTTATTTACCTACCAACAACACACCTCTCTTTGAAAACCTAATCGGACACCTTCAACGGTATGACAAAGCAATGAAAGCTAATTGTCAGAATAGTAACAAACAGTAGTTTTATCAAAGCAATTACAATTGTCATAAATATAAGCTCTGACAGTGCCAGTTAATTTAAAAGGTTTTCAAGCTATAGATTTTTAGTAGAAGCCTTAAATTCGCAATTATTGTAGGGTACTAAATATGCAGACGCTGTCTAACAGCTTGCAATCATACCTGAATCACAAATTTCATCAATAATCGAAAACAGACTCATTACACCGTAGGCTATATCTTGAGCTGAAACTTAAAACCCTATACGCGTGTGATGACAGTTTCTGTGCTTTTCCCAGGCTTTTCAGAAGAAATAAATGATAATCATGTGTGTGGAACAAAATCCACCCCATGTTAGCTGTGGTGAACACCACCCCCGTCGTCTTTCTTGTTTCAAATCTGCTACAAATACTACAGAGGGGAGGGGGGATTGTCCATGACCTTCTCAGTTTCAAATAACTAACATTATCCTCAATAACGTCTAACATTTACACAAAGGTTAGAATGTAATAAATGTAAGAAAGCCCTCTACATTTATGCAAAGAGCGATATAATCAGCCTCCCAAAATCCAGTATATTTCAATACCATCTGCAAGGGCATAGATCAATTCAAAATATTAATTAAATAATTTTTCCAGATTTTGATCCTTGAGCTAAGAATCGCACATCCAGGTATCCTCTACAAAGTTAATTTCAAGAAGTCATGGATTTTATCCTGGTATTTATTTAACTGGCCACATGGCAGAAATAGGCAGAAAAACATTATTACTTTAATGTTGCCATTCTTGTAGCCTGCGTTGAATAGGGATGAACTATTCAGTCTTTGTGTGCAGCAGATTTGAAGCACATTTTACAAAAATAAAACATATTTCTGGTACTTCATACCATGGTGCTTTATAGTGAGCATTGTGGTAGTGAGCATTGTGAGACCTGCATTCATTCTGTTTTGTGTTGCTCCATACCGAAAACCTTAAAGGTGTCAGCGATTCTGGAGAATGCTTGTCAAAATAACTTCTGGTGGATACACAGCCTAGGCTCTATAAACTGACATGTAAACAAAGGGTATGTAAACAAAAGGGCCTACCGTAGCTTGCAACATGCCAGTTTACAGAGCATAGGCTGTGTATTTACACCCTATTTTTCTCAGCACACACACACAGGACAGGTAGCGGTTGAGGAGAAATTCACTGATTTTAAAATATTGTGATTTTGAATAGAATCATTCTCCAAACTCAACCTTTAAATAAGGGCACTGTGTGTGGGGTATCATCCCTAACACTACTGCTGTCTTACCTACACAGCTCGTCTCTGGAACAGTAGTTCTGCAGGCTGAGGCAGTTGGGCTTGCCCACTCTTTCCTCTCCCCTCACACTCTCCTCATAGGAACACGAGGGGACGATGGTTTTCCTCCGACGCTCGCCACACAGAGTGTCAGAGCAGGGACAGAAGAGCAGAGCAAAGCTGTACTCCTCGGGCACACGCTCCAGGAAGCGCCGCAGGGCTTTGTGGCATTTCTGGCGGTTACAGCTGTTGTCAGAGGCCGCTGCTCGCTTGGTGCAGGCCACGACATACTCTGATCGCAGCGAGCCACATTTCTCATACAGGCCGCAGTCCTGGGCAGCCTTCAGACACTGGTTTTGGCCGTCCACAGAAAGAAATTGAGCTGAATGTCGTCAAGAAGGAAACAGGGTAAGGTATACCAGTAATTAAGGAAAACCTAAAATAAAGGTTTAAATACTGTATAAGAGCATTACCTGACATGATGGAGGCCATACGTGACATCTCAATGTTTCTCACAAGGTTTAACTGCAGCTCTTCGTATGGAGACACTTCGTACTCATCATATGCTAAAAAAACAACAGGGAAAAGTATTGTCACATGGTTCATTCAGCTGAGAATTAAAAAATGCCCCCCTCCACACACACACAAACACACACACACACACACACAAACACACACACACACACACTTGCACACACACACACACACACACACACACATGCCTAATGCTTAAACCTGCACCTGCAAATCTCACAGTCCAGTAGACCCTGAGGCAGTGTTCCTCCCTGCGAGAACCACGCTGACACTTGCAGACTTGAAGTGGGCGGTAATGCTGCAAGGCATTCTGGGCATCCAGGCACTCGGTGCGGGCGTCTGGGCCGAGGGGCGACACAGCCTCCTCGGCTGCACAGTACTCAAGCAGCCGATAGAGCACCATACAGGACTGCTCCTGGACGCAGCCCTGCTCCACCACCACACAGTCCAAGGCAGATACTGGCACACTACCTGGGGGGACATGTTGATATTGTCAACTGCTGGTTGCCAACATTATCACCAATTATGTGCATTGCTGTAATCATGCAAAGCAGTTGGATTTATGGTCCCACCATGTATTGTTTGCCCGTAAGCTAGAATGGCTGTAATTAAGACAACAGGGCAAAGTGAGTGCACTCCATAGACCCTCCACTGCATTACTGGGTTACAATGATATCAAACCAGGTCGATTAAATAAAAAGCACACCAGTGTATAGAGCAGCAACGTGGGCGAGTCTCTTGTATAACCTAACAACACTATAGGGTAACGTTATGGTTCTAATTGATATATAATCATCTCTTAATGTTCTCACTGGGCCTCCATAATGGACTGGTGTTTTTATGTACACAGTCTTATAGTGTGTCCTTCAATCGTTTTATATTGATGATAGTTGCACGTCCATGCAAGTTTTTTGGGGAAATCCTGCTGCCAATCACCTCATATAAAAAAGCAAAGGTTACATGATGTTCACTTTAAGGGATTTCTCGCCTCAAGCAAGGCGGAGTTATCTTACATTTTCCATACTGTATAAATGCTAACAAATAGCTATATTTAGAATAGTAAACATTAATTTATCAATATAAAATACATGTGAAACTATTGAAAATGATTGGTATCAAAGTAAAATTATACACAAATAAATGGGCTTCAGAAATGGAGAGACGCT
Organism: Ammodytes marinus; assembly: GCF_949987685.1. Taxonomy (NCBI): domain Eukaryota; kingdom Metazoa; phylum Chordata; class Actinopteri; order Uranoscopiformes; family Ammodytidae; genus Ammodytes; species Ammodytes marinus. Next base: position 17,243,390 of record NC_137218.1, read on the forward strand.
GGGGTAGTGCTTGAATATTTTACATCTATTCCTGGACGACTTGACCAAAAGCACTGCTGTTATTCTTGTAAAAGGACACATGAACAGCTGGGGGCAAAACCTTTTGCAGCAGGGTCCCCTCCACTTGGAACACGCTTTCATCAATGTCCACCACTGTGTCCACATGTAATGCTAGAGACCAGAAAACCAATTTTTTGGTTTCCCTACCCAAACTATAAACTTTTTGCTTCCAATGCTTCAACCTGGATATCTTAGACATTGACTCCTATCAAATGTCCACCATGGGGATGTTTCCTACCCTGAAGTCCCCACCGACCAACAGACGGAGGCAAACTCTTTTCATCTGACAGATGCATAGGCACATGTTGTTCCTAAAAAATATGTTGCTTGAAAAAAATTGTGAAATTCGACTGTATATGTATTGAAAGGGATTCATCATATTTGGTTATGCAACGGGCCGTTGAGTACAAATGTGTTGCATATCACCAACCACATGTCCTCCCAAACTAATACATTATTCAGTACAAAAACAGTTATGTTGGTCCATAGTCCTTAGGCATTAAGAGGGTTTTGATTGGCAGTGTTCTGTCTAGAATGACTGAAAGAAAAAATAAACTGCAAATCATTTCATAACAATGAGTGTTGCTCCCTGAAAAAAATACAATGCATGAGGTCCAGAGGCAGCCTGAGGGGGACGGGAAAAATAAAGAAAGGCCACTTCATGAAAACGCGTTCTGATGGAGCATTTCAGGAAATTAATTTTCTCAAATGTGACACATAATTGTCCCTACAAATTACATTTCATGCAAAGTGATTCCACAGAAAGAAAATAGCTGGGCTAGGCAATATGCACACGTTCTCCTGCTGCATCTCCTTAATTTACTATATCCTGTCACTTCTTTAGTGCACAAAAGGAATAAACTGGCAATATGTTGTGCACCTAGAGGTCATTTGAATAAATATGTTGCGTTTGAACTTGCTTGTTGATAAATATCCAAGCTTATTCTATCCTCGCGTTAACATTTTACGTCAACCGAGCTCATACACAGACACACACGCTGCATTGTGTTAGATTGGTCACACACTTCGATTAAGCCCCTGCTGGCTGGCGGCGTAAAGCAAGGCTGCAATCCAATTCTGCTGCTGCATGTTTTGCAATCTCAGGCGCCACATGAGTTCCACGTCTCACTTTGGCATGAGACATATCATAAACAGAGGCTCTGCCTGGGCGACGATGCAGGACGCCTGCAGAGGTTACTGCAGTGAATCCACAGGGAGAGGTGTGGGTGGGAACAATACAAACAAGAAGGGCAATGTCCCAGGTATATGTAAAGGTAATGATTCCTTGCCTATATATGTACCACTATTCCTTGATAATTAATATTACATTTCACCATGTTTAGCTGCACTTTAAACAGGCCCCATTTAAAGGTGGAGTCAGCGATTCTGTAAAATGCTTGTCGTCAAAAACACTTCTCGTCAAAATCAGTAAATATCTGCTCAACTGTGTGTGAGCTGAAAAGAAATCTGGTGTTAATACACAGTTTAGGCTCTGTAAACAGGTATGTGAAAAAAGGGTATACAAGCTATAGCTACATGCCCGTTTACAGAGCTTAGGCTGTGTATTAAAACTGGATTATTTTTTTCAGCACACACACATTATGTATAGCGGATCGTGAGGAGATATTCACTGAATTTGACAAAAAAGCGATTATGACAACTCCACCTTTAACCTATACCCTTAAGGCAGTAAACAGTAATTATTTTTTCTCAGAGTTTATTTTTCCATCATTCCTGCTCCTTCAGGTTACCAGTTGAATATTGATGATTTAAAATAAAAATCACTGTATTCACATTATGCTGTTTGAGATGCAACACATTGCTAAAGCAAAAGTCTGCGTTAAGGGGATAGTTGGTCCGACTCCGAGTATGCAGAAAAAAAGGAAAAGGAGAGAAGCGGATAGGAAATGAATTACTGCAATATGTGAGCCATAATACAACCTATTGATTTCTCCCTGGGGTGATTAATAGAATTTGCGAGGCAACACTGATGAAGGTTAATTCCATAAAGGAAAAAAGCGCACACCAAAAAATGACAGGGAGTGAACTGCTTTGCGCAAATTCTTCTTCCGTCTTTTCAAGTACAGGAGGGCCAGCAGAGCATCCAGATTGTTGGACAGTGATTTGTTGTAAAATGTGTTTGGAGATGGTGACAGAGGGGACTTGTAGATAGGAAGTCACAGGCTGGAGGAGGAAGTGGCAGCGAGGTGACAAGATGGAGCTAAAAGGGAGAAAAGATGCCCATGACTGCCTCTGCTCGTTACTACTCGCACTCATTCACTTCACAAGCAGTCAAACTAACGGGATTCCTGAGTGGACTGTAAATGAGGGTGTTTACACGCACATCAATGATCCACATAAAGGCCTGCTGTGGTCTTAATTGGAATATGGTAACCATATGTAGTGATAGTTTTTGTAACTGTGAATATTATTTTATAATCCAGAAATAATTTAAAGCAGAACTCACTTGGTCCACCCTCCTGGTATATGCAGATTCATAATTATTAAAATAAAAACTATATCATAATAAATAGAGTCCTAAAATCAACTGCACTGTGATGGATTGTTAATGTTAGAGTAAACACACTAATTGAGAGAGACCATACAGGAAATGTGGGACTAATGAATGGGTGCAAGTAAGCTGCAGGACAATAGTGATTGTGAATCGAAATAAGGATTTCCGTTTTATTTCGATTTAAGCTACTACATTTTTAAATGTATACATTTATTAAAAATTGGACAGAGCAGATGGTAAATCAAAAAAGAGTTATTTGTAAAGATGAGCAACCGCAACTAGTAGATTAGTTCTAAAATAAATCATATTCCAAAAATGAAATGCATTTATTTCCTACAGTAAATTCTGATTAAAAACAATGCACCATCTTGTCCCATTAGTGTTTATACAGGATCTCTGCACTGATTCAATGTTTGGCAAGACAGATTCCTCAGGAGGGACACAGCTTGTGTGGGCCAATCATCACAATCATTTCCGTTAGCTCTAAATGCAGCTGCCTCCAGTCAGCTCATCGTCTTCTAAAATTAAACTTTCTATTAGCATTAAACATACTGTATGCATTGCTTAAAAGGTTTGAAAATGTCCTCTTTATTATGAGGACAATTACAGGCACTGCCCAGGGCAACCTCAGTCGAGCAGTTATTTTTAAAGAAACAGGATAGTACCATTTAATTTGATTATTTTTTTAGTATTGTATTACTGTCTGATCTAGATGGACAACATTTTCTTTAGATGTGTTTTGGATTTTCAATTTTTCTGTTTTTTTTTACTGATTCGATTCCTCAATTTCCTTCCCTACTTCAGCCTTCCTAGGACCTTTTCCCATTTTGCTGAAATCTTGTAACTTCCTCATTCCCTCCATGATGCTGCACTTTCTTGCCTCCAATTTGGTTTTGCCAAATCATCCAAAAATCTCTCCTCACAGTATGTGTTCATTTCACATCTTTCCACAAGTGGCTCCCGACGCTTTCTTCTCAGTGGCGGTCACAACTGGATCCCACACATGGCACCAATACATACTGAGCCTAACACGCATAATGTAACCATAAAATTGCATCTTCTGTACAAAGTTCATTCAAAAGAACTCAATTTCTGTTGTGTGTTCCCCCTAATAGTACCCTGTCTTCTCAAAATGCTGCAATTTCATTTAATCAAACAACACTGGCTGAGACAGGCACCATGCAAGTTTCTTTACAACAAAAAAAAGCTTGGAGAAATTACTCATTTGTTTGCTCCTCGATTCATGCAAGCTAAGAAGACTAACTCTGTGTGTGACAGAGACATTGAATAATCCAGCACAATTGTATTTGCCTTAATCCGTTATTATGCGCACACCCCACAGAGACACTGTCCTACAAGATACACACCGGAGGTGCGACCATTGTAATTACAATTGCATACAGTCAAGATAGGAACAGCTCAGATACAGGGGTAAACTATCTTACACATGTTACACGCATCACACACATGTTTTGAGCTAGAGAGTAGTTTTTTGAGGACAGGTTTTAAAAATCTGTGAAAACAAAACAAAAAATGTCACGAATGACTTATGCCTGTTCAGGATAAGTCTGACAAGCATGTGGTAAGGGTTCCAGCATCCAAAGGTGACAACTCTACCAGTGTTCACACAAATCATCATTTTGTGTTCTGATTTAATGGTGTATCCAGTTTAATGAGCTGCTGCTGTACTGTGCAGACCCATCAAGCAGGCAGCGTCACTGTACTCCAGGTAAAGTACATACTTGCATGGGGTGTCACATCAGCCAGTCAGAGAGTGTGGGGCTGTGTTAATATTTCAGACTTCTCCCGTCTGCCGCATACTGTGTGGTAACAGTCCTATTCACTGGGCCAAATCGTTTCTTGGCCAGACAGCGACACACAGATTGACAGTTTCCATCAGGGCATTGTTGTTTTTCTGTTGGTGCCATCAGGTTTGTGTGCAAGATAAGTAAAGTAGAACAGGCAAAAACACATTAATGCCATAAAACATTCAATTTGTATTCAATGAGATGGTAGAAATTAGATTAAAAACTCACATTTCATTTTGATAAAAAAATGTTTTAAAAGGTTCTATGATTAACTTTTAAATATTTCTGAAACAGTCTAATTTTTCCTCTGATGATCGTAAATTGCATGTAACAGCAAACGAGACCATCAGTGCAAAGAAAGCTATTTTTATATAGTTTTTCTTAATGCCCTTGTCATGGGTACGCTCACCCAGAAACAACAGCTGCTGTTGGTAAAAACACTACCGCTTTTGTCCAAAGGGGGTGCAAGAATTAACATAAACTGAAAGTTCCTCGGAGCACCTTTAAAGTAGAACTTGAAATATTTTAATTAATTGCATACCCCAAAGCGTTATTTGGTGTCTGTTTTTGCTTTAAGCAATGTCCAATGGGCACATTGCCAACTTCATCTTTGTGTGCTGTCGTCCTAAACGAAACTGAATTACAGGAACAGTAGAGTATGTTAAAGCAGTGCCTCAGCAGAAAGACAAAGAGAAAAATTAAGTCTACGGCACAGTGGAAAAGATAAAGAAGCCAAGGATTGAATAAACCCCTGCACAATGTTAGGTCACTAAGACAACTTCACACAATGTGTATATCAAAACGTCAAACCCTGAACAGAAACAGCTCCAACATGTGGATAATATCAGTCCACATTAGACCTGCGTAACTTAACTACACAACTATGAAAAAGAGCTCTAATACATGTATAGCAACTGTGTTATGGCTCAACCCGTCCACAAAATAACCTACCAAAATAGCAACACTCCATCACCAGTTGCAGGCTGTACGGGGACTTTAGCAATAATCCACAGAGGCCTTGCAGCAAACGGTCAAAGTCAGGTTAAATGTCATTCAACAATAGTCAGCTTTGCCTTTAATTTATCTGGCAAAGATATACCATATGGCCACGTTTAAAGTGATCTCATGCAAAAAATATTCATTTGGAAAACAAAAAGAAACAAATGCAACAACACATGCAAGCAATAAACACAACACAGAGAACAACTGATGTGACATTTGAGTATTAAGTCCAATCAGCAGCATTAACTGGAGGAAACAACGGGCTATTAAATCTAGAATGTGTTTTGCACACACAACACGCTATCCTCATATGTTGTCCCATATGTTTTTTTTATTTCAAAGTATGAAGCCGACTTGGGACCTTTTTTCTACAGGGGAGTTAGAAAATCCATAATCTACTCAGACAGGTGCAATTCTCATTTTGGGACGTTCCAGTCTTGTCAAGACACATTAATGATGGCTTTGGGTAACCCTTAGCTTCGCCGAGAGCCGTTGGTGATGGTGACAGACATGTTGGGGATGGCTCTACCGGTCTACCTGCAAAGTTCCCACGGCCATTGTATATATATATATATAGGTCACATTTGTACAAGGCCAGATATAACACAAGGTAAAAAAAACAGCAATGAAATCAAATACAGTTCAGTGTGGCTATTTATATAATACCTATATAGACATACACATGGAACGCCCTTCAGCACTTAACAGTCTATGATTAGGATGGAGAAATGCCTCATAGAAACAAAGCAACAACAGATGTATTCCTCCAATTAAAAACTAACATAGGCTACTTCCTTTTTCTTCAGTGGTGTCAATTAACACCATTTGAATCCATTTATTTTTTGCAATTAGGTGCAATGGAATAATTCAACATCGTGACAGTCTGTCTAATTTGCATCTGCAACAACTCAGATCTCTATTAAACAGCACTCGGAAATAACTGCCTCTATGGTGTGATTCCACCTAGGTGCCTGGCAGGTGGGTTTGACACACCGGATGATAGACTGGGTGCCTCAGAGGTTTGACATTCACAAGAAAGCATTCATCATTTTATGATACTAATCTCTAATGTGCATGCATTATGTGACATTATCTGAATTTTCCTCAATGCAGTAAAGCGTGTGTGTGTGTGTGTGTGTGTGTGTGTGTCTCATACGGTGACTATTTCTTATGGTCTGCATTAACAATGGATCAGGATACATGACCTGTATACAAACACAATCATAATGATAAAGAATTTCAGCTCCGGCTCGAGCACTGAAGAACACTTAAAAGGACATGATTCAATATTGATAGCCACAGATCAACAAGGTTTGCGCTCCGGTGGGAGATTTCTTATCCAGTCACACATAATTGAATCGAATGATCATATCTCATTTTGCAGGAGCTTGCGTGTGCAGAGATATCCAAACGCATCTCCTGCAATGTCAGAAAGGTATTTTGCCCCCTTGATCATCAGCAAAGAAAACAATATTTTGAAGCAGTGACAGCACTAACTGGTCCCTTATGTTACTGCTATGAATTTCACATCGAATCCCCACTCCTATCGTAGAAATTCAATATTTTTCACTTGTTGTTATTTACACACAAGTCAGAAATACACACATGCACAAACAAGACCTTGCACATGTACATTCATGCAGAGATGTTGGTGCCTTGCTCGAAAGCAAGTGCCCAGGGGGTGAAGTGGCACCTCTCCAGCTATCAGTCAACACTAAATCAAAATGAGTATGGAATTGAACCGACCACCCTCTGAATTTCAAGCCAAGACCCCACAGACTGATTAACCGCCGCCCATGTAGAATATAACCCTAATGCACAACTTATGTAAAATGTCAATGATTTTCAGATGTGGAAGCCAAACTGCTTGAATGTAAAGTAGAACATCTTTCAGTTTCACAGTTCATGGGGGAACTGTGGGATATTACCATGATCTGGGAGTCTAATCATTATTGGGGAGCTCCATTTGGCAAAAATTACAGACCTGAACCCAAGATGTCATCCAGATGTAAAAATCTAAGGATGCTGCTACAATGAAGGGCAACATGATTTTATGGAACTTTTCAGTTTTATTTTGAGGATCATGCCAAAAGTTTCAATATAGGCTACTGTTCAAATCTTTGAAACTAAGAATATGCATAGCCTATTTCAGGTTACGTTACGTACATTATCTTACAAAAAGTTACCACTTAATGAATAAGTTATAATGAGTCTGGAGAATCTTACCAGTAATATAGCCTACATTTAACGTGATATCGTGCGCAGCTGGGCTGGGGTATATAGGCTATTCCTTACATCTAAAATTGTTGCTATTCGCCATACATTTGCATGGAGAAAATCTAACCAACAACTGTTCTGTGTAGGCTACTATACAACAAGATTCTACTATATTCCAACAGTGAATGGTCCAGATTGAACAGAATAAATTAATCAAAACACAATAGGCTATAGTGACGATAAGAAAAATAATCTTCATCTAAAGGATAAGCAAACCAGCTGTTAGAAATGAACAAATGTTGTGCTCACCATGAGAGAAGACATTGAGCAGAAGTCCAATGATCATCATCCTGTCCTGTGACATTGGAGACTCGGGGACTGGGTAAAGTCGCACCCGGCTTGCTGCAGCTCAGTGACCCGTCTCCTGCCACATCCAGCCTCCTCCTCTGCTGCTGCTGCTGCTGCTGTTGCTGTGCCCGCACGGACTGACACAAATCTGATGGTGCTAGTACACAAAGTTGTCCAAACTGAACCGTGCACACATTACTGTAGCGATTCTAGTTCTCACGGTGTTTATTTGTGTCCCATTTATTTCTACGGATTCCAGTTACATTGACCTCTTGAAATATAATATAGGCTGATATAAAAAAATAAATAAAACTACAACACACGTATCCAAAAAGTTTCTGTGCAGCTTATCACCATTCAGTTCCACTCACAGTCCGACAACAAGGCTCCGAGTGCAAGTTGTGTCGCATTTGGACGCGCGCGTGGTGTGCGTCGCAGCTCCACAGTTGTCCAGACCAGAGTTGGGAACAGAGCGCCGAGACTGCATGGCGCATCTTTGTTAAAGGCGCAATGTGATTGGACCCTGAAAAGACTGACATAAGCCCGTGATGTTAAAAGGTTTTCTGTGGAAGAACGTCCACACATCAACATGATGGACAACACAAGGTGTGAATCCTACTATAAATTGCATTTTAAGGAGCACATTTCTTCGAATTATCACTGAATAATCCAATCATTTTTATTTTAAAGGTTGAACATGCTGAAACAAATCACAGCTGAATAAACAACATTAATGGCTTCCAAATTAACACTGAACTTATACTAAATGTGCAATCAAACAGCAGTTTCCTTCTATTTCCATTAGAATCCACTGGTGTAATTTCCCCCATAGGTTTCATGTCTGCTGGTTTGAGCTAGGATGTTAAGTCAAGTATGTTTGCTCCTCTGCCTTGAGACCAGACTCTAGCCCCAAAACCTTTTCATTACATTTATTTAATTTTAATTTGATGTATTTTCTTTTCACAGCAGCGTACAGCAGGGCTGTCTTTCCTTGATCCTGTGCTGCAGCTGACCTGTGGATGGAAAGGGTCGGTCCACAGGGGATGAAATGCCAGTGATACTATAGCAAAGTCTTCTATTCTATATATTATATTCTTCTCACACACAAACCCAAAAACAACCATTGAACATTAGATCAAACAGAAGAAGTCACAATAATCCGTTTGAAAACAAAAAAGTCACTCCACGCTAATTTTGTCCACTTTCTTCGATTTGTGTAACAAACAGTTCCATGACTTTTATGAAATTACTCAATTTACAGTCATTTAAATGAATTAATACTTAACGACAACAAAAATACTGTCCTAAAATATGACTAAACAAACCCAGCGCTGTGTGACTGACTGAGAATAAAAGCAATTTTAGAATTGCAAAGTGCATGGCACTGACCTGTTGTCCCCACTGTAATTACAGCAGATAGTTTAGTGGATTAATTTACACCTACTGTCCTATAGGTGCTCAGGAGTAACACAATTGGACAGTCATTCAAATGCTCACCAAACCAAACAAAAACAACAAAGCAGTGCATAAGGCCCTGTTATCAACAGTAACCATGGCAGCACGAGGAGACCTTGCACCACACTCAAGAGTAAACAATTTGCTCTTGTCAAAGTTGCTTTTAACAGCTGACAACATATTACACAATAGCTGAGGGAATCATTGTTTTATTGTTTTTTGGGCGGCAGTGGCATAGTGGGTAGGGAGATTGCCTCTGGAGTGCAGGGTCAGAGGTTCGATTCCCCGCCTACCCGCCAAATGTCGAAGTGTCCCTGGGCAAGACACTGAACCCCAAATTGCTCCTGATGGTTCAGTGAGCGCCTTGCATGGCAGCTACTGCCATCGGTGTATGGGTAAGAAATGTAAAGCGCTTTGGGGCTGAGAAAATCGGCTAGAAAGCGCTATATAAGTCCATTACCATTTACTAGTTGTTCTTATCTTCGTCAGGTTTTATTCCCTGCTTTCTTGATTTTTCTCCTCCTGCTCCAGCTTCAGAAGTTTGCAGGATTCAAAGGACCGCACGGTGTAACTGCAGCTCCTCCCTTTGGTCAACCCTGTGCATCACACACAACGTACACAGGTTAGAGTGAGTTAAAGAGAGAACTGCTTATTGCTGTGAGATAATGGGTGTTTTAATCAGAAGTCTTATCTGAGCTTTGTGTGGCCACACTAAACCTGGTAAAGCCCTGGAGACAACTTTATGTACCAACTGCTGGCATTGTCTTAATGTGAAGCATATACGCTAGGACATAAAGTTGGAATAAAATATTTTTTACCTCTTCTCATAAAAATGATTGTGATAATGTGATTTATTCTTGATAGATAAAGTGTATATCTTCTCAGAACTGTATTGCTCAATATCATCCAAACTTATCACAGTGAAAATTAAACCACAATTAACATTTGCAAACTGTGTAATTCAGGCTTAAACAAAATTGGGGAACGCAGGCCATGGCACGATAAAGTTGTTCCCAGGCAATAGTTCTCCAGGATGTCCTTGTACACGACAGCGTTGACGTTTCCATCCAGCACCACCAATGTTGTTTTTTCTCCATAATGAATACAGGCCCATACCATCACTTAGCTGCCACCTTCTTGAGTGGTTTCCTGGATGCAGTCATCACAGAGGTTCTAACCACTTAATCGCTGCACCCTTTGTCTTCGGTTAAGGGTATAGCGGCTCTTATCCGATAGCCCAAGCTGTTATGCCTGTGTGGAATAAGTTTTTTGTTGAAGAAAACTTCACTATAGTCCAATATGAAAACAAATCTTTACTTAGTTTCAAAAGACAATGCAGATGATTATGGTCAGCTTTCATGCATGGAGAGAAAACCATAGCATCCTACTCAGAGCAATGCCAGGGTCTTGACTGAATTGTATACACAAAATGAGCTGCTTTATACAGAATGGTTGACATGGTCAGATAGGTAGAATAACAATGGAACAATCAAGTTTGGTTCTTGATGACATCAATGCTAATCTGAATCTGGGAGCTTCCAGGATGGCCCACACCTAGGGTGTCAGCCCAATCGAACTGATTTAATTACAATAGAAACTCCAGACAGGTTACATCAGTAGTTAAGATGAGAGGAATTACACTTCATACAATGACCAAATAATGAATGTAGAGACAAGAGTAGGATTAAACTAATCAATATAAAATTGGCTTCCACACCTGTAAGAGGTGGCCATACTCAATATTAGTGAGTGAGTGACATTTGAAAGAATAATATTGGACATTCCTATGCATGAAATACCCACAAATTTGTGTTTTATGTTCAATTGACCAATGTGCAAAATGTTAAACAAAACCGTTCTTATTGTTCAATACCCCAATTGTTTAATTTTGTTTAAGCCTAAATACACAGTTTGCAAAGGTTAATTGTGTTTTAATGTTTTACCGTGATATGTTTGGATGAGATTGACCTATACAGTTTTGAGAAGTTAAACACTTTATCTATCCTGAGAAGAGGCCAAAAATATTTGATTTCAACTTTATGTGTGACCATGTATTTGACTTCCTGTTCTGTTGCTCGATGAAGCTTGAAATAAAACATAAGGGGTATGAAAAACTGTCCGAGGAACATATTCATCTACTACAAGCAGGAAGAAAACAATGAGTCATATCTGCCGGTTGGGTCTTGGATATAATGTGATCTGACACAGATAAGTTAATTACAAATAAAAAGATCAATAGTTGGATAGATTGATCGATCTTTTATTGGTTAATTCTAAAATATTCTATCAATGGTATTTAAAAAAATAATAATTTCAAGTATTAAGGAAATGTATGTATAATGCTTTAATGTCTTATTTTTGTCCATCTTTCTTCTTTATTGGACATTTAAGATTGAACAAGCAGGAACATACAATATCTCATAGATTATCATATCAAATAGGCCACACAAGAACAAAAAATAGTGAATCTTGAAGAAGACAAGGGGGAATAGTGAAAGGGGGGATTTAAGTCAAATTAAGCGATGTTTCTATTAAAAAGGGAAAACAAATCTAAATAAAACGTCAAGGACATAAACTGTACAAAATGGAGAAAAGACCTTGTGATCCAAATGTGAGGTCCAACAATAAATGAAAATGTATAGTTTTCTGCTATTTGTCTTTTTGAACTCTGTTAGAGGGCATCTTTTCCAGTTCCCTTTTGCGTGCTGCATGCAGTAGCCGAGTCTGTGGCTTCCTCCAACTGACCTTCATCAGCTAACTAAAGATAAAGCCTAGGTCTCTTGTCGCCCTCTGGTGGACACATTTGGTCAAGCCTCAATTCAATGAATGAACCTTCCATTTTTGAATTGAGGCCCTTTATTTATTTATTTACTTATGCAGCAGTGTTCCCCATCCAAGATAGGCCTACGCAGTGCCACTAATTTGCTGTCGCCTATAAAAATCTAAACAAGTTGCATTTCAGCAGGTCGGCTCGTTACGTGGAGAAAAAATAGCAGGTCCATCTCATAGACTGCATAAAAGAAGTCTATCTATAGCCAAACTTGCGAAGGTTTAATCGCACACGTGAAAGGCTATAGCGTCCAGGTTTTTACAAACGGCACAGAAATGCAACAGTGTCTTGGTAAACAGTACACCAACCATGGACATATAAAGAAACACCAACGGGCTGCACTAACATTTAATTTGTTAGTTACAGGCGAGGTTACACAAAACGTTAGGCTACTACAAAAAGGAATGCATCTCGCTGAGAACATACACAAACAGTCTCGTTTTTTTTGACGGTCGTGACATTCACTAAGAGTTGTTTAACATTAGAGTGTACGGTGAGTGTGACCCCTTGGAGACCTTGGCAGACTCTGCAGGCAGGCTTCGACCCTGTGACTTTCCTCCACAATGATTTCCAGGTCAAATGTGATACTGCCAAAGGAAGCTGCTCACCACGTTTGGTTTCTGGGCGCCGCGTGACTCTGGGCAGGAAGCCAAATAAGAACAAGTCCACAGCGGAACTCATTTTCTGTCTAAATTTAGTTAGGCTACTTACTTCACGTGCATTATATGATATCATGATTTACTCGCCCAGGGCCTAGAAAAGTACGCAAAGTGACGTCACCACCAACTACACGACTTTCATTTGCAGATAACCACGTGATGTTGAGGGATTGGCCAAAAATCAGATCCCGTGCACTATCGCGATTCATTGTGTTATATAAATCCCCACCGCGGCTTCGCAATCGGCCATTTCGTCGGTATAGGCCATCAGCTGTAGAGGGCAGCGGGATATATCTAGAGTACTGCATTGATCTGAGAGGCACGTCAAGAACATCTAATCATGACGATGAATGAGACAGCTATATCTTTCGCCAAGGATTTCTTGGCCGGCGGAATCTCTGCTGCCATCTCCAAAACAGCAGTGGCCCCCATCGAGAGAGTGAAGCTTCTCCTCCAGGTAAAAATAAAGTGTTTTCCGGTAGGCTTGCCGCGTTAGCCCGGCTAGCTCTTGTCATTGGACAAAGTTAAGCACGTATCTTTGCCGGTTCTTATCACGCATCCCCAGGCTATGACATTCACACAGCTCAAACGCATGTGTTGATGAAGAAACAACGAGTGAATTAATTGTGATAAGTTCAGGGATATAAGGTCACCATGGGATGGTAAATGACCTACAGTAGCCGGGCTGCTAACGGTAGCTTCACAAGTTAACCTTAGCCGGCCTAGCTAACAAAGGACAAACGCTTAAGTAGTTACATAAGGACATTGTGTACAAAAAGGCTGCAACCCATCTGATATATTCACATCTAAACTGTTTCATGGACGGTTAAATCTGGAGAACATGTTCATCACATTTTTACTTAAATTGACAGGGAAATGGCGGATGTACCTCCTAGCTTACGGTGGGACAGGTTGTTCTAAGGCCCGGCGACTTTCACTGCCGGGTCAACCAAGTTTTTCATACTTTTCTAATAAAACTCGCCCTGCGACATTGTGGTTAAACATTCCTATACGTACCCAATTCGACCTGACTATATTGTATTTATAAAATTATTACTATATTTCTAATTAATTAATGGTGGATCAAGACTTGATCATCGCAGCCATAATCATTTGATTGCCAGTAAACATAGATGGCTGTATTAAGTTGCAAAGAGATTTTTCATCGACTTTACAGGCTTGACATGCATCAAGGTCACAACAAGGATACCTTGTGATTGGCACATGCTCAGCAGTTAATTGGCTTCCCTATTTTAACCATTTCTCCTCTTTTCATCTTCCCAGGTCCAGCATGCCAGCAAGCAGATCGCTGTCGATCAGCAGTACAAGGGAATCGTGGACTGTATTGTCCGTATCCCCAAGGAGCAGGGTTTCGCAGCCTTTTGGAGAGGTAATCTTGCCAATGTCATCAGATATTTCCCCACCCAGGCCCTCAACTTCGCCTTCAAGGACAAGTACAAGAAGGTCTTCCTTGATGGCGTTGACAAGCGCACCCAGTTCTGGAGGTACTTTGCTGGTAACCTGGCCTCCGGTGGCGCTGCCGGAGCCACCTCCCTCTGTTTCGTGTACCCCCTCGACTTCGCCCGTACCCGTCTGGGCGCTGATGTTGGAAAGGCAGGATCTACAAGGGAGTTCAATGGTCTGGCTGACTGCCTGAAGAAGATCTTCAAGTCTGATGGTCTCAGAGGCCTGTACCAGGGTTTCAACGTATCTGTGCAGGGCATTATCATCTACAGGGCTTCATACTTTGGTATCTATGACACAGCTAAAGGTACGTTGGTTTTACATTTACATACACTCAAAACTACTGGAGAGGCTTGTCTGCATCTTCTACATCTATAATATATCTTCCCTCTGTGCCTACAGGTATGCTTCCAGACCCCAAGAACACCACTATCTTGGTGAGCTGGATGATTGCACAGTCTGTGACAGCCGTCGCTGGTTTGACCTCATACCCCTTCGACACGGTCCGTAGACGTATGATGATGCAGTCTGGTCGCAAAGGAGGTGAGTTTATCACGCGGTAGAGAAATGCACCTTGGGAAGAAGTCAGTTAATTGATCTGATGCCTCTGTAATACTACAAGTTTGATTTATACCCACGTCATCTAATTTCTGCTTTTCTTGCCTTCCTCAGCTGACATTATGTACTCTGGCACCATTGACTGCTGGCGTAAGATCGCACGCGATGAAGGTGGCAAGGCTTTCTTCAAGGGAGCCTGGTCCAACGTGCTCAGAGGCATGGGTGGCGCCTTTGTGCTTGTGTTGTATGATGAGCTGAAGAAAGTCATGTAAATTTCCATATTGTCATGTCACTGTCCAATTTGGCTAAATGTAATAACTTTCCATTTCTATGGACTCAGCATTCTGCCTTATTTATGGGAACAAACTATAGTGTCACTCCACTAGCTGTGGGCGACGTCTGTATGTTGTGCATCTTTATTTTAAACGTTCCACACCCTCTTTACCATGTCATTCCTCTTAACGATATCTGATACCTCCTCCTCCTGTCATTCACTAGGTTTGTATGGACCCAACTTGAATAAATTTATTCTGGGGAACAAACTCAAACATTGATGTCCACTGTCTCTACTGTAAGCATGGGATGAGCACTCACTGGATAATGAAATGCACGAAGTGGATTACACCCGACTGCTAATTTTACTCGCGCTTATCTCTTCCTGAGCCGTTCTAGTTTGACCATGATGAAGAAACATGTCTGTGCTTTAGCTCCTTCTTGGGAAAAGGCAGGCCACTGAATGTCAGTAGCAGATAATGAATTGTGTCCTTCATTTTTGTGGTGAACAGTCTCTTAATTTATTATTCTAGATAACCTTATACAGCTAATCCAAATTACTTTCAGCAGTGCACCTTACTCTATTAAAAACGGCATGGAAACAATACAAAGCTTGTGCATGATACCCATATATCAATCTATAAGTTAAGATTGCCCTAGAATCTCATGAGAAGGTTTTTTTTTTTTTGTGTGACGCATAGCAGACCCTGCAATGCAGAATTACACCAGCTGAATGCAGAGCTATTTTGGCTTTAGTCACTATCAACCTGTATACAGTAGTAGGCTAATTCACACCTGCCACACAGCGCATGAATGAACTGAGTTGTGGATAGGAATATTTCGGAGCAAACATGGTAGAAGGCGTATAGCAGAGATAGGTAAGTGTACGCCCCATTAGTCATATCGACTACAGCCGGTAGGTAGGCCTAATTAATTATAACATCGTACTGTCTATTTGTTCTTGGTACTAGCCTAAGCATTTGATGCGCAATGATATTTAAAAAATCTAGGTGTCCTTAGTAGCCATTATCTCACGTTATGTAAGCTCATACTCGACATTTCAACACGGCAGGTGCATTTCTTAATACAGTTTATATGCACCGTTTGTCGTCCTGTGAGGATTATATTTATTCCCAACGTTGTCAGATGAAGGGAAAGACGCCGGTCAGCGAAACATTACACACTCGCCGTGGTTTCGAGGTTATCTCCTCCGTGATTTAAATTCTCATCAAGGCCTTGAATGCCGCAGACTTGACGACAGGGGGCGCCCGCTGCATACAGCTGTGAGACTCCCGCGCTCCTGTACCTTCTGCGCGTTCACTTGTTTGAGAGAAGACCAGAATGAATCTTATAACGAATGATACAGTATTGTGACTCCAGGTGTAGGCCCGATAAACACCTGTGCAATAAGATAATGATCTAACACACTGCTGCTTCTATGAATTATTCGTTACAGCTTAGAATTGATGTGTTGCTTCATCCTAAATTAATTTACCCCAAACTTTTTTTTTTTTTTTTTTACTTTGATGAACTTAATCTACAATGATATATGTGTGTTTTAACCAAAAACAATAATTTTGTTTATTGGGTTTCCCCTGTATTTTATTAATTTATGTCTTAAGTAAAGTGTTGTGTTAGCTGTAATATATGAACCTGAACGCTCATGGAACAGTCCAGATACATATGCATGGAATGAACAACCAAGGCAGTGCAAAGTAACCATCCTTTACCTCAGACAAGCTCATTGTGAATTTATAAACCTTTCTAATTTATTCCACTAAATTAATCTTGCAAAACAATATTTCGAAACAACCTGAATCCAGTAGGCCTAGTAGCATAGGCTAAATAGTAGTGAGCATCTTCTCTAGCTGCTTCCTGTCATCCTTCTTTGCCCTCTGATGTGTTTTACCCATAGATAGTATATCAACGGTTTTACCAGATTGCAACCTCAGTAGGAGCCATAACTGTAACATTAATACAATTTAATGACAAACAGCAAATTTATAATAGACATGGTGTGTTCTCATGTGTTGGACCTCAATAATTTCATTTGCCTGTTTAAACAGAAATCACTGTGACTATAGGATCACTTTATCGAAAAGGAATTTTACTGAAGTGTATTTTCATTTGGTGATGATGGTGATCGTTATACTTTTCACTTGTGCGCAGTTTTAGCAACCATTGGCTGGTAGGTTGGTGAAGCCTGAAGCACCCTGTCTTAATTTGAATATCAGTCACAAAGCTGATATTGACAGCATTCTGGTGGATCTGACAGTCATTAGGCCTACATACAATGGGCTGATCAGAGTGTGAAATCATTGATGGCCTACACTGCACACAGTTTTGTGTGGTGCTGCACAGGTTTTGATCCCTGGAGAATCTCTCATTCTGTGTGCAGTTGAAATGCGTTGGATATGTCCGCTCCCTCCCACGGTCTGAGTGAAGTGGAGTGGACGCACCTCTTGAATTATCTGTGCAGTAGTAGATGTGAAGTGAAGTAGGATTGGGAATTGTATTTTAATCATTGTCAGATTTCTCGTTGGACAGGCAGCCTGTCAAGGGTGTTTTCCTGCCTTGTGGCCAGTGCATTCTGGGATGCAATCCAGCCTGTTGTTCCAGATCTTCTGGATGACTTCAACCTGTATTTGGAGTCCACACAAGCAGGCTAACATTATTAATTTGCTTAATTCATACATCTAATTTATTTGAGACTATTCAATTCAAGAACATCTATCTATCGTTCTGGTTTTATGCATTCATTGGATGTCAGTTTGTAGTTTTTGGCAGTGCAGATCCTGAATGGAAGCCAACATGTGTTGTGTATATTTCCGGGGCAGTATATTCATGAGGAAACCCACAAGGAGAAGAAGCCGAACAATAAAACAGCAACAACACTTTCTGTGAAGTACAGGAAAGTACTAGTTTTTATTCCTTCATAATCAAACTTCACAAACAGCTTGAACTTGTACAATACCTCAGAGAGTGAAAATTACAAAAAAAGTGCTGGTAACATTTACAAAAATCATCCTTACTTAGCAACAATCAGTTTATTCTTCCACACTTTTTTTTAGTCTTTTGTATTAAGGCTTAATACTTCTGTATAAAGTATATGCAAGATAAGTCTTCACAGTTTTTCGAAAAAAGTCACAATATTATGTAACATAATGAAGCTTTTACGGCTATTTTCTTTATAATAACAAATACACATCACTGGTAAATATATGTGAAATACAGGGCTTATTGTAAAATGGCAAGTAATGATACTGTTTGCTGAGATAAATTGATTCCACACACTGTTATAGGAAAGTTCTGACATACCATTGCTATAACTGAAGGAGGAAAAGAAAATGATAAGCATAAAACACTTGGGAGATCGCCTCCAAACTTTGGCACATCCCATTAAACAATTTCACAAAATCTGAGATTTGTTTTTGAAATCATACATATGGAAGAATAGCTAAACTGGCATAAAGTGAAAACATGCTGTGTAGTAAGGTGCTAAATCAGAGATATTACATAGCCAGCCTTTTTCCACCCCACATGGACTGACATGAATAAGGTGCATTTGTAAGACTCAACGCATATAGGCCTTTTCTTAGATGTCAACAAAATATGTAATAAATACAAGTTCTCAAAAACAACCTAAATCAATTTGACCAATAGTCTTGAGGCGACCTCGTATACTCATGCATTCCCATGGATTCAGAGAAATGAATATCTCTACTGCAGTTGTGTAACTCTCTAACTGTGGCATGTGAAAGTAAAAGCTGTATTGTATTAATGGTATGTGTTATTTGCTTTTTTTTCCTATTTTTATGGTATTTTTATTTGATTTTTTTTTAAACTGTTGAAATTGTGACAAACTTGATGAGTAAGGAGATGGAATTGAAAAAACTGAATGCAAAACTAAGCCAAGATATATATTCACAAGATCCTCTAAGCTGCACTGGTTTACAGGTCAACAGATGAGAGCTCTAGCCCTAGACTTACCAATTTCACCCTCATGCATACTGTACGGTTAAAGTGACGCAACAAGCTTGCTTAAATAGTCTACATCACAAAAGCAATTTGGTTTTAGTGCAAACACAATTGGCTGGCTTCAGCTTCTCAATAATAACAAGCTCACCAAGGAGATTACAAGAAGGCACATACTTATGCTTCCTCTAACACGCAACATATTTAGACAAACCGCAACATCTTTCAACAACACCACAGAGCGGTGGAAACAGGAAAGCTACTACATCCAGATAAAATGGTGAAGTTTTGCTGTTTGTGAATTACGGGAAAATTTACACTTATTCATCAACAAAATGACGACATCAAGGTCAATAGCAACTGCTGTCATGATTGACCTTGTTGAAAAAGCATGAACGTATGATACATTTTGGTGAACACAGATTCTCTACGTACGTGGCCAATGATGCTGTCTTCATTACCTCAAAAGGTGCATTTGTAATATTTTTTTTCTTTCATAATCATTATTTCACTCTAAGGTATTTTTTCTCAGAATGAAAAAAACACTCAGAGACCAAATATGCAGAGAAAACGAGTGTTTTTCAAGGGAAAGGTGCGCACGACAGTGAACAGCTGGGCTCATATTTTGGTTATTTGTGTTTAAATGTGTTGACCGCTGTGTGATGAAGACAATGTGACTGGTTGGGAAATAGATTCCTTCCCTCATACATCCCCATGTCTCACTTTAGATCTGTGAGAGCTGCTCGATTTGTCCAAAACAATCGCAGGAGGAAACAACAGTTTTAATGCCCCTTTAAATCTGGACACTTATTACGCAGGGGTTCTGCTGGGAGAAAAAAAACAAAGAAACCCTGCTACTAACAGCAACGTTTGGATCTCACGTGCATTTAAAAAAGATGACCGATTCTGTACCTTTGAAAAAACCAACAAAAAAACCAACAAATCCAAACTTGTCAAATATCACCATTTACTCAGCATCGCCGGTGTGGGGTGACAACCGTCACAAACTATGGTTAGAAAATGTGTTGAGTGAATTATATTGCTTTTGATTGAAGAAGACCAAAATAAGTCTAGTGCAAATCTCTTTTCTGATTTGAGAAGTGGTGGTTGGTGTAATGAGACTCGACTGTCATATCTGCTCTACCACAGCAAGAACACACCGGGTGATTTTGATAACTGGATAGCTGTCAAGTGGTATCCCTTTATGGTTTTTCCTTAATATTTAAGAGAACACTCCTTCAGAAAGAAAAAAAAAGTCACCAGTCAATGCCGTGCAACAATTTGGAAGGACACACCCTATTTATGATGTATATCCAATTCTATACAACCCATTCATCACCCAATGAACGCAGTTTACCAGCACAAAGTCAGTCTAATGACTCCTGTCTTGGGCGGGAGGATGTGCTTTGTCTTTCAGCTCACGTCTGGTCTAACGGGTGTCTTCTGTGCAGTTGTCTGTCAAATACATCTCTCAACTTGGAAATGTTGGAAAACTCACTCCAGTCCAGTGTTTGACAAATCATGTTATAAAAAAAGAAAGAAAAAAAACGTCCTTGCACATACATTAAAAAAAACTTTATCCCCTATGTCAAAACAGCAGTCAATACATTTCAAACAAGCTTGTTTCATAACAATAATAATAACAAAAAAACACAAACCAACTTGGAGCATAAATTATCAAATACAAACTGAAAACACATTACTGCAGCATATATCTCAGGGTTGCTTAGTTGCGATGTTAACTATCTTTACTACAACAGCTCAACTTCTGCCAAGTTCATAACTATAGAGGAGAAGAATTTTTTTAGGGAAATAATGCAATATCAAGCTAACGTAGGCCCAAAGAGAAAAAAAAAGCTTAACAAAATATACATATTGATCTCATAGTTTAACTCAAGTGTATGTTTTACAAATGCATCTACATACAAGATATGGCAACATCACGCCTGACAGCCAGATGAAAAGAAAAAAACTAAGCTTGCTGTGTCATTTTAAAATGTGTCGATATTTGAGAACTTCTGGCCTTACAGTAATTTAATCTCCTATTTTGAACACACAGAGCTGAAAAATGTACAGCAGATTCACCTAGAACTAGATCTTACAGTAAAATAATATGGTCAGATCTCGCCAAATGGTTTACATTCTGCTTGCAGATGCTGTGTGGTTATTACAAAAATATGTCTTGTGATCACTTCCATTAACATTTGGAAAATATTTGTGATATTTGAATCCATATTACCGTTTGGTTATAATTAACTTTTATTTTGTAGTGATGGCTGGCTTTGATGGGTTTTTTTTCAGTGAACATGAACGGCACTAATATTTGCTCACAGATCATGAGCACCTCAGTTACGTTTGACTTGAATTGCTGAGACTGAAAGTATCATTATTATTCTCTTTCCTTTTACTCTCTTTTTTTGGCTTAATAAAAAACCTACAAATATGTGCAAACTTAACATCTTGGTCCATCTCAAGTATAAATGGCTAAATGTCACAATGTCAGATTAGTATTTTAGGGACAGCATTATTAGACAGTGTCAATATTTGAACTACATTGCTTTAACAAAACTATTTCGATATAACTCTGTGTGAAGGTGAACAGGTCTACACTGGTTTGCTAAATGTGTGTACAAAAGACGTAACCAATGATTACTGGGTATTGGGTTTTGTTAGAGGAGCAATGCAACATTAACAATCTTGTACATGTTTTAACATGCAATAGTTTACATCACAGCTACTGTTGTCTGATTCATTTTTATGTTTTGTCTTATTTCTTATAAAAAAACTATTTTGGTCTACAATAGGCAAATTAAAACAACCACACAACTATAAACAACTGATCAAGTGACAAACACACAGATGCATTTTCACAAGCATCCTGCCATGAGAAGAAAAAGAAAGAAACCCTATATATAAAAAATACACACACACACCCACACACACAACTGAAGCAAACTATCCCAATCGTAGGAACCCCACACACATAGAAAATAAATATTATTTTCTCCAAAAAACTTAAATGATCTCAACCCTTCTTTGGTTTGGTTTTCTCCATTTGACTTCCAATGATTAGCATCCCCCTTTTACAAATTACCACTAGCAGCCCCTCTAGGAACATCATTTTGAATCTAAGTCTGCAAATCCGTTGTGGCAGACCACATGCTGGCTGAGACAGTGACCAACGTCTTGTGTGCTGAGGGAGAGCCTCCACTTCTTTTAGCTTTTTTGTTTTCAATATTTTAAGTTTGCGCACTATAAAAAGAGAGACCTACAGTGATAGCATAGTGCATGTTGTCTATATAACCAGTCCATACGAGCATAAACTGTGCTCAAAGCTTATAAGGATTGTGATCTTGTGGACATTTTTTGAATAAACAAGAGAGATTAGATTAAAACAAACTGATTATTATATGAGGGAAATATACATTTGATTGAATGTTTTGATGATGTTATGGGCAATGTTTGCTATGACATAATCAAATATCCAAGAGATCTGGAAAACCACTAAGCGCTGGAAAGCCTCCTTAATGTTCGGTTGGTTAAGTGTGGTTAAAAAGGTGCCAGACTAGGAGTTGGAATGATCTGGTCTTGAACAGGAATGCTTTATTGTTTAGTTACGCCGCTGCACACATTAAAAAATAACGAATCCTTTTGTTGAGCTGGACTAGGCCAAAAAGAAAGAAGAAAAAGACTACAGAGAGTGAGAACACAAAGAGGTTCCATGTTTAGTCTTCAGAGTATAAATCGTGCCTAAGTCTCCTCATCATTATGATAAAAAGAAGGTACTGGGGGGCCTGTTATCGAGGGACACTCAAAATACAGTATGTGCGCCATCAAAAACAAATGTGCCCCCCTGTGTGGACTGTGCTGTGTTAGACAGGACTGCATGCTTCATTTGGACTGATGGATGGTATAGCTACTTGAGGATGACGGCTGATTCCAAAAACCTCATCACGGTAGTGTAGTAACTGCATGATGTTTGGGAGAGAGTCAAAATATAATCTAGATGTTGTTATAGCTTATAGTTTTGCTGTGTTGAACTCTGAACAGCTGCTTCACCGTATGTGTGTAAAGCTCCGGAAACCTAAACAAAATCTGGAGTTTTGACTGTAAAATCTGAGCAGATGCTGTTTGTGTGTGTGTCAGTGTAACGGTTGGATGACAGGGACTAGCTACTGTAGATCACATTGCCTATATCAATAATGCTTCATTTTAACTTCAAACGTGTATGATAAACTAGGCCTTTCGATGGTGCATCTGTTAATCATAGCTGTTAAATCCTATTTTGTTCTTGAAAACTATGTATTATGGAGGATTTAAAGATTCAAAATAAAGGCAATCACTTGCTTTTTGTATGGCGCATGTTTTTTTCTGTAATATATTATTTTGTCAAAAGGTTTTACTGAAAAATTCTAACTTAAAAAATATTATTTTTAAAGAAAATATCCTGCTTGGTTCTCACATCTAATTTAACAATAGTGGTACCCATTAAAAACAGTGTCTTTTTTTACCCCCTAAATTTGGCACAGTAACTAGGCTGGAGAAGGTTAGAGAGAAAACTGTGGTAATTAGTCCACAGGGGACAGAATAATAAGCCATCCCGAAAACCCTTTATCTTGCAGCCATTCAGTCCTGAAACTTCATTTATGGGTTTTATTCTACCAGATTTTCTTTTAGTTTTGTGCTCATGTTGTTAAACCACCCGCTTAAAAACATTCAAATGCTGTGTGTGTGTGTGTGTGTGTGTGTGTGTGTGTGTGTATGTGTGTTCTCTGTTGCCAAAACCTTCGATTTGTAATCTCATTTTGCCTCCAAGTATGGGTTATAAATATCTACCATTTGTCTTACATTTTAATGACCATTTTTGTTTGTTTTTTACATTGCTCATTGCCTGCCCTTTACAATTCCAAGCTGTACATCAACAACAAGGCTGTCGGATAAAATAAAAACTTTAATGAGCGTTGTGGGGGAAATTGGGCAAAATGGGCTTGCATGTGGAAGAGCCTGTCATCAAGGTAAAAGCACAAATGGTGTACTTTGAAAATAACTAATAATGCAGCTGCCATTTACAGTAATTGCCAGTGGAAGTAACACATACCATGCTCGTAGAAGTTATTAATCTGAACAATGGCAATAATTACTTGATAATTTTTTATTATTATTTTTTTTTATCCGAACATTTGACTTGGATTTCCACTCAATGTGGCAGGAAGCGTGTACACTTCCCCTCTTCCAGTTCATGTGTGGCTCCCTCTGCTGTTCACAAAGTGCTACTGCCCTTTCTCCCCCCCAAACATACAGTACAGGATATGGCTTGTTTGCCAATGGCAAAAACTGAAAATAATAACGGCATGTGGAAAATGCCAAGCAGCAACAAGTGAGAGCAACGTAAAAGAGATAAAAACAAAGGTCATTCAAAAGGCAAGATTTAATATTTATTTTTGCCAGGAACCATCTGAGCCTACTGAACCTACAGTATTTGTATATTGTATTCCAGACATGAAAATGTGATGTTTATATTTTATATCTTTGAATCCTCCGAAACTGTATAAATGTATGATACAAAATAAAACTTGCAGATGTAGTCTTTACTGTATATGAATAGAACATTTCATGTATTTTAAAGGGTTCTCTTAGGATGCACTCACAACCACCTGGTCTTAGCAGAAATAGTATAAATAGTATATTTATAATAGACCATTGTGTATATACTGTATCTGTGCAATGTAGGAGAGAAAAAACAACGAATATTCTGTATAGTTGCTGTATGTACTGATAGGCACTTGATAGGCATATTACCTATATCCCAGGTACTGTATACTCTAGCTGCAATTATGTCGTTATCAAACTATGTGAAAATGTATTCTGCATCTGTGTGGAGGTGGTGATACTTAAATATATATAGTATATATGTAAGAAGTTATCTGTTTCACTCTTATGTGTACTGTAGAAGGCCCAAAACAATGATGTGAAGTATTATCTGAATGGAGTTTTTACTGTATTCAAGAAATCTGACTTATACTGTGTGGAGACTGACTGAAAGACTGACAGGAAGACAGACGCATGCTTATAAGAATAAAATGAACCTGTTCCAACATGACCCTCACCATTACTACCTTCCATTCCTTGTTTTCATCTCAATGCAAAGCTTATATGTATATATAGTACAATGTGAGATAGGACTCAATAACTTGACTGTCCTTTATCCAGTTGCATGAAGCTATGTATGTATTAACAACACTACTATTTAAAAAAAAAGCAGGAGGAAGCCTTAAATAAGGAAGTATAACGATGAATTTAACATACTGCAAGAAGGACAACAATGTACTGTAGACCCTGTGTCTCTACACTAAGATAAACAAAACATGAACAGTAATATATTTGAAACACAATACAAACAGCTGCAGGCTCAAGGCTATTATCTACTTTTCAATATGTTTTGTTCTGGAAAAATATGCAAACACTTTGCAAACATAAAGTGTAGACTTTTTTTCAACTAACAACTAGAAGAAGCACGATTGAGATAAGGACTTATTTGCACAATGTTGCAACTTTTCCAACAGTTTTTCAAACCGACTTTTTCGCAACACCGCGAGAAAGATAATTAAGCACCACCACGAGTAGCTGAAGCAGAATAAGGATTATACTGTATAACTATGGACAATGAAGAGCGTGTGATGCAAATGCAACAGGGGAGAGGGGGAGCCTGGGTATGCTATAGCACGTTATAAAACAATGGAGAAAAGCTTCTTCCCCTTTCAAGCCTGGTCTGCTATCAAAACACCTTATGATACAAGAAGTCAACTGACAATGGGACGAGTTATTAGCCCTCATCCAAACAACGTTGAGATTGGCTACTTTTTGTTTATTCCAAAACGAAAAAAGATAGAGAAACAATTGATAGTGTAATTCTGAAATCAAATATCTCAAAAAACCAACATCGAGCTACTTAACCTACTATTTAGACCAATGATACCACAAAGCTGGTTGTACTCATCTAGCTACAGTCAATAGTGCATTTGATATATGTGTTTACACAAAATATGTAAAATTTAGGTGCTATGAAGGAATGCTAGATTACTGAATACATACATTACACTGAAACAATTCATGTCTCTGCCTTTGCTTTTCAAAGAAGTGATGATGTCAGTTTGGCAGTGTTTAACTCGGTACTGAACGGACAACTAACACCAACATCATGAGCTGTGTGCCATACGTGTGGCAGTGCGGTTGGAAAGAGATCTCGGCAGTTGCTTACATATTCTATTTAGTGCATTGTCTGTTAAGGCATGAGATTACCCTCCACGTGCTGTGTAGAGACAAATATAGCACTAGCATGCAGCAATACAGCTACAAACAGGAACCATACAGTTTAGGCTTATATGCACACCATAGGAGACAGGCCCAATCAAATGTTTAATAATGTGCTACTTTAACTGCGGACTAACCTAGCGCCCTCTCCCTTTACGTGTGGTCAATGTTTTGTTTTTTTGTTTGTTTTTACAGCTGAGGAGAAACCAGCACACAGAATCTTTCATCAAATCTCAGGACAAATGTCACAGGTGCCGTATGAGCCCAAAGGGTTTGGAGAGTTGCTTCTCATAGTACCTGCGTTGCATATTGCAAAGGAAGCCCTACAGTTCAAAAATTCCACTTATCAATAGTTTGATTAGGCTAAAGAGACACTCACAGACATACAAACACCAAGGAAGGGACACAACTGTGTACAATTGAAAGACAGATATCAAAGAAGCTGCATTCCATAACCTCCCCACACCTTTATACCCACAGAAAATTGCTCTAGGACACACATATAATTTATGTTACACACACACACAATATAAATGTATTATCATGAATAATATAATCATAGTTATTATTATTATTACCTCCGCCAACGGAGTTGGACGGGTGTTGTGTTTATTATTACTGTTGTCGTTTCACTGTTAATGTTGTTTGGCTTGGATGTTCTTGTCTGTTTCTAAAATAAATGCTGTAGAATAACTGTTATAGGGAACTGACTCCATAAAATAATGAATTCAAAGGTTAAAACATAGATGAGCACACATAATGGTACATATTTAAATAAAAATAAATGCTTGCATTAACACGGCAGGAGTATATACTGTAGGTAACTGCAAGCAATAAAAAAGCCAAAAACCGCTGAATTATTTTATGAATAAATTGAAACAAAGCTATTCTATTACATGTGAACTACTCTACAACCAAATGTTAGATAAAAAAGCCTATTTTCTAAAACTATAATATCTCTGTTAACAGTAGTGCACTTATTGGTTTAAGCAGTGCAACATATATGCAAGAAAATAATGCAGTCCACTTATCAAGATTTAAAAAAAAAAATGTTTTCCTTTGAAATTGAATAAAAGAAAATCATAGAAGTTAATTTAAGGAAAATGATTACATATTAAGCACAGGCATTTTAAGAAAATGTGCAAAGTAGCACTTTGTTGTTGTTTTAATCTATAGTGAATCTTTTTAAGACCACTGTATGCAGTTATTCTTTTGACAATACAACCGCCAAAGTGTTTGCTCACATCAAGAGCAAATCCTTCAGATTGCAGTTGCAGGCAGTTGCACGTGTGTGTCTGTGTATCTGTGTGTGTGTGTGTGTGTGTGTGTGTGTGTGTGTGTGTGTGTGTGTGTGTGTGTGTGTGTGTCCTGTTTTGAGTAAAAAGCAATACAAAACAATTCAAATATCAGAAATAAGCCTTAAGTGATGTGATGCGTGGATGACAACTTGCACACACTAGCTTCCAAATCTATTCTGTACATGCTGTGTCTAGATTTTTATTTTTATTTCATTTTTTTTTTAGAAAAATCAGGAATGTATACTATTGTGTAGAAAGTCCATCTGCAAAGTGTGGTATATCGGGAAACAATGTGATTTCAATGGAGCTACTTGTTTTGCTTTGAAATTGTAGTACTTGCATGCCATTTCAGCCCTCATGGAAAGCTGAGACATAAAAAGTAATGCATTTAGCTCCCACATGCTGAAATAGCTTTGCAATAGTATTGAACGGGTTATACAGGGGTTTTAGAATGAGGATGGCATTTATTTCCAATTCAATTTTTGATTCAATTAAATCCCTTCCTCTTTAACATTTTTCCAATCAACAACTAAACTAACCCCTCCCCCCCACACACACACACCCTGTGATATAATAATTTGATCATCAAATTCAAACCATGTAGGCTGCTCAATAACAACAATATTTAAAGTGACAAATTATTTTTTTAATCTAGATCCCATAACAGTCAGGTGTGCGAGTTGAAGAGCAGCAATTATGAAGGAGAGAGTTTAGTCGCATATGCCAGCCTGCCATAACTGTGAATGTGAAAGGCTAAAAAAAACATCAGCAAAATGATCTTTCTTTTTTTCTCATGTTTTGAAATGGAAGAGGTTTACTAGCCTTAACAGTCTTTTAAGATATTAGTGGCAGTGTATGCAAATGAGTTAAACTCCACACTTCAGAAAAAAAGAAACATAATTTTGCTCAAATACTGTCTCTTCAACACACCGACATTTAGTCATCGTAATCTTAACCATCAAAATGCATGAACAATTACAAAACATAGGAGAAATATTCGTCACTGTCGCCTCCGACAGGAAATTACATTTGACGAAAATGATTGAAATTGGTACCTTAACAACAGCTGCATTATAATCCCTTAATACCATAGGAATAAATAAAACCCACTGTCAAATTAACTACTCTCCTTTTTTTTTAAATTTACATAAGAAGGCAATCTTGTGACCATCAGTATTTTTAGAGGGAATATGTAGCCCCACCCCAGAATTTTTTTTTTTGTTATTGTTGTTGTTGTTGTTGTAAATTATACCACAGTAAGCTTGGACATCTATAGTTTCCAAACTGGTCAGTATGGGTTCACAACTGCCATGATTTATTTTTCATGGCAATGTACACACACACACACACACACACACACACACACACACACACACACACATACGCGCACACAGACACACAGACGGACACATGCAGATACACAAACGCTGTCAAACACATATGCACATGTATATTCATCCAGACATATCTACACTAAAGGTGTGTTTGTGTGTATGTGATTCTTTCGTAGGCCTTTCGGTAGTGTTCAACACATAAATCAGTATTTTAGGAAAGCATACATTTAGAGGCCTGTAGTTAGGATCCATCCAGTAGATCAATATCAAACTACTAAGCCTTAAGGCCACCATCTTTTTTTTTCTTTTAGAATAACAGAAAAAAAATCATTTTTTTTGGGAAACTTAATGTGCCAGTGTCTATACTCATTACTCTTCATACCTCAAAACAAGAAAAGGAAAATCTAGTGCCATTTTATTTGTCATTCTTTTTGAAAGAAGTTTATCTATTAGTACTTATCCATCGGAGACATGCATTCGCATGTGGTCATTGAAGTGCTCCATTTGGTCGAACTTGGCAGGGCAGACGGAGCACACGTAGGTGGTCCCTTCTTGGCAGCTCACTTCCGCAGCTACACCCACTCCTGTTCCAACCCCAGCCCCTACTCCAGCACCGCCGCAAACTGGCATGGCGAGGGCCACCACTCCAGCTCCAGGCTCAGGGACAGCCATAGGTATGGGGATGGAGACGGGGCCCGGGGTGCCCGCGCTCCCCGACAGCCCTGTGATGGCGCTGCCTGTGCTGTGCAGGGCCATGTGCCTCTCCAGCAGGGTCTTGTGTGAGAACTTCTTTTTGCAGATGTAGCACTCATAGGACTTCTCTCCACGGTGCAGCCGCATGTGGACGTTGAGGGAGCTCTTCTGGGTGAAACGCTTGTTGCAGATGCTGCACTGGTAGGCCCGCACCCCTGTGTGTGTCACCATGTGTTTGATTAAGTAATCCTTCAGGGAGAACGAGCGCCAGCAGATGCTGCACTGGTGAGGCTTCTCACCTGGATGTACATGCAAGACAAAAGCATTAAAATAAAAATAAATAAAGAAGAGAGACAAGAGACAGAGACAAAAGTTGACCATTAGATTTACAAATGGTTTGAATAACAAGTGCAGCAACATTGAATGCCTGTAGCCAGCAGTGTTACTGTTCTAAATCAGGAACATACCTCAGGCTTGAATTATTTAAACCTGTATTAGCTTCGTTATGATGCTGGTTCCACTACGTAGTTTGTGCTGTATGCTACATCATTGTGAGGCATGGTTTCCTTAAATGCAGCTCTGATGCCCAAATTGCACAAACCTAATATTTTATAAAAAAAATGTAATTGTATTGGATATCAAAGCAAATAATTTATGCATAAATTTGGTATTTTTGTCAGCCTCTTAACATGTAAGCTCCTTTTACATAAGTGTCTTTGCTGACATTTTGGGCTGTAAAATATTAACATATTAATCATTATTACGTGAATCTAACAGGTGGATAAAGGGACTGACAACATTGAGAATAGGCGAGTTGTATCATGCAAGTTAATGAAGTCCTGCTTGAATTTTCATTATTTGGTAATGATATTTTTGTTGTTGTTGCTATAAACAAGCAATTTATGTTGCATTTATATTGGACGGCAATACAATATTATGTTTAATCATACTGACATCCTCTTTTTGAATACTATTTTTTACAAGATTGAGTAAAGGTAATCCATCATTGGCTGACATTGGAAGTTCACTTCTCCCCCATGGGACTGATCGATCACTGACTCATCCCTCTGCTACGCATGATTGTGTGAGTAAAACAGGAGATTTGGTTTTGAAATGGCCTTCACAGCTGGCTACGGCCAAGCAATGGATTGTAATGAATAATAATGGCTATATGAGTAGGCAATTTTTATGAGATCATCTAATTATATGAAATCTAATTCTTTCTTTCTGTGATGATGATTTTCTGCAGTGCTAGCAGAAGCAAGCATAGTACAGTGTAACATGCGCTGCGGGACAAATCTACTGGCATTGCATGTCAGATATAACTGATGACAAATATATTAGTCAACTTTGACCGTGAATTTATATGTTTCCATATATAAATAGCTTGCAAACAAATACTATACACGACAGTATACAGTATGTTTTATGTGTTATGTTCTAGTGTTCATATCGTAATTCAAATAAGACCTGTTGTCCCCCAAACAAAAAATATTTGAAATATATATATTATATATATATATTTATTGTATTCTTCAACTACAATAACAGCTACTACCATTATAAATCAATTTTGATAATACAATCAAATAACTGAGCTAAATCAGATTTGAAAAAAATCATTCCTACAAATAAGACAATTTGACTTACCGGTATGGACAAACATGTGTTTGACGTAGTTCTGTTTAGCAGTAAAGTTTTTGCTGCAGAGAGTGCATTCATAGGGCCTCTTTTCCGCCTGACCAATTCCTCCTGGCACCTGTTGCTGCTGGGCTGGCGCTTGCTGTACCGACATGGGGTTCGGGTATGATGGCATTGTAGGGGGCGGCACTGCCACAAACTGCGCTTGCTGCTGGCCAGAAAGGTAAAGGAAAGACTTGTCTCTAGCCGGCTGTTGGGGAAAGAGTGTGGGCAGGAAGGTGCTCCCAGCTGTGCCTATCACTTGGGAATTGCTGGTCACGTTGAGCGGCATCCTCAGATTGCTGGTGTGTGATTCTGCCTGGCGCATGTAGTGCTGGGCACTTGGCAGGGACTGGGACATGACTGAGTTTGGCAGGGGCTGCATCATGCCACTGTCACTAGTGCTGTGGGACGTGTCCCCGTCCTCTGGGTCTTGCACTTGCTCGGGGGACGAGTCATTGACCTCTATGTGCACTGGACCTCCGTCGCCGTGCTGACCGTCCCCGTCTCGGTGATAGCCTGTCAGGTACGGCTGCTGCTCCATAGCATCTGTCTCAGTACTGATGGAGGAGCTCACCCCCGAGTCAAAACTTTCAATCTTGTTTTCACTCTCCACGCCCTCAGTATGGTCGGGGTCATCTTGGCAGTCCCCCAAATTCTCATAGCAGCTGTACTCGTCTTCGGCCTCCTGCTTTATGTGCATCCCTCCTGTTTGTATGCGTACCGGTCGGGGTTGCTTGCGGCAGTGGGTGGACTCTGCCGTGGAGATGTAGCGGTTGGCCTGCTGAGATCTCTGGATGCGGTTCATCCAGGGCGGATCTTGAGATTGCTGGTCCTTCTGATTGCCGAGAGTCGGATCATAGTTTGACGACAGAGGGTACAGGGGGCGCTCGCGGGTGCCGTTCTGCAGACCAATGCCAGAGTAAGAGTACACTGATGTGTATGTGCGATCCATGCTTTGCTGTGATGTTGCTTGCATATAACCCGACTCCGCGTCGCTGCTGGGCCCAGATGTGCCAGACTCAGGCGTGCCACGGGGCGTTTCCTGACCGGAGTCTCCCGGTATGATAGGGAATCCCCCCGGCCCGGCCAGGCCCACATTCTGGGACACGATGCGGGTGCACTCATCGATGACGGTCTTGATCTGTAGGATGCTGGCGGCAGTGAGGATCTGCAGGGCCTCTGACTGAGACACCCGCAGAATCCCACTGTACATAAAGTCAATCAGCTTTTGGACGGATTGAACCGAGACCACAGAAGGGATCTCAATGTCGCTGTAGCCCAAGAGCAGCTTGTCCTGAAAGAAGGGGCTTCCAGCAGCCAGCACGCACCGGTGAGCTCGCAGCATACTTCCATGGATCCGAACAGTCACGTCACAGAAGTGCCCACGGTTGCGCTGCTCATTGAGGGTCTCAAGTACAGAATTGCTGAAGTTGTGGAGATTGATGTTATGAATGCGCTCGGTCATCCCCTTGCAACTGATGTCACCTGCAAAGCAGGGAGCAACACACCTGACTTAACAATTCACTCACACACACGGTTACTACTTTAGCCAACTGGATTAAACACACAGGTCAATGTCAAATGAAGAGTTTTACTATTTTTCTTTTTGATGTTTTTTTTTCACATATAAGAAAAATTATTTAACATTGTTGGCTTGCAGTATAAGTAATATATTATGGGTAATACATTTGTAATTGAATAATTTAATATACACAATGTGATGATGGTAGTTAATAAAACAAACCCAGCCCAAGTATTACAAATGCATTGAATATAAGATAAGAAATTGTGATCCTTATCATAAACAGACATTAGAGTGTCCTAAAACGATAATACAGATATGGTCAATCTAAGCATTTTTCCCCCCTCAGTCCAGTCTCATAAAATGAAGATTAGAATCAAATGATTTTAACATCTGAGCTAAATTCTGTCTCTTTTTGTCTCCCAGAATAAAAATCCCACATTGCCACGGTGAAAGACAATAAAGATGGTTCCCATTTAATTATTACTGTATGAGTTTCCCTCTTACAGTGTGCCTGTCTGAAAATCCTCCAACCACCAGTAGGTGGTGCACTGGGCTCAGAGGAAGACAGGCCTCTTTTGTTAGCCATGTGTTCACTTTGATGGCGATTCCCAACTATCCTTGGAATACACTAGATGTGACCCGGCTGATCGGTTTGTAAGATAACTTAAGATGCTTTTCTTCCCGGTTAGGCGTCAAAATAAACGCAAATGTAAATCTAAAATAGATAGGAAGTTGATGTATGAATTATGTCAATTGTGGATTTGCTTTATTGCTCTAAAATGTATTGATTTTGCATATAAACATGCTTGAGTATAATATAAGTAAAGCAGTTAACCTTTTTTAAATTATTATTAAACATAGCTTCCTTTAGACCGTGGGACCTGAACAAATCTGTCTCAAAAATGTTAAAGATAATTTGTTTACACTTCGGTTGACGGTGATTAACAAATATATTCAATAAAATATATTCTGTCATATCAACACATTATTTAACTACAGTATGTATGATAAAAAAAGATATAATATATATAATTCGGAATGCAGTTACACCGTGAATTGAAATTAAGTAAATAGTGGGAGTGCCAATAAAAACACATTTGACGGTTACACATTTGTTTATCCAAATGAAGTAGAATTGAGCTGAAATGTAGGCCTACTACAGAAGCAGTGCAATAGTGTAAGAACAAAGTATGAAAGCCTATCTCCCTTATTTATTTCTAACTACAACTTAAAGGGGGGGCGGGGAGGGGGGAATTAAAATAGAATTAATCCAGTACTCACAGTTAGATGACGTTTTGTTCCGAAGATGCTTGTGTGGCTGGTGATGAATTGGGGGTCAAGCGTCAGTTTGCTGGTGGAGATGGCTGATCATTGGCCGGGTGCTAGGCAAGGCTGTCAGTCCTCTCTGTCCAAATCATGTGTTGCTCTGCAAAAAAAAAAAAATGTTTTAGGGAGAGAGAGGGAAAAAAAGACAAAGACAAATCTTTAATGCCACATACTGCCTCGTCAATATTGCCACACCCTTAATGAACCAGCGGCACACTAACACAAATATCTACCAGCAACACGCTTCAACAGATGTGCGAAGAGTTTTTTTTTCAAAGCAAGACAAAATTGGCGTTCCTGTATGCACAGGAACACCACTTACAAATCAAGGTTGAAAATACTATTCACACTAGAGCCAGTTCTTCTCTCAGCAGTTATGTGATGCAGAGGGATAGCAAAACCACACCCTACCAAGGAAAAACAATCTTATTTCCCCATAAATGTACGCAAATAAATATTTGAGAAAAAGGTCACGTTCACCACAATGTGTGTGTGTGTGTGTGTGTGTGTGTGTATGTGTGTGTGTGTGTGTGTGTGTGTGTGTGTGTGTGTGTGTGTGGGGACATGTGTAGACAGTATCAGTAACCAGTAAGACAATATCCAATACTTACAGAGCGTATAGTTGTGATAATATTAATAGAGTCCAGCAAACAAGGCATTCATTGAAAATCACAAGAAAGCCATTGAACAGCATTAAGCATGTGATGAGCTGGTTTGGTTACGCTAAGAAAACCGTACAAACACTTCAGCATGTACAAGCTTGACCTCAAAAAGTGGAAACCAAATTATGCAAAAGCAACCGCGGTAAAGTCACACACTCATGGTGTCATTTAAGGTCAGGCGAACCTGAAAAAAAGAGTCAAAAACCTGCAGTTGCCTACGGCACCAACATCAAGTGTCTCCGTAAAATGCCAGTAACTACAGTGTGTTACCGACTGAACAGAACTGGCAAGAATTTGACCAGACCTGCACAACGCTGTTGTTTCTTTCACAAATCCTCCAGCGCTCCCACAGGACACATCTCCCACTTTTGAGACACTGAGGTAAAAATCTACACATAAAAACTATCTGGATTTTTAAGCAAAATACCTCTGCATTTTTTCCACTTTATCCTGTGCAAGGAGAGGGACCATGTGAGGTGCCAAGGTAACAGATACACATTACATACTGTACATATGCCTCTAAAGTGGTCTAACAGGATAACCATTCTATCTAGTACAATACAGCAATGCAGTTTAGAAGCAGAATATCTGAGACACAAAGTGTAATAATTGAAACAGCTGTGAGTACAGGCTGCTTCGTGTCCACAGGCCCCACTTTGAGAAGTAGCGCTCGCAGCCAGGCAAGTGCTTGTTTTCTTCAAACGTCCTTGTCAACTTATTTATATGATGATTCCATAGAAGACTAAAAGTGTGTTTATCAGCACAGGGCGATCACTCGATATTCAGATGGATCAGTCACTAAAATGCAAGCACGCACACGGCTGGGTTTGTTCTTCCATCCTTGTCAGGAAAGAAAATACATTTTACAGTGAAATCTTTAACCCCTAAATCTCCAGGCAAACTTGTACTCTCTTTTTCTAACCTAGGGTGTAGACGTAGCTTTAACATTAACCTGCCGTAATCCCCTAAAATAACTTTTGTTATTAGACCTGGGTACAAGCCTGAATCCCAAACATGAGCCTTGTTCTAATATCTAACTTTAAAAGTAGCTCGAACAAAAACCATTAACCCTACTGTAGCCGTAACCTAACAGCTGTCACAGAAATTATTCAAAATGGACTCAGTCAAAAAGAAAACCAAGAAAAATATATTCATAACCTTTTCTTTAACGTACGGTTCCTAAATGCTTAAATACATTACAGTGCCAAATATTTTACTTTGACCTTTTATTTCTTTTTCAGCAGGAACTAGCTTGAGTTGTAACTGTATTCTAAAGACATGAGACCATTTTGTCATGGCTACTGCTAGACAATGCCAACGCATATATGTTCCCTCTCTGGCTTTTTCCCTCACCCATCCAGACATGTAAATCCACCTGCCTAAGGGGTAAAGTGAGGTGAATGCTGGCAACAAAGGAGCAGGCCGAGGGAAGCAGGCTTCAGTTGCCCAGACTGCCACTCACAACCGTGATTCCATTTTAGCCGTGACACAGTGGGTGAGCAGCAGCCAGTGCCTACCTGCAGTGAATTCTAATCAGCCCAGGGGTCTGTCTCCCTCCCTCCCTCCCTCCTGTACCCTGCCTTGGACTAAAGGGGCTGATGATCCTTCAAAATTAATTAGATCCTTGTAGGAGGCGGCCATTTTCTTCCACTTCCCTAACGCTCCACCAAAAAACTAAATTTGTGAAACAAACTAAATTTCGGGGCGTGTATCCTCCCTCCTCGTGCCAATCCTCTTTCTCTGTGCTCTACCTCTACCTGTGTCCCGTTTGATCACGTTCCTAAATGCGTATTTTCTTCCATCTGTCTGTCTGTCTGTCTGTGTCTGTATATATCTCTGTCTGTCTGTACCCCCCTCCTTCCCCTCCCTCCTGCTCCTCCCTTCCTCCTTCTCCTCCCTCCCTGGCGAGCCTTCCCCAACACCCTCCGCCCCTTCTCATTCTGCCTCCATGCTCCCAGCTCTGTGTCTGCCTCTGTGGAGTTTGCTGTCAATAAATCCCCAGAGGTCAGTTTGTCTGCTGGAAATCAGACACAATGCTTCAGACCGCCCCAATGCAATGCATGCTCTGCTGCTGCTTGCTGCCGCCGCCACAACAAAGACAATGACTGAAGAGGAGGGGGGAAGAAGGGGAGAAGAAGGCAGGGGGGGGGACAAGGAGGGCTGCAACTTCACCAGCCAGACTCCAGGTTAATCAGCTGCCTGTATTAGGTGACAAGCTGATGAAAATTCAGCTACATCGAATTGGACATTAGTTTGTGTGTGTGTGTGTTTTTGCGGTGGGGGGGGGGGGGGGGGGGGAATAATATGGTGTGGATGGGGGATGGGGTGGTGGAACAGACATAAGAGGCGTGCTTATGAAAGGAGCAGTATCAGCCATGTGAATAATGTACATCCCCAAATATGCAAATGCTGCATACAACACACACACTACAAGCATATACTTAAGGCCCTTGGCACATGTAAATCTGCAGACAAAGGGGACCACGGGGCATTGTGGGGAGCTTGTCCATGCATGTGCATATACAGCGTCTGGATGATGCAGATTTGCACTTATCAAGAGTGTTTTGTGTTGTGCACCTAATTAATAGTAATTTATGAGTTTGTTTGAAACCTCCACTGCTGTAGAATCAACAATCACTGTCCAACATTGTAATTATTCATTTCAATCATCCATTTAGCCCAAGAGCATTAGCATATAAACTACATCAAATGACGCTATTTAGAAGTATGGTTTGGATATGGGATCTCATTCAGGGCACAATGTAAACGAGAACACTGGGCAGATTTGAAGCAATAATCATTTGATGACGCGCTGATCTGATGGGGCGATATTTGAAGGTGTGTTCGAGAAAGACACCGTACGGCAAATCTTTACAAAGCCATTACTCACTGCCACCACTCAACATGTCAAACTACTACGCAAAATATATATTTTTAATTAAACCTCAGCTCATGCTAATTGTCACTTGGTTCCCTTTGATGACCAGAATTAAAAATAATTATTTGGGGGTAGCTGGATATTCATCTACGTCCAACAATACTGTTTTCGTTGATTAAATCTGTGTAATTCAGATTGCCCGCGACTCTTATTGCATTTGAGTGTTCGTCTATAAGGTTGTGCAGCAATTAACAGGTGAGGTATTTAATGCACCTTAATCACACTCACACACACTTCAGGACGAGCATCAGAAAAGGCCTCACAGCCTCCAGATTTAATTGATTTGCCTTTATGGCAGTCCCTGGAAATCTTTAACAATCCCAGGAAGGCTGTTGGCAAGACGAGCCAAGGTTTTTCGCACAGCATTTCTTCTTTTTTCTCCACTTCTACTTTTCCCCTTTACGGAAACTGTACGGTGTAACATAATACTACCAATGAAATCTTCCTGACACTTGTCTAAATGTCTGATGATAATTATAATAACATGCCATGAATCTCATTGAACCAAACGTTATCCTGATAATTAGGAGATGAAACATCTTGCTCTCTCTCTCAAAACAGAAGCCTGTGACTCTTTCTTCACAACTACCGTTTTGATTTCCTAGCTCACCACTGGGCACAGTTGGAAAATATGCAAACACTATAAAGTAGCATTTTGTTGATTCGTAACAACACTTTTGTCTGCTGCGAACACCCTTCTACTTGGTCAAAGCATCGTGAAGAAATTACAGAGCACCGGTGTAAAGTTGTGGCCAAGGCTTTATCAAGATTGCTTTAATAATGTTAATGTTTGGGGGCGTCCTTAGCTCAGTTGGTAGGCCGTCCCCCCCCAGGCCGGGCCCAGCAGCAGACCCGGGTTCGATTCCCGCCCGCGGTCGTTCTCTGCATGTCATTCCCCTCTCTGCCCCATTTCACCTCTGTCTCTCTGCACTATCAATAAAGCATAAAATGCCTAATAATAATAATAATAATAATAATAATAATAATAATAATAATAATAATAATAATAATAATAATAATAATAATAATAATAATAATAATAATAATAATGTTTAGTTCCGCTGCCACTACATTGTCTCAGACAGCACAGCAGATCAATGTGTTAAGACATGCAGTCCAACAGAAAGCCCTACAAACGTGACAGGCTGTAAGACTTTCAAATACATTTCTCGAGCAAACAAATAACAATACACACTGTAATACCCAATGCACAAGTAAATAACTTTTTTTTTTGACAAGACAGCTTGTTTAACTTTGTCATTTTCTGTCAAAAACACACCCACCCATCCATTACCCATAGCACATCTATTATCTAAGTACAGATGGGAGGATCATCTACTTCCTATATACTTTTTTCAGTCACACAAAAAATCATTAATTTGTGCTTTCAATCTGTAGTTTATTAGGTTTTGCCAAAAGAGCAGAGAGGGCAGAAAAACAAACCGCCACAGTTGGCTTGCGGCCACTCGAATGATAAAGACAGTATCTCTCTTTGGCAATGGAAAAGACGCTTTAAGAAATCTCCCTGAATTGGCAAATGGTTGCGCTTTTGTTAATGAGCATTTGACCAAAAAAGAACCATCATACTCATATGATAGTCTCAAAACACAACTCTAACCCTCGAAGCAGATAATGCTAAATTCAAGAGTTATCATTTAGGCACAAGTGTCCATAGCAACTGCCTCTCTACAGCTACTACACATGTCGAGGACATTTTGCCTCTTCAAAAGAAAAAAAAAGAAGAAAGATGACCTGGCAGGCGATTAAGAGAGATCTCCATGAACCTACAAAGATTCTCATGGGACATATCTGTCTGTTACTATAGTGATAAATGACAAAGAGAGGTTAATTAATTAGTTTTGGATAGAAATATGAAAAAATATAGGTCTCCTTTCGTATGCCTGGACTGTGTACGGTAGCAGTATAAGCGAGCAAGATCTCAACATGTGGACTGCGTAGTATAGGGGGGCTGTCGTACCTTTATAGCTCTGAAGTATAACAAAGTGTCTCCAGATTTTATGTCCTTGGGAGATAGACCAGAACAAGGATACTTTGTGCTGAATTATGAGAGGATAGTGTGGGACCTCTGCTAACAAGCATGCCGTTCTTAACACTGGAGAGAACAGCACAAAGCCTCCGAATATGTTTAGGTTAGGAGTGTACTGTGTTTGTCAGAGACCAAACAGAATGAAGCCGCACTCTCACACATAGAGTATTTAAAAGTAGTTCAGGAAACAGAAAAAAAAGCCTGGTTTAAGGCTGAGGTTCAAATAAGACACATATAGGGTTGTATTAAAGGTGCTCTCTCACACACATACACAAATCGATGTGGTCAAACAACAAAATGCCTTAAAACATTATAGCAGCTTGGTTGTGATATTCAGTCTGGTATACATTTTCTGCCAATTCTACAAAAAGGCTCGTCATGCCATATTTGTCTATGAAGTGAACC
The DNA here is from genome assembly GCF_949987685.1 of Ammodytes marinus. Lineage (NCBI taxonomy): Eukaryota > Metazoa > Chordata > Actinopteri > Uranoscopiformes > Ammodytidae > Ammodytes > Ammodytes marinus. The sequence goes on from NC_137218.1 coordinate 17,283,776, forward strand.
TGTGCTCGAAGGGAATCTGATGTAACCACCGACAGTGCATTTGCTTAATTATTTCACCATATGTGAATGTGGTTGTGTGCAGCCTCAGAGGATTGGGCACCACGTGTTACACCAGCAGCTGCACAAGGGGAGCGCGAGCCCGTGCAGAGGCTGGTCCAGCAGCACAGAGCTGAACTTCCTCAAACGTACAAGGTTTTTTTTCTCTGAGGCTAACCCTGCACCTTTTTGTAAGCCGGTCTGTGCTTCAAGGGTCAGCAAGCTTGCTTCTTTCCAAGAATTTGGCAAAGCTCAATATTTACCTTTTAAAATGAGGTTTTTTACCAAAATCGAAGCGTTGTAAAACTGTTAATATGAGGCGCGTTAACAACACTGATGCCAAGGAAACGGTGGAAATGTACTTTGTAAAAAGAGGTTATTGTGACGTATCATTCTTCTTCAGCCTGTAGCTACAGCAACTATACACATGCCATCTGGATGAGTCATTTTTCAGGTAAACTAACAAATATCTTCAACACACTGTGACTTCAGCTAGAGGTTCAGCTCATTATGTTAAAAAAAGAAAAATAAATCCAGATGACTAAATACAAATTTTCTATGCTTATTTATTTTTGTGTATTTATAGAATGGCAAGCTGTTGTGTAGTAAATACATATTATATATGTTTCATCAGCTCGTTGGACATATGAACGATCTAAAAATGTAATGCTGACAGACTGAAACACAGTCTACCACATGAGTGACCGATACACACTTTCACCAAGTGCTAGCACCTTTGGTCCAGTGGTCTGCAGGCTAGCTTAGTGACACAATTAGATATTATGACCTAAACATACTGCAGTGCAGTTTGAATTTAACAAAAGTTGGCACCAAGATTAGCTTTTCTGTTAATCCAACGCGGAAGGGGTGCAATCTAACCACATTAGGAAACTTTATCCATACAATACTGTGTTGCAAGAAAAACGTCTTAGGCAAGCCAATTACTGAATTTCACAAGAGACGAGAGAAAGGCCAAAAGACTAAACATGTCTCCTCGTTTAGTATTGTGTCAATGTGATTCTAAAGACAAACCCAAAAAGAAAACTAGATAATGCTCTGGAAATTTGAGCCGATTGAAACTTACGGCGAAAGTGCAGATAAGTCATCAGTGCCCTGAATAAAATGAGGTTTCAAAAACAATAAAGGTCAGTATTCCATAGAAAGTATCAGCTAACATGGGGCCTTTATAAGACTTACAGTCATTGTTCAAAAGAACACTGTAAGACACTTACTTACAGACACCTGCGAAAAATAAGGCTGACAAGAAGTGAACAAACGCATATTCATTCATATAAACTCCAGCTAATACTACGGAACGCTGCTTACAAGCTTCATATGAGCCACATTTATCAATACTGAATCAGTCAGAGAAAACCAGTCAAATGTGGTTTTAAAACTGTAACCAATATTTTCAAAATGACACTCTGTGGTAAATTATTTTCTAACAATGTATTTATTTCAAGCTCTGTATTGTGCTTTGTTGTAAGAAATGATATTGTGAATAAGTTTCACAGGGGCGGTTTTTCTCATATGCCAACAGCTTTTTATTTTTTGATTTATCACCAAGTTAAGAAGTGACTGCAGATATAAACTATGCTGCTGCCACCTGTCAGTGTGGTTATACTAGTTATATAACATATTATACCTGTGTACACAACACACAACAACATTATAGTGGTCACAAATGATTTATTTTTCTGTTGTGAAAAAATATATGTGTTTTTTAACTGATAACTATTATGGAAGCTACTATTGACTCTCTTTTTTGTACAGTTTTTAAACCTACTGTTATGCTTGGTAAATGTTGGTGTGGTTTAAGTTGTCTACTCTGACAGAATAGCTGTCGGTCACTACCGAGTCAACTCCCAGCTAAAAGCAAAGAGATAACACGACCACCCATCAGCGTCGTTTATTATTATCATCTGGCCTTTTGGTCTCACTAATGCACATGAAATGTTGGTCAGTGTGGTCCGTTTGAATGTAGCAGAATGATTATCTTCGATGGCAACAATATATAGCTCATAAGCCCTTGAGTGTAACCAAAACTCATCTGCTGTTCCCGGTAACATACAAATCGTCCCACATGGCTGGGAGTATTTCTAGAGTAAGTTCTGATACATAAAAGGTGTTAATTCTACAGTTGTTTACCATGGCTAAACTGAGAAGTGAAGGAAGGTTTGCATTTTATTTTGATTTCAATGTTTAAAATTTAAAGCTGGGGTATATGATTTGGGGAGAAAATGGCAGTTGGAATAGAGATTTGAATCCAAATACCTCAACCGCTCCACTTGTTCTCTTTGGTCCCTCCCCTATGGTCCCTCCCTGACACGCTCTACACCAACAACGTTGTGCCAAAGTGAATGGACAGTCCCAACAGCCAATAAGAACAGAGAATCGGAGCCTCGCTCTGATTGGTCAATGTGTACAGCTCATGTTAACTTTGACCAATCAGAAGTCATATACCCCAGCTTAAATATTAAGCCTAATAGTATACCTTTAATTACTAGCTCATGTTACCTCTGTGAGTGTTTCTGTTAGCCCAATGACCTGCCCAGGGTGTTGCTTTGCCTTCCTTTAAGAGGCAGAGTAAGACTGAAAAGCTATTTAATGAATGGACGTTGAGATACCAACCGGCAGCCAAGCCTATTACAGTCAAAGGCTATAAAAACATGTTGTCTGAAATGCATTCATAGACATTATAAAATAAACCTAAGCGTAATGTTTTTTTACATAGCAGCTGCCATGATATCTTGTATTCAAAGTTCTCAAATAAGTTAAAAAAAATGCACCAGACAACCATTGGTGTTCTAACAACCTAAACATCTCACAGAGCCCGACACATGTACTGCATCTGTACTGCAAATGTAATGCAGGTGTTACCAACAAGAGTTAGTGCTGCCACAATGATCACACTGTTTCTCTCTATCAATTGTCATCCCTATTGTAAAACAAGCCCAAGCAACTGGGACCAAACTGAAAATGAATCCTGCCAATTGTTTGTTGTTGAACAGGTTGCCTGTGCCTGTCTTTGGTCACGTGACCCAACTGTCGTAAACCAGTCAAAGAAGATAAAACATTTGTTTTTCCTAGTTGATAAAACAATGAGCCGTTAGCCAAATTAATTATGATTCCGAGCTTCTTGAAGAAGCTTATTTTGAAATCTGTCTTTATCAAGGTCGTTTTCAGGGCAATAAACAATGTCGACAGTATCAGAGAAGGTATTCCTTTCATATTTCACGATAAAAATGAAAAATCTGAAAAGAAAGTCCTTGTGAAAATAATTTATTTCAAACAAAAATATGTCTGTCAAATTTCCTGCAGCTGTATTTTTTTTTTAAACTAAAATACTTGCTCAATAAAAAGGGGGGAGGAAATACAGTTTTAGATACTGTGGGGACTTTATGGGTCCAACAATCTTCATTTAGTGATAAAACTGCAACACAAATACTATTGTGTAAATAATTCCCCCTTAGTTTACCCATTGCACAGTGCATACCAATGTACCTTGAGTAAGACTGTGCACAACCTTAACATTTTGGCTGCTGCGAGCGTTGTTTACTGGCACGAGGCTTAAAAGTCTTCCTGAAGCCAAGATAGAAGCAGAGAATACACAGCACTCATTCTCTGTAAATTCGTTTAAAAAGTTTCTGAAGGCCTTTTCTGGAAGTGTTTTTTATTTTTTTTATTTTCTTAAACCCTCTACAGATACTTTTCCCCTTCCAACTAAGCAGTGATCTCACCATGACTTGTAGAAAACCATATGGGTAGCAGGGGTGAACTGAGGACACACATGCACCTTGGCAAACATACAACTTCGCTATTAGAATCCAGGATACATTTTTCACATCAGTTGAATGCCTGGGCCTGCCGTGTGCGTTTAAAAAAAGAGAAGACAAATTAAGTTTGAATGCTTGTTTCTGCCAATCAAAAAGAAAAAGAAGAGAAAAAAGGTTTGCCTAAGATTCAAGAATACATTTTTACAACATGTTGCAGTTTTGATTTTTACTTTTGTTCTTATTGTAGAAACAACTCAAGGCCAAGTTGGTACATGATATTTACAGCACAGATTCTCAAACAGCTGACTTTTAATGAAAACGTTTTAAAACCAGCAGTGCAAAAATAAAGAAGTGTAAATCAAGAGTGGGTAAGCGAATCCAGGCAAGGTAATGGAAACACATCGTCACACCCACAACTGGATTGTGTTTGCACTGTATATACTGTATAGCACTCAAACAACAACTGCATTTGAATCAAAAAAACGCCAAAACAAATTTTGCTTTTACACGTCCAAACAAATCTTGAAAATAATAAACTAATTTTCAATGTTATAACAAATGACACTGTAAAACATTCTATTCATACTAATGTGATATGAGCTGTTAGATCTGGGATGTTGGCTTTATATTTAGATATATTTAGCAAATATTAAAACAGTTAATCCTACATCAGCGTTGTATTAACCATCAAGCTATCTGGGAACTAAGAATATTAACTTTGTTGCCTAAGACTTTTTAAAGTTTTAGAAGCGAACAAAAGCTTCCTGACAACAGCATGGCACATTCTCAAATACTTATTCAGTCTCAATGCGTGCTTTCATTACGCATTCCTGTGATACTTGCAGGGAGGGGAGATTCCAAAAACAAAAGTCCTTTGAAAACTGCAAAACATGCCTTTAAGGTTTGGGTTTGTTAGTTTCCTAAATGCTTCATGCTCTGAAAGTCTTTGGATTTCAAGTCAAATTGGGTTTCATAAAAGTCATTTTCATGACCAGTTTTTTGGTTTCCGGCTGCCAATTTGCTGAAAGGGGGAGTATTTTAAAAATCTGTGCTCACTGGATTGACAAATTGAGCCAGTCCAGACGAATGGGTAAGTATAGCTGCCAATACAAGTCTCATTTGGAAGGCATTATATGTGACAAACTGGTTGCAAAAAAAAAAAAAAGTAGTTTATATCCGGGAAAAATGGTGACCTTATCATTAATAAACAAGACACATTATCCTTATCCCCTTTAATAAGGCATACTATTTTACATCCTTGCTGGAAGGAAATCACCATAACTCATCACAACAGCATTTATATTTTGAATAATGCAGCTAAAGGGAATTCAATCTTTAATTACAAAAGCAACTTATTCGGATTGCCAATTGGATTTGCATTTGTGTTATAAGTATTTTTTCGAGAATAAGAAAAACCATGTGAAGAGAAGCATGTTATGTGTGAAAAAGGTGCTTTGTGGGTAGAAGGATCCAAGCCAGTTAGCCAGGAGGCAGCAAGGCTGCCAATCATTTTCTAGTTTGCAAAAATCCATGTAAGCTAACAATGCACCAATGCAGCGTTTTAAGTCTACAGTGGTGACTCAAATGCCATAATAAAGCTGCAATTGCTTTAAAAACATTAGCCCTAAACATCAGGTAAAAAACTTTCAGCGTTCATCTTCAAAGATAAAATAAATAAATTAAATCTTACAGCTTAAAGTCTATTAAAAGGCTTAAAAGCTATTCTTTTGTTAATTATAAGACTTACCATTAACTTTAACATGTGCACCTGAAAACAGTCTCGGTTGGCAATCACGTCAAAGATTAGTTTTGCTCCATGGGGGAATATTCTTATTACGCGGGAGCAGGAAAGGAGGGAAAAGATAAACACTGTCTGAGACACAAAAAGGCCAAGCAGTTAACAAGCACTGTGACATTCTGGATGCAATCCACAAAGTGGCTCGTTATATCGATGGATCTCTACTGCAATCCCAAAATGGCTGCCAAATATGTTCAAATGGGGTAGACCAAGTGCCAGGGCGGACTCAAGTGCATATTTTTTCTTTCGTCTTTCGTTATATACGGTCAAATACTCCATTTGGAGTTAGTTCAATTTTACTTCATTGGTCAAGCTCCACCAGTGCCCCAAGCAATAATTTTAATTTATTTTATTATCACATTGCCAAGCTTAAATTTACAACCAAATGTACACTTTCAAATTTCAAATTCAATGTTAGAATATAACACATTCTTGCTCAACAGTACATGTCAAAATAGCCAGCACTGAATGATCCAGTAGTTGTAATTCCACTCATGACCAATATTACATGCTCCCTTCCACCACTCTCGTCCCTTCAACTACACACTTTCCAATTAACCAGCAAAGTCTTAAAAATATGTTCAGGAGAGTTGTATTGAAAAAGCATAATGAACTAATATCTTCACATTAAACGGTGTAGGTTCTGGGTCTCCAGAATAACCAGGGAAAAGCCTGGTGAAACAGGCTGGATGGTGTGGGAATGACAACAACCAGAAATGTGGCATTGCGGAGGCTACAGAGAGATTTCTCTATCTTGTTTATTTGGAAAGCAGTGCCTTTGCTGAGCTTACTTTTTTTAATACTGACCTGCCATCTGTGTGCATGTACTGTACACTACAGGATGATTGTTTTATTAATTTATTTGTCTGCTATATGTCTCTTCCAGTGAAGCCCTCATTGCATTAGTACAGCATGGTATCCTTACACATTTGGCTCTCGGTTAAACCCAAATAATGGGAAAAATGTGCGAAAGAGTGTCTTAATCGTCTTGAAAACATTTGAAAATGGAACACTGCGGACACATTATGTCAGTTCGTTGGTCAATAACGAATTGCTGAATGTGATAGGAGGGGTGACAAGCCCACAGAGGACGAGTGAAGGATGGTGAAGCCAAAAGAAAATTGGGATTGATTGTTGAGTGCGGGTTAACTGAACACCTCCCACCCACCCCCCCCTCTTTTGCCTTCATCTGAAAAGGTCTACAGTTGATCTGCTGGGTCTCCTTCATATAATAATGAGTTTCCTTGGTCTGCAGACATGCTCTTAAATATTCATTAGTCATGGGTGGGTTTTCTAGCTGTGACACAGAAAGCAGGCAAATGGCGATGTCTCCAACACTGTGAATATTAATGTAGATGTGGAATATATACATTTAAAAACTCATTAGTGACTTAACAGAGATGAAACTGGGCACCTGATACTCTGGATTACAAACACACCCAAGGCATATAATGGCTGTGTGTCTGTCAGCAGCTACAGTACACCCTGTGCGCTGATAAAACGAGAGTTTTGGACATCAAGCCGTGGTGAGAGCTCACTTACACACATGACAAGTACCCTTCAATTCATCAAACAATAATACGTCCAAAAATTAAAGGGTTTACGTTGGTGTGGAGTTTCTTTTTCGATGAAAGGCATTCCATCTGGTGAATTATTTGTGACAATATAATTTTGGCTTAACTCACCCACATGTAGCTTGTCAATCAATCAATATGCACCAATTTATAGGGCAGTTATGCTCCTGCCTGGCTCAAATGTTACATCAAAGTAAAAAAGCTTCATTTCTGCTACATGCTCAGCTCTATGTTTTTTCGAAATGTGTCCATTCAGAAAACAAACCATCCAGTGCAGCCATAAGTTACATAACTGAGCTTATAGCCTACTAGCCTATAGGATTGCAGCCAATTCACATTGTGTTAATATATTCTGAATGGAGGCAAGAGAGGAGAAATTGACCCCAACAAAAGTGAAAATGGATTAATGCACAATTATTAGGTTAAGTATAAAAAATACCCGCGCGCACGCACCTACACTCACACACATACAGGTGCACATCCACAGACCGTGTCTGCGCTTGAGGAAACTGGACGCAGCGCTGTGCTCTCTCTTTCTGTGTCAAACCTGGGACCGGCCTTCTTGATCGAGTCTGCCTGCGTCTCCTTGTGGAGTCAGCTTCCAGTGACCACACCAGAACTAACCTTTGACATGACTAATGTGTTGACGCAAAAGCTTTATACCTGCGCACAACTTCTGGGCATATAGGAGAGTAGGCCTACTGTGCCTATTCAGTGAGACACAGAACGCGCCGTGTCGAAAACTACCAGCGGCGCTTCAAAGAACATCACGTATCACTCTCTTTATCCGACAAAGCCAAAGCGCTTTGGGACAACATCTGTTTGCCACACACACACACACACACACACACACACACACACACACACACACACACACACACACACACTAATATGCACGCACGCTCCCCGGCTCTGTCCCCCTTCTCATTCTCACACACATAGGCCTACACACAGTCGCGCGCACGGATAAAGAAAAATACTGACATGTTGCTCCGGCTCAACTCCCCCATGGCCCTTACAGCAAATGTTGGGGATTCATTGCTTCATTTATTAGCATGTGTTTTCCTTTTTCTTTATCGCGTAAACGCTAAACATACACAACATTTTTAACTCTATTCCAGAGGTGAAGTGCCCCCGTGCTGCCGTCTGATAGGCAAGAGCGAAGGAATCACGAGTTGCCCATGGTTATTTTGCAACAAAATGTCTCAAAAGGCATGAAGGAAGCGTCTCTTGCAACTTTAATTACACCAGAGCGTGTTCTCATAGCCTATCTAGGCCACCATTTGCAACAACCCAAAAAATACAAATAAATAAAAAACATCCTCACATCGCAAACATTTTTCACACACTGTAGATTGTGAGTACCCATAGGCTTAAAGCGGATCGCCACAATTAAAGTGACCATTCATTTTTGGAGAAACATGGCACCAAAAATCCAGACCAGAGTGCCACTAGATCTACTTCTGATTTACCTCGGAAACTGAACCTGCAGTGTTGTTTTACCTTCTCACACAAACACACACACACACACACGCACACGCGCAATGTTATAGCCAGCCTTTCTCCGCCTGACGAGCACATCTTTATGTAACCCCATCTCATAAATGCCACGCCGTATTGATATTAATTCATAAAAAATGCAGGCTAGACATCTGTCTGAGTATGGGCTACGCGCTGTGTGAGCCCCAGCTCTAACGATGTCCTATTCCAGACATAGAAACCATCTTTCCGGCAAGTTCAACAAACTGAAATGTATTTACCAAATGCATTTCTAGTGAGAGTGTGTGCGGTGGCGGTCAGTTGCAATGAGGAAACGCGTTTCCTCTGATTCAAATAACTGACCTAAAAGCCAAATGCGCACGTCGGCTGCCACAGTTGTTCCGGGCTCGCAGTGTCTAAAATGTGAACAAGCGAGCACCGCTGAGGCTCTCGCTGACTGAGAGCAGCAGACCTGTACGATCACACAGACAAACACTTTGGCCATAGTATTGTTCTCAAGTGTCCCCTGCCCCGGCTCACGGGCAAACCCTTAAGTAAAGGGCTAAAAGGTAAAGGGCACGTTGAGAATAATGACAGATGGGAAACTCGCGTCATGTCAGGGCAGCGCGTTTTTTAGTCGAATATAAATGGGCAACAAGACCAGCAGCTTAAGCTGATCCCCCCAAACATGAGGGACATTTCATCTCGTTTCACCGGCCGTGACATTTATTGAATGTCTCGGATCCTCTAAATAATGAAGTTTCCGATCATGTAAGGGCTTGATAATTTGGTTGGTAAAGCCAGCCACAACTACATGGAAGTCAGTGGCATTGCATGCATTAGCCAAAAGTCAACGAGCATGTTTCAACCTCTTGCATAAGAAATTGCTTTCATTCTCTCCTGTAATAATAGCATTATAGACATTGCAAAGACCCATCCCTTTTTTCTATACTTTTCTACAATTTCTTACCTGCACTTCGAAGCTCGTTCAAAAAGTGTCGACAGCGTATCCACGGCTCCCCCTGTTTTCCCCCGACGAAGCGCGTATAGTTTTTCTCTTCTTCTCAATATGTTCCTTTACTTTGTTTCATTTCTCACTTCCATCTTCTTTTCATCTCATCAATAAACACACGCTGCAGCCTACCTTCATAGAGCAGCTCGGTTCAAGTGTGCCCTCCCATTTTTTAACTATACATCGAGTACTTTGAGGGGTGGTGGTGGTGGAGGAGGAGGAGAGGGAGGGGGCGAGCAGGCAGGCAGGCAGGCACGCCTTTTCACTTAAAGCTGCTATTGGAAGAACAGTGCACTGTCTTCGGTTGGATCAGAAATCCGTCAACATGATTGCGCCCCAATCGCAGGGAGCTCAGTGGGACGCTGAAACCGGCTCCATAATGACTCTCTGGGAAGTGGTGGGAGTTATAGTAATAGTAGTTGTAGTAGTAGCCTAGTGTGCCTCCCACTCGGGCTGTTTAAGTTTGCTGCTGCAGCAACATAGGAGGTTGTAGCCTATTGAAATGGAAGTCTTGGCGCGTAAACATACGTGTAAAGCGTGAGGTCGGAGAAAGAAGAACAAAAATAACAGGTTCGCTGACCAGTTGCAAACCCAGCGATGTTCATTCACTTTGCCCATAAATCCCTCCTCTTTAATGTGTAGCCTTTTTCATCATTATTGTGCGGGCTGCTAAGTCTGCTGTCGCAAATATCTACGTTCACAATTGTGAATGAACTCAAATCTATCCCCCAGTCTCGAAGGAAAGGACCGGGGAATTGTCAGTTATCTGTCCATCACGCGTCTGAACTTTGCATTGGACGCCGCCTCTGCCACTACACATGGCCAGCTGCGCCGCGCTTTCCAATTGGACAGCGGCGCCGTCAATCACCCGCGCCACCAACAAGCTAGATTGTCTGCCGAGTCTTCTACTTTCTACGCATTTCTATTTTCTCATTTATTTATTTTTTAACGTCCCGAGCTGACCTCGAGTTTGAGAGCGGGGGGAAACATTCGTGTCGGTTGAGCCGGCCAATGAGATTTGGTAGAGCGATTGCTTTTTTCTCTTGTTGTTGTTGATTCTCCCCCCCCCCCCCCCCCCCCTTGTCATTATCAAACGCCTTGAGAAACATTGTGGCTGGCATAGAATAAAGCAGTAATGGGTCATGTGGGATCCCCCCGCACCCACCGCCTTAGTGCCCCCTCCCTGTCTAGACAGTGACAGGTGTGCGTGTGTGCGCACACGCTAGTCTGTAGTTCAGATCAGATTAATGAACCACGCCGGGTACTGTCTTAATAGATAGGCCTACTTTAAATATATTATTGATGTGCGTGATTGCTGTGTAGTGCCCGGGCGAGAGGGTGTCCAGCTTAAGCAGCTCTGCATCTTGAAAGACGAGCTTTTCCTGACAAAGAGGTCACCTAAGGTTACGCACGTTCAGCCCGTTAATAGCGCCCTGCCTTTGAGTTTCTTTCTGAGCGTACAGGCTACGGGCTCCGAAGAGCACTCTTTTTTGAAGAGCTGCACTCTTGAACTTTGCTTTCAAACCCCCCTCCAGCTGTACATGGGAGACAGAGGTGTCGCTTCAGACAATCGCCATCTCTCAAGCTGGGGTAAGCTCTCCATACGGATATTGTTGTGTGTGAGCGCCGTAGTGGTGAGCACCCAGGGCACTCAGTTGACTGTGCGCGCCATCTGCAGGACTGCGATGTGGATTAATACCGCGGGTTCAACGGAGGACACCCTTCCGTCACTGCTTTGACCTACATTAACCAGGAACAACGTAGGAACACCACCACCGGCCTTAATGCGTCGGCTTGTAATCTGACAACGAGGCACGTTTGCGAAAGTGATTTTAATAATCATTATAAATCAGCTTTATATAAAAAATTTTAGGATCCTCAACTGCCTCCCGAAACGGCACGCCTTCCCGGAACAGCGTTTTAGATATTTCGGTTGATTAACATGGCTCAACCGGTAGCACGTGCAGGGTGGATTCAACGTAGAGAACATTTTGTCTCAGTGGAGGCACTAAGTGCTTTGCATTTTTTAAAGGTCTTGCCCTTAAAGGCAGCGCCTTGTTCCCACCACAAGAAAATAAAAAAATGTAATAGACCTATACAATATGCTTAATTTACTTATGTTTATTTTGGCAGAACAGATGGAAAAACACAAGGAATTCCCTATTTAGACTAACGTCACATTAGTTATTTTTGCAAAGCTTCTCACTAAATATGCTTTTATTAAAAAATTGTAAACGTAAAATACAAATTACAATACAATTATACACCCATTTCCCCAAATTGTACCATAATTAATAACACATCAAATAATTACATGTACAAATGCAACTATACACAAATATGTTATTTAAGCTTCTAAGGTGGCCGGCACATCTTAAAACCTCAATGAGAATATATAAGAAAATAGAAATACTTCTTTTTAAAAAAAAGTCACCTTTGGGCCAAGGCTTTCCCTGAAGATTATGGACAGGTTAGAACTGTGCCACGATTTTTGCATTTAGAAAAAATAATCAAATAAAAATAAAGTATGTTTTCAGTGCTGCTAAATTGGTTAAGTAACCAAAAACAAATTTTAAAGATATAATTCAAATAATGAAAATTGTATTTAAGAAAAATATAGGTCCAAGCAATACAAAAGCTATGGCCATAAATGTGTTTTCAAGTATGAATTAAAGCCAAACACAGGCTTCAAATCCAGAGGGGATGGAGTAACAGATAATGAAGTTCAAGGTCATCTTATAACAAAAGACTGTCAAAGTATTTGTATCCAAACCTTGACTTAAATCGTCTAACAAAGCGTGCCAATTTTCAAATTTGACCCAAGTCAACTGTCACAGACATGAGGTTAGTATGTGTGTAGACCTCCCAATGTTCTTTATTCATTACTAAAAAAAATCCTCATTTCTGTAGTTCTGCCACTGATTATTATAACAAAAGCTGCAAGATAAGACTTTTTTATATTTAAATTGGATTTTATTAAACCTCAATGTCGGCAACCCATGGCATTGCATCTAGAATCAAGGCCTTTTGCTTTTTTTTGAGGGGGGGGACTCATATTTTACACAAAAACAGAATTCTTTGCCACTGCTAAAATGATCTCTGTGGTAAAACAGGAACATACTATAATTTCACATTGGCAGGTCCAGTCATGTCTCACTCAGCTCTGAATATAACCAATAGAGGGCAGTAATATGACTTTGCTTTGTGGACAGATATTTTATTAATTTGGTGCTCCATTCGGTTTATTCTGCTTCTTGTGATGCATTCACTGCTTCTATTCAAATAAACAGTTTACCATAACCCCTGAGCACCCTCCACTTGGAAATAAATCATTGGAGCTTCTACAGTGTTATTCTAAATGTCTGCATAGGTCTTGTCCTTGTGCATCTTTTTCTACACTAATATATTTCACAGATTGAATGGCCCACAGGCTTTTCATTGGCAACTGCTTGTGAAACATTTAGGGCAGGTGAAATAAGTTTTTCAATTCAATTTGCAGTGCAGTTCAAATGTTATTTCTGTTAAAAATGTACCGTTGGAAGGCCTATTTTGTTTTATTATGTGTGAAAGGACAGAGCTTTTTCTTGGGATTGCTCAATGTATTTATCATTATTGTTATGTGCTCCATGTGTTGCACACTCAACAGTTTGTAAGCTCCGCAAGAGTTCCTCTCCAAAAGACAGTTTGTGTTCGGGTTTAGTTTCTCTTAGCTAACACTTGAGATATTGTTGAGCAACAACAAAAACATCAAACCATATACAGTAATGATATAAAATCAGATTGCTGGAAAATCCACAACTTTATAATGTATATTCCTTCCACTAGATCACTGAGGAGGCCTTGTATTTGGTCACATATAAAGTGCTGTTTGTATGTAACACTCGTTTACAAGGCTGGCAAAGACTCAAATATTCCACACACGAGTGGCGGTGTGGTATGTTCACTGATTCTCTTTACTGTGATGCATGCTTTACCTTAACAGGGCCCTCCATGCATGTTAAACAAGGTCATGCAACACACCATAGTTCTGCGTTATCTCAAGGATAATTACACACAGATTTGTTTTTCATTTTACCGTGAAACCTGCTTATAAAGCCAGGTGAAGCCACGACCAATCTGTGAATTCCATTGTGCCATGCATGCATGAGTCAGTCGAGACACACCTTGATACTTGATCGTTTGCCACTTAATTGTTCTGATGACTCGCCATGAATCACAAATAAAAACATACAGTACGTGTGTGCTTGCATGTCTTTATTTTGAATATCTTTCATTGTCACTGTTTCTATTTCGATAGAAGCTTACCTTCTTTAACAGCAGCGATGTAGGTGTCCACAATGACAATGTTACCTCATGTCAGTAATTACGTAAACAGTTTACCAGAGGATAAATTGTATTAAGAATATTTTACATATTTTGTGATTGTCTGTAATCCAGCCAGCAAATCTCTCTTCTTCCACATGCTCCCACATTTAGTTTCAGATAAAGAAACAAAAGCAGAGATGACATCTTTGTCTTGTCACTTGTAATGTTTCATGTTTCTAGGAGAGATAAAATGGATGGCCATTAAAATTAAAATAGCTAACAAGCTGCTCACAACATTTTGTAATACACAGTAAGTTTGAAATGCAGGGAGCTACTTGCCTCTCATCTTCAAAACTGTTTGCAGCAGATATAGTTGACAATATGTTTCTTTGTTAAATATTTTCTCTCATTTTGGGAGGCTATTTGGTCTTTGGTCTTAATTTGTCAATGACGGGGCCTAAAATAAAGCATGTTTGTGGCTGTGCAGTATGCCAGTGACAACATCAGTATTGCATGTTTAATTGAAAATGAATTTTAAAATGATCACAGACAAGCCACACGTGAGAGAAAATAGGCCCCTTCACACACTGACAATGTTCCTTTTTGCGGTGCTGCTCTGTTACTACCCAGGTGTTGTACTTGTTTTATGCAGGTCATATGACATGTGTGAGGTGAGATAATAATACCATAGCTGTTAAAGGAGTAGCGCCAACCGTTCCATGAGTCATACACAGTTTAAATTTAAGGAAGAAGGAAATAAATAAATAAAAGGAGCAAACAAAATATCTGTCAAATCAGCTGCTTGTCCGTCAGGTTTTTACTCTTCGCTGTTTTGACGTATCCCTCACGCTGGATTACTGCTTGTATTTCAACCTTCTGACAGAGCAAGTGGAACAAGGACTTTTTGAGCACAATACACACACAGGGCCAGGTTGCTCTACTACACACTGCCGTACGACAAGATTGACATGTTTGGATAGACATGAAGCGTTAACTGATGCATCACTTGCAAACATACTGTATAATAATATAACTCTTGCTATTTTTACGGAAGTAAAAGACATCAATACTTTTTGCGGACAACTTGAGTGTATCTGCGATTGCCTCAAACGGTGACAACGATGACCAACCAAAACTCGGCCTTGCACTTGTGCCTTTGCAATGCTGTCTTTTCTGGGAACACGGTTCAAGTGGTATAAATGATTAATAGGCTTCTTCACTTGTCTTTCAGCTCACTATGGCCCCTGTCTGTGTCGTGCATTGTAGCTGAAATATAAGAATATGGTGCAACCAGATTCTTCTTCAACTCTCTTGCCTTGTGATCCATACTTCGGCTCACCCATTGTTTACCACAAGCACCAGAATACTACATCACTGCCCAGTAGATTCTTGTAGATTTCTCAGTCTTAACCAGTTGTTCCTGTATTAGTTTAAAAAGTCTAAAGTGCAAAAGTCATAACTGGATGAAGTCACTGTGCGCACAGAGGAATTTTCCACAGGAGACACAGTTCGATTCACCCTTTCCATAAATATGTAAATCATGTCAGTAAGTGGAATCCCAGAAGCCCCCACCCTGACCATGCCCCCCTTTAGAGTTTTCATGGTTGACCTGATGATGAAAAGTGCCCCGGCGCCAGAGGCTACGCTTGGCTCTTCCGAAGGGCCTTGGGAAGCTCATCAGCTGGACATGGCTGTCCTTCAAGTGAGTAAATTTCAGGTGTTGGCGGCAAAAAGTGTCTGAGCAATTTCGCTTCCCCCTGGGGAAGCACAGGACACTCGACCTTCAATGCTTGTTCTGTCAGATGCTCGGCCAAGACCTTGAATGACTACGCAGGTGACATTGTTGGTGGTCGGAAGGGTGGCATGTGGGAGTGGGCGCGGGAAGTAATGTCAGAGCAATCCAAAGCCTGGACTTTGACATCCTCCCATTTGTCCTGCTGTCAACTGCTTGTTGCTGTGAGGAGAATACTGCTTCCTTTGTTATTTATTTGTTATTGGGAGAGCTCTGGATATATTGGGTGGGGTAGAGGGTAGGGGTATGTATGTTCACAAAAATAACTGATAATTTTCCTTTGGAGTACATGTTGTAACACAAAAATAGATAATAATAATGAAAAATAAAAAAGAAGACATTTCTCAGTTGCTTTGTTCATTGAGTAGCCTACTACGGTGATTCTTCCTGGATGATGGATAGTTGCTTGAACCAGTGCAGTCATTTTTGGTATTCCTACCATAACTAGTGTCACGTACGCTTTAGTCTTGAACGTGTGAAATGAATTGTTTCCTGTAAGGCAGTAAGTTAGACCTGTTTTCCACCCCCTCAGTTGTAACAGTAAACGCCCTAATCTTTAAAGAGTTGAATACTTCGGCACCTATAGCCTGAGGATAACTAACACTGGCATCTGTGCCGCCATGGGGGCAGGTGTTAAGAGCATACAGAAACTGCAGTTTATAAAAGACAAAATGGACTGTTTTTAACCAGGTCTTCTCTGAAGTATATGTTTAGTTTAACCGTTGTCTCCTTACTGAAATACTTTAAAATGTTTTCAGTTTGTTGTTATAAGTTCCAGACGATGCAGCCTTAAAGCCTTACTTTAATAAGCACGACCCTGCCCACTGCTGGCAGCACCCATCTGACATACATCTGCAGGAAATAGTGTACTTTCCCCAGAACTTCCCAAACAATACTGAAAATACAACTCAAAGTACTCTTTATTTTTGGGAGGTTATTTATGTAGGGCTTATACACAAAGCTTTGGTTCAAACAGGCCTTTTCCACACAGACATTTGGACTTGATATAGTGGGAAAAGCACTGTTTCTATTGAATTTAACAGTGGCTCCATTCTATTTAAGTGTCCCAGTAATGGCAGTGTGACAGTGAACCAGCATGCACAATGACAGGGACCTGCATGCAACTGAAGCCGCTAAATGGAATACAGCCAATCATTTTATTGTTTACACCTGTGTGTTTCCTACTGTGACGACATGGCAAAATTTCTTCCGTATAGTGACGGCACAATATCACACTCAAAAGTAATGTTTGTTCATTCATGTAGCGGTTATTTGTCAAGATAAGCAATAGTAGCAATAGTTTACATTTTTAAATGTTTTATTATTCATTAGTTTTTCAATATCGTCACCCTCTTAAAATAATGGCCTAAGTCACTTTTTGGCCAAAATGATTTTTTTGCTTAAATCATCTCCTCATGATGCTGGCCACCTCTGGTAAAATGGCCTAAATCCTCAGTTGAACAGATCATGTGATTTTACTTGACATAGGCCATTATACCATATTACCAGAATGTCAAGAGTGTGTTTTAGGCCATTTTATTTTGCCTAAGTCAAAATTTACTGTTAATTTTTTTTGCAAGGACATTTCACAAGTGTGTAAAATGGCTTAAGTCACAAGTTAAACATTATTATAAAGGGTTTATTCCTAATATCTTACATAATTGACAGACATTGTTATTACAATGTCAAGAGTCATCTTTTGACATAACCTGTTGGAGTGAAATTATTAATGAATATCATATGTTCAATCTTTGGTTAAGTTTTTTGTGTTTCCTGAAAACACTGAAAAAATTACTTAGGCCATTATTTTAAGAGGGTGAAGATATGTAAAATTCAAGCATTTGTTGTAGTACATAGTTTGACCAGGAGATGGCATTCAGCTCCATACAATTAGACTTTCTTTTTTAATCAACCACAGCACAGAGTACACAATGTCGTTTTGAGTATTAAGGTTGAAAAGTGTTCAACAATGAGATATAAGTATGTACAAACATTTCATTATCATTATTATTTAGAGGTTAATAAACTTAATCCTAGATTATACCAGAATAAATAATAAGAATAATCAGCTCCGACAAATTTAGAATGTAAACACTGCATTCTTGTCACTCAATTGAGCAGCATGAAACAGTACACGCTCATGTTAAATTCATTTGTTAACATTCTAATCATGGTCATATTGCATAGCATATTGAACAATTCAAAAAAGATTTTTTTTTGACACACATTAATGCATTGTAATCAAACTTATTATTATTGCATTTTATCATTTCTTTATATATTAAGCCTTTAATAACTGAAACAAAAAGATGTGTTCTCTTTAATGACGGGTTACAATAAGATTGTATCTCTGGCTGAGAAGATCAGCAGCACACTACCACTTGGCATGCGGTTGGCTATAGCTGAACATTGTTATCCCACTGCTGGCAGCATTAAAACGAAGGTGGCTGCCTTCCAGTCAACACCCAGGGAGTAGAAGGAACTCCTTCTTGGCATTTCTCCAAAGGAAACATTAAATATCTATCACCACACCTTACCACACAAACTCAAATGCATAACCACATGCACAAGGCTTCATAATCCCATTTTATGCCAAATGGGCTGCATTTTTCTGATTAGCATGCAAACATTAAAGGCTTAGGATTTGGGAAAAAATCTTCTCAACTCCTAACAACAGCTCTGTTACTGTGACTAATATGCCTGGATGATGAATGAGTTCTATCGTTACATGCTGCAGTGAACAAGTGAATGTAACAGCAGCCTTGGAATTCCCTAGCTGCGTATTAATTATTTAGCAAGGATTGGTTACTCCACGCTAACGTGCTAGGCTAATATGACTATAACACTGACTAGATAAAAAAAAATTGCACTTGTTACATCTCCATGTAGCACTTACATGTGGCACGTTAGTACTTTAGTTTATTTGAAGCTATAGTACTCCTGTTGTTCTGAGTTTGTAACTTCATGATTGAATGCACTTAATGGAAGTCGCTTTGGATAAAAGTGTCAGCTAAATAAAATGAGATGTAATGTAATGTAATATAATATAAGTCAGGGAAGTACCTTGTTCACGGTGTGTCTGATTTTGCTTGTGCCAGTGTCAGTGAGCCAGTTGACCAGGCTGTCAGGGAAGCAGACATCATGCTCTGACAAGTGTGAGTTGAGTGGGTATAGTCATACGGTGTCCACAGGGAGGTACTTTAGATGCAATGTCACAGATACCTGTCTTATTGGTATTAGATGTATCTTACATCAAGATGTAATCAGCAAGGAGCTTGAAACTTAAAAGATCCTTTCAGAGATTTTCAGCAGGTTTTAGTCATGGTTTTCGGCATGTGGATAATGCCCATCTCTTTGCTACTGTTCTTTGTAGCGGACTGGTTTATTGAACTCACGTCAGGCTGCCACTCATGCCCACCTGGCAGCAGAAGCAGTGCTGCGCAAGCCATCACGAGGAATGCTTATACATTTGAATGGCTCCGTCAGGGTCTAACCAATTGACAGTGAAGTGGCTTTTCACGAGCCCAGCTCCACGCATGATTGGACGGTTGGGGGCACGTTCATGTCGATGTTAACAGCTCTCTCTTCTTTTATAGGTAACAAAAGACCATTGAAAATAAATTGATTATTCTCAACTGACTCAGCACTAATGTAGGCACTGTGAAAAAGGCTCCCAGAGACATAGAAAAATAATTTTCTTTGTCACCATGTGTCCAATAGGCAGCTATACTGCACCCTAAGTATACCGGAAAGACCATTGGAACAGCCTGTATTCTGTCGATGATTAGCAGCAATATTTTCCTTTGATAGACAATTTTGAAGTTGAAAACTCGTTCTGTCAACAAGCTTCTCACTGTGAGCATTCAAGACCTAGAGTAAATGAACACAACATAAAATAGTTTAAACTTTTTATTCATCATAAGGTCATTTTCGTTGTGTTTTTATCTGTCTTCTTCTCACTGGTTTAAAATGGGCGGGTATCAGTTGGGAAATTGTCCTTGCACCAATCAGGATTTAGCTATAGCTATATGAATCATAAACGGGATGACAGTTGAGGCGTTGTCTGATGGTGGTGCAAGGCCACCGCAAATCCAATCTGATTACAACACCCACACAGTCCAGTTGTATGAGATTACCTGGGTTTTTGAGTGTTTTCCAGATTTAAACTTGTACTCACTGCACTTTTAGTAATGAGCATGTGTATGGGTGTAAAAAAAAAGCTGGGGTGTGATTCTTTGCTACGAATCTCCACCAACTTTATTAAACTTTATTATTCATCGTCTACACATTAATGTCCCTTTTTAATGTCAAAAGCAGCTGTCAAATGAAAGAGGCTACATTTGTTTTAAAAGAGCTGTGTGTAAAGAGAATGTATAGGGCTGTAGTTCTACGTGGGATGTAGTCAGAGCCGGCCCAAGCCTTCAGGGGGCCCTAAGCGAAATATGATTAGGGGGCCCCTCTCCAATGTTAGCGCTGTTGAAACTATAGATCTTTGTTAAATATCATTCACACACCCAGTTTTTTCCGCTAGTGCCTCCACTGTGCGGCTGTGCGAAAATATTTGACAGGCGAGATTCAGACCCTCCTAGGGGGGTCCGGGGGTATGCCCCCCCGGGAGATTTTTTTAACCTTTTTAAAGTGAAATGCATGAATCTGGTGCACTTTGAGAGGAAAATTAAGAGGCTAAATCTGAGAAATTGTGTGAACAAATAATTTGGAGACACTGGGTCAGATGAATTAGAAGCTATTGAAGAAGGACACATGGATTTTCCATAAAAATATTAATATAGTAAGGCGTCCCCCTCCCGGGCCGGGCCCAGCAGCAGACCCGGGTTTGATTCCCACCCGCGGTCGCACTCTGCATGTCACTCCCCTCTCTGCCCCATTTCACCTCTGTCTCTCTGCACTATCAATAAAGCATAAAAATGCACAAAAAAAATCTTTAAAAAAAAAAAATATATATATTAATATAAAATAAAATATTATGGAGGGTCCTCTGGGTTGGGCTTGGAGCTCTTTTTCTTTTACGGGACATATTTCTCTGTAATATAGTGAATGCATTTAAATGCAGTGTGAGGAACTAAGCAGAAGAACTCTGTTGTCCAGCTACTGTATCTTTTTTTCCACAGACAAGGCTGAAATAGGCTATAGACTATACACAGTGCATGGGCAACTGAGGGCAGCCCCATTTCCAATTGTTTTAAATAAACTCAATACACACTGTGCATGGATGTGAACGTAACATGATCAGATAATTTCGGATTTCCTCCCAGATGAACTGATTACATTTTTAGGCTATTAATTATCTAGACCAAAACATTTTATTCCTTTTGTTGTATGATAACTCACATTTGCACAATATGATGTTAATATCAAACACACAAACTAAAAAAAAAAAAAAAAAAAAACTTTTTTTTTTTTTTTTTTTTTTGGAGGGGGCCCCCCAGGCAGTCGGGGGCCCTAAGCGGCCGCTTAGTTCGCTTATGCCTCGGGCCGGCTCTGGATGTAGTAAATAACTCTATCTAAAAGACTGAAAACAGATTGTCATGTACTTTTTTGATGACTAGCTATTAAGATAGTCATCATATATTCAGTTCTAAATGTGTTTGTGATGGGTGTTCGGAAGTTTAGAGAAAGATTCAGCAACTGAATTACAAAAGCAATACATAGCTGTTTGTTGGGTGTTGTTTACAGCTGCTTTTGGTCATAACTGATGAACACACTTTGTAAATGGGCTAATGGCAAAACATGAAGCCCTCTGGCTGGTCAAATATCCTGTAAATTGGCATAAATACTGTGACTTGAAAGATCTTCTTGGTCAGACACCTCAGTCATCCGTGGTGTGAGAACTCTATCCCACTGCTTCGAAAGATCTGTGTGTACTCTGTATTTGTGTATTAAATACAATAAGACCTTTTGATGGTTTATTTGTTTATTTCTAAAGGGAATTAAAATTGCCTCGACAGATGCAATGGGCAATACGGGCCTTCAACCATGTTGACAGGTTGGATTTTGGAATGACTGGAAAGATGCGAGCTGCAATCTTTCCAAAATAAATCCAGAAATCAATATGGGACCATAGCTAACTAGACAGCTTTTTCAAGTTACTTGTGAGGGTATTCTCCTGATTCACCATTATCCTGTCACTGGAAATGAACTAAGATCAACATATAGTGAGTGTTAATTATTGCGATTATCCATATCGTTCCAATCTTAAATTATCCAATCCCTAGGTAGCATAAACCGCATTTTTGTGGGGAAAGCAGATTCTAGTTTCTATACTTTGGCTTCTTTCTCACCTCTGTCGAAGCTACTAATAAGCATCTATACAAACCCAAATGCCTGCTTCTCACACATACACCAAGCAGAGGCAATCTTGTGAGATCTTTTTTCATTCATATCGTTCAGAAACTAATGTAACATGCATCAACCAAATCAGCTAAAATTTGCTGCCTCGGGACACACACTAAAACCTCATGGAATCCAAACTGCAGCCTGTTTCCCAAGAAACTCACACCTTCTACCTCGCACCCATCACCTGCACTTAAGATAGAGTTTTCTTTAGGGAAGCTGCAGTTACATTCCCGCTGCAGAGCTAAGAACAGGCGGGCGCAGCTAGCAGCTGCCAGAATTTTATTCACAATGATCCCCCTGAACAACACCAAAAAAGTGACACTTCCTCAAGCAAGTGTGTCAACGACCGGTGGGTGTCTCTTGGCCTTGACAACTCAGAAATGATATGTAGGTATTTATGCCAGAGGGATATTTTTGGAGCAGGGACAGAGAGATTGTGCTAGATGGAAGCCAACAAGACGAGTGATATGTTTCGTGTTTGAGAAATTCTAAAATATTCTCATTATCTCTCCATGAAACTTAAATTCTGGAGGTTGATAAAAATGTTTGAGTATTTGAAATAACGCTTATTTCAGTATGTATTGTTTCCTGACTAATTTAGAAGATATTGTAACCCTTATTTTTAGTCGGTAGCGTCCTCCGGTCTCTTCTGGATGGTGGGAACATTCGGGTTACAATAAATAATAGGTACAACTGTTCTCAGCGTTTATCTCCTTTAATTAAATCCAACACGGCAACACAGTAGTCTTGCATGTGCTTGTAAAATCATAAACTGAATCCCCCACTTTTAATGTACCCCCCTAAAACAAGAGGTGGGTAGGAACTAATATCATGGACGTAAACAATATCACTTTAAATGTTACCTGAACATGCATATATTCAATAATAATAAAATAATATTAATCAGCAGTATAACTTAAATGAGAATGAAATGAATGCAAACAATGTGAATTATAAGATTACAATATCATAAATGCCATAATATATATTAATTTAAATAAGGTAGCCCTAATGAAAAGAGTGTCATTGACTCCTTACGATAAATCAGCCACGTTTCAGTCAGCAGCCCCATGATCTGGATATTCTGCTTAGCCTGTTTAAATGACCAGTGCTTGTCCTTGGCCTACTTTCTGATTACAGGCAGCCAAAAGAATACAGAATAAAAGAGGCGACACAGGAAGATGGAGACAACATATTTCAGGGTGAGTGCTGCTTTTTCAAATCTAAAATAGAATTATTGTTATGGAGGTTTGTGGATGCACATCAATGGAAATGCTCTTTGTATTCAAGCTTGTCCACAGGGATTTGTTACTTCTAGGATAGTATATTTTTAGTGTGTGCTTGTGTGTGTGCATATGTGGGACGACGGCTTATGCGTTAAATTTTTTTTCCTCATTTACATAATTATCATCAATATTATGATGTTTTCATGTCACTAATTTTTTTGACAGTTAAAGTGGCTACGAGTAACTTTGGCGGTTGGCGGTCCCTTTGGACAAAAGCGGTATGTATTTTTACGACGCCAGCTGTCGTAAAGCTGTTTTCTAGCGCGTGCCGGCCGTGCAAGTGTCAAATGATTAGGATGCAATATAGTGCATGTCTGTGTTGAAAGTGTGAGGGCACGCAATCTTTTTGGCTCCGTGGGAGTGGTTAGTGACACTGCATCAACTCATGCCATTCAGTGCCACACACACCTGATTGCAATGAGTTGATGCAGTGTCACCTAACTACTCTCACGGAGCTGAAAGATTCCGTGCCCTCACAGAAAGCGAATGAACGAGAGACATCAGTATAGATCACGATGAGGTAATGTGTTTATGTTGTTGTAAATAATGACTATTTCAGATGAATAATGGTCATCTGATGATGATGAAGCAAAGTACACTTTGTTTTAGTACCATTCATTCACTTAGGAGTAAACACTGCAGGACTAATTCACTCCCGTTAAAGAGGACCTATTATACTACTTTTCTGGTCTTAATTTCTTGTTTTACACTGCTATAGAGCAACCTGACACGAATCACATCACAAAAAACTATGTAGATTTTCGGGAAGCTCTTTCTCTTATTTTGGCGATCCAGCACATCCTGTCAACACTTGAGTGTGTGTGCTTCGGCAATCTCCGCTCCCTCCGCCTGTGCATCGGCCATCTCCGCTACCCTCCCCCCCCTTGCAAACCCCACTCCGTTGTGATTGGTTACCTTCCTTCCGGAACACTTTCAGTGGCGGGAAGCGCGAGCATGGACCTATAATGGCGCGAGGCAGACGCGAACAGGGAAGTGACAGCATTACCATACATGGAAACATCCGCGTGGTCACGTCACAAATTTTTATGCGACGTCACGAATTATGAAAGGGTAGACCGCTTTGAAGACGTGACGTCTCGACTGGCTAGAATAGTGTTTAGTGCTCTGCACAGACACCCCAGACGGTCAGCAGGGAATACGTCGAAATGCATGTAAGTCATTATTTGATAATTTAGTATGGTTAAGCATGACTATGAATCATCATAACAACGTTTATAGGTCATAAAAGTCAAAAAGCATCATAGGTCCTCTTTAAGTTGTTTCCACGTTGCTCGGTAACGCCCTCCTCCCGCCAGTCTATCACTCTCCCTTTTAGCTTTTCTTCATTGAATTTTCTTTTTTTCTTTGATGGTTCAGCCCCGTTATCAGCCATTATGACGACAAATAACTGTCTCAAACATTGCTCCCATTCCCTTACCTGGAGGAGGGATAGGCTACTCAAAACGTGTTGCTGCGCCACTCTGAAATCTGCGACCAATACGAATATGTGACCATAGAGCCTAGCCTGGCACCGCCCGCCTACCTACTTCCGCTCAATTTTCATTTCACTTCAGTAGTCAGTCTGGGTGTGCGGTGTGTTCGCGGGTTTTCTCTTTAAAGCTGGGGTGGAGGATATGGGGAGAAAATGGCAGTTGGAATAGAGATTCGAATCCAAATACCTCAACCGCTCCACTTGTTCTCTTTGGTCCCTCCCCTATGGTCCCTCCCTGATACGCTCTACACCAACAGTCGTTGCCAAAGTGAATGGACAGTCCCAACAGCCAATAAGAACAGAGAATCGGCGCCTCGCTCTGATTGGTCAAAGTGTACAGCTCATGTTAATTTTGACAAATCAGATATCACATACCCCAGCTTTAACCGGTCCAATCAGCGAACAGAGCGAGTGGCTGAGAACGATGACATCGAAGTCGCGCGCCAGTTTCAGTTGAATGCTGCGTTCCTTTATACTCGGAACTCGGAAATGTACGACTTGGTAGTTCCGAGTTCCGACCTGTCTGTGTTCCAGTGCATCTGCTCGGGAAAGTATACGCCTACAACCTTTCTCATCCAAATAACTAAACGTTAGGCTCTAGCAAGTTACCGTTGCCAGGTACCGGTAGATCCATAGACTACAATATGTAGTGAAGTCGGAAATGTCCAAGTTCCCTGTACAACTGGAACGCACCAGCAGAAGCCGGCTCATGACATGCGTCACGACCAAACGTTATGTGATTGGTTGGCTAATCCAGAGTGGCACTGAGCAGATCCAATAGTTTTAAACTTCAACAGACAGCCGCCTCCAAGTGAGTGAACGTTTGCCAATAGCACAGTTCTAGACCTTCTGTACAAATTAAATGAAGTACGATGGTCTGGTTGGACCAGGCTACATAGAGCCTGCATGCGCAAGCCGAAAAATCGGACTGGGTGTGCAACCAGACCAAAGGCATTAATAAAAACAATATAAAAACTGCTTTCTTTGCACTGATGGTCTCGTTTGCTCTTACAGGTAATTTATGTTTATCAGAGGAAAAATTAGGCTGTTTTAAAGATATTTAAAAGTTACTCGTAGCCGCTTTAATGCTGCTCACACTGCCCATCAAAAAAATCTACTGTAACTTTTACATTGTGAGATTACAAAATATATGTGGTGCAGAGGTTCTTGCTGACTCGAGAGCAGAATTATATAATCTTGTATACAGGTCAGCCATGTTGGGATCATCTTCGGAAAGAAAAATGCTTGCAGTATATGACCCGTAACTCAGACAACCCACTTCATATGTGTACACAACTCTCACACTAACCACTTGCACTCTAATATGTAGATGAACAGCTGTCATAGCCACAGAAAATGTTTTCACCTTAATATATTGACAGTTTTTCTCATAGATACTGTTTATTACATTGTTGTGTCTATGAGAGTGGTTCTAGAGGAAGCTGTCAAAAGCTGTCAAAAAAAGTCTGCGACAAAGGCTGATGGCTGCCTTACAAATTCAGAGGTAAAAGGAAAAAGGGTAACTTACATCATTACAGATGTTAAAGTGGATATTCTTAATTATTTGTGACATTTACAGGCGGTTTTACCTATTGCTGCTTGCACCATGTCCACGCTTGTGTATAACAAAGCACAGGGGCCTGCAACGATAAACCCTAATTTCATACTACATACTAAAGCACTGATTAGTAGAGTAAACACATTTTGTCAGAATTTATAATTAAAAGAAATCCTGATTTTTTTAATTGATTGGCAAATATAAATGAAATTGACCACACTTTTAAATGAGAGGGTAACATTTTTTCAAGACCATCCTAAAACAAAATTCACTCACTGCTCACACTGTCCATGAGTGTGAGAAGTGTAGGGCTGAAACAAGATGACTACTGTAGTTGCAGCCCTAGTGTTGTCTAAATAAATATTTAAGCAAGAATAGCCTTAAAACACATATTTAATATATTGGCCATTCCACTACATGAAGGGACATTTAACTACTTGCTCAAGGCATTATTGCCACTGTAACACAATAGAATGACTAATGTGAGTAAAACATATAGGATTCGGATGACTCACAATTGCCTATTATAGTGTTAGTTTGTTTGAAAGTACAATTTAGATTCCCTGCCATTATGTTACGTTTTATCTTTCCCACTATTCATAATTAAAAACAGAAAAAATATTAATTTGATCAAAAGTAAACCTTGGTTCAGTCCTTCAGTGTTTGAAAATGCTACGAGGAGCTTTTAAATATTTCTGAAACAGTCTAATTTTTCCTATGATCATAAATAACATGTAACTAGACCATCAGTGCAAAGAATGCTATTTTTATCTTGCTTTTTTTTGAATGCCTTTGTCATAGGTACACTCACCCAGGAACTACAGCTGGTGTAGTTAAAACACTACCACTTTTATCAAAAGGGGGAGCAAGAATGAACACAAACTGAAAGTTCCTCGGAGCACCTTTAAATGTATAATAAATACTGGGGTTGCTCTTGGTGTAGTGGGTAGAGCGTCCCCCCATGAGGCTCAGTCCTCGCAGCAGACCCCTTTCGAATACGACCCGTGGTCGGTTCTCTGCATGCCATTCCCCTCTCCGCCCTATTTCACCTCTGTCTCTCTGCACAATAAATAAAGCATTCAAAATGCCAAAAAAAATCATCTTTAATAAAAATAAATAAAGTATAGTAAATAGAGTTGTCGGGGGCATCAGTGGCCGGTATGATTTATTAAATATGACATTGTGAACACTGAACAGTCAAATATTGCTCAAACTTCCCTTTGTTGGAATCACCAGAGGATATTTTACTATAGCTACAATCACATTATCTCGAATACTAACTCTAGCTTCAAACACCATAGGTTTGAAGCTTTGCATATTGTTTGGACCTAAATGTTTTATCATTTTTACCAGTGAAATAACTAACCAATTAGTTAACCAGTTCATTACGGATAAATGGCGGAAAAACTGAACACACCAGTCTGAGTGTGTAGACTAACAGTTATGTAATTAAGTAGAAGTGGAGTAATTAAGGTAGCCCGTTCTTGCATTTAATTACAGAGCTTGACACTAGTTAAAAAAAGCAGGACTGCGAGTGTATTTATAACAGCGGCCATCTGTGGGATGAGACCATATGTGGATGTTAAGCGTTTCTGTTTGTTGTATTGCACTGTACATTTCAATCAAAGCCCTTACTCTACACCCCGGGGGATAGCTGTGTGTTCATCATTAAGAATCGCTTTATTGCTGCACCATTGCTCCGGATTGGTGGGGAAGCTAGAGAGTGGGGGGTGAGGGCTTGATTTTACAATTATAGAACCAATGATGCAAAGACGCTGGAGCACCCCCCTCCACACCCACCCATTCCTCCCCCCACGCAGCCCTGAGTGGTACGGCCCACAGTCTTAAAGGCAAAGCACACAGCTGAGAAGCGTGCATACATTTTTTTACACCATTTTATTTAAACCAAACAAAATGGTTAACTTGACGATTGTGAATACTAGAAACTGCACGGTAATAATTGTTTCTGGTATGAACAATCAAGCATGTTGAATCACATGAATGTGCGGGGGGCATCTAAAAAATCCACTACATCAGTCCTGATGATCACTTATTTAAATATGATTGTCCTTCATGCCTTCTTGTTTCTCGGCCCTATTTTAGTCAACCTAAAATGAATGGACACACACACACACACACACACACACACACACACACACACACACACACACACACACACACACACACACACACACACACACACACACACACACACACACTTTGATGCACAGGTGTGTAAATCCATTGCAGCGTTCCTTCCTAAGTCCTCAGCACTACAACGGTGACCATGTAACAACAACAAGCCTCCCTATTGCCATGGCAACAACTGCACCATTGCTAAGGCAACAGCTGCAGAGTGCTACAACAAGCAGAAAAAAAGAAAAAAAAACCTTCATGCATTTTCATCTCATTATTTCATCCAGTAAACGCTAACTCCCGTTTCTCCTTTATCTCAATGCGTCTGTGTGTGTTTGGGAGAGAGAATTTGTCGCTTAAGTTGCTCTCGCGGTGCTTCGTGTTTGTCTTTTTCTGTGATGCATATGTAATTCCCACTCTCCTCCTCAACACATTTTCTTTCGGTCTAATTCCTTCTATCCTCACACACACACACTCTCACCCACTCTCCCTCTCCTTCTCTCTTTCCTACACTGTCCCCTCCCTCAGTTCTTCCTCTCCATCCTTTTGCTGTTTCGCTTTCTTATTCTCTGATTCTTTTTCCCTTTCTTTCCAGTGTGAACCTCCCTATCGCCACCCCACCCCCCCCCATTTTCTTTTAATCCCCCCCACCTCTGCATTCTATCTCTATCCTCCATTTCTTTTCATATTCACCCCATCTTTTCTCTTTCTTTTTCGTCGTTTCTCTCTAGTCTCGTAGCAAAAAATAAAAAACGGTTAATAATATCACCCTCCCTCTCTTTCATACTAAATTCCGAGACCACCCCTCTCTCCTCTCCTCTTTCTTTGCTCACTCTCTCTCTATTTCCCTGTGGCCCTCCCCCTCCCTTTTCATGTTTCCCCCTCCCTCCATCCTCTCTTTCCCTCGCTGGTTCAGTTAGTCAAAGAACAGATTCACGGAAGGAGAGAGAAAAAGGGGGGAAAGGCAGGACGACTGGAGAGAGCAGGAGTGGGGCAGGCTGGGGAGAGGGGTGTGGGGTCTCAGCCCTCTGTCGTGGGGGGTTGGGGGGGTTGAGATACACCCCGATATTTTGGTTTGAAGTACCATGGACTGCCTCTGCATTGTGACTACAAAGGTAAGCCTATCTGTTGTTCCTGACTTTAGCTGTGTGTGTGAGAGAGAGAGGGAGAGGGAGAGAGAGAGAGAGAGGAGAAAGAGTGAGATGTGCCACAACTGTATTTGGACGCAGAGAGGAATGAGGGAAGGAAGCTCTCATCTATATGACATCTCTCATTTATGAAAGTATTCATGCCATTCCTTCTTCTTTAGAACCAAACGTGTTTCTGTCTCTGGGAGCTTTTCTAAGATATGCATATTTCAGAGAAGCCTCGGGGTGAGCTGGGCTACCTGAGTGGTGTGTAGGCAGACTAATCTTTGATATTTCCCTCTCTCTGCATCCCCTACTCCTTGTCATGCTTTGCGAGTGTATAAACGAGGAGCCCGGGCTGACCTGTGTGGATGTAGTAAGAGCGGGACAGAAGCGGCGCTTGGGTTGCCTGTGCGGGTCTTTGTGTCATGCTGGAGCCGCAGAGTATGTCAGGGAGAGACCACGGGAGGGCATCCTGCATGCTAATCTCCTCATATTCTCAGCTGCTTCATCCGAAAGCTTCACCGTTTAAGCTACCCATTGTGCCTCTGCACACATCTGCCTATACCTCTCACACATATAAAGGATTGGAGCGCCGTTGTTTAATCACACACATGTGCTCAGTGTCTGCACTTGGCCCCCGACGTTCCACTGAGGCAGAAATTGGCTAATAAAATGAAAAATTGAAAGAGCTTTAATGCAGTCTGACTCCCTCTAGACGTGCTCAGAGGTCAGTCCCTACTTGTTTAGAAAGCTATAATCTTCTCTAGACCACTCATAAATCTTGGTGGATGCACTCACTCACGCGCAAATTCAAAAACAGGTGAACAATGTAGTGAAGCACTAGCAGCTGCACCTGAATGCAGTTTCTGGCCGGAAGTGATGACAAAAAGTGGGAACCAGAAATGCACACACACGTCCGCCCACCCACACACACACACACACACCCACAAACACCAACACACACACACACACACACACACACACACACACATACACACTGATTCTTACAGCTGTGTGAAGGTGCGGATAATTTGAAAATGTAACTTAAGTCTCAGTGTGCATGTGGAGCAGAAGTGAGTGAAGCCCTTTCAGACGTAAAGTATAGTGCATAAATGTGTGCGTAACTGTGGCACATTACATTCATTTGCTTATCAACCTCTCAGTTTCCTTGGCAACAGAGATTATTGGTCTGTTACACATAGGTAGGTGCAGTTAAATGAGCAGCAAGACTGAATGTTATACAGTGGAGGTTTACATTAAAGAGCATTGCATACATTTGAACTTGATTTCACACCTTCCTCTCATGAGCTAACTTTCAAGCTGATAAGCGACTGTTTGTGCCTGCTTTCATGACCAAACCAAGCACAATGCAGTGTGACAAATAATTTGTGAGAAGAAAACAAAAACAACAATGAAAATGTCAAGGTTTTTCTCCGTAAGCCTTAAACATCAGTCTCTCATGGATCGTATTGGTCTCGAGTTTGACTCACCAAGATAGTTTAGAATAAAATAAAAACCTTCTAAAAGTGTATATCTTCATCAAAGATTTGCGCGTCGTTCTCAAAGTGAGAAAAGACTTGTAAAGTGTAAAGCTGGCAGACGAAAAGCTGACTATTGCCAAGAGATTCGGAGACAGATGGTCAGTTTATAAAAGGAAGTTACAAAAGTTGGTGCACAAAAGTGTGTGGAAAAGAAGGGGACAGAGTGATGGGCAAAGCGAGTCTTTAATCAACCAATGAGATGTTTGGTAGAACATTTCACCGAATCAAATCAGCTAATCCTTTGGCTTTCAAATCAATCCAAATCAAAATGGGCTATTCACAAGTTCACAACATATCTGGAGATTCACTCAGATTACAGTTGTGCAAATTGAACTTGATCATGGGTCGAATTTGACGAAAAACTTGGTGTTTTCCTTTAAATGTGTTGTTAAACTTTAATAGAGTCTGACAGGCTGTATTGCAGGTGAGGAGTGTGGCTTGCCATCATTTAGCAGATGCTGGTGAGCAGCTCCCTGGGAGGGCAGCTCCTTGACACATACATAACTGTAGAACAGGTTATATGAACAATGTTGCGTCCCCATGAAGGTCTGTGTCTGCACAAAGTTTTACTGCGTAGGTAAAGCCACCGTACTGTGACTGACATATGTCTGACAACACTGAACAAAGCACACCAAGTTTAAGTACCACTGGCTCAATGTTTCTCATGGTTTAACAGCAGCTCAACACTAAAATGGCATTCCCAGTGAGCCACTGTGTTGAATTTCGGTGGGAAATTTACCACAACTTTGAATTTCCAATGAGATGTAATCAATTGACCTCTTGTATAGAATGGGAGGAACAATTAGAGAAAAAGTAAGCAATCTATACTAAAAGAGAAGTTGGTATTATTGGAATAGCATTGTCCTTGAGGAAATGACAAGAATTGTCTTTTTGCATGTCTGTCTGCTCCTGACAAGTTCCAACCATTTGCTTGGACACAATTTGATTTAAGATTTCTATCTCCCAAAGCCTCCAAACGACATGTTGTGTGGGACATAATGTTTTATCTGAATATTCTAATGGCATCAATCCTTTGAAGAAAAATCTGCATAACGATGAGTTAATGTTAAGTCAGCAAAGCTGCTCCAATGCCACCTTTAACAGCGGTATCATTTCATTTGGCGTAAATGATTAAAGAGATGACCCAGGAACAGTCCAAGTATCAATTCCTACCAGATATTAGACTCGTGGAATGTTGAAATCCACAGCTTACGTAATTTCTCTGCTTCTTCCCACAATACAAATCTCATAAGAAATAAATAATAAATGGCAACGTATGAAAGCAGCGCATCATACAGACGTTCCATTACATAACATTTACAAGTGGAATATTAGGGCATATCAGCTTGAGGAGACGTCACAGGATTTATATTTGGTTTGCGAGCCGCCTGACAATACCTTTAACTCTCCCTCCCTGTTTGGCACTGAGTCAGAGAAGGATGGTCTGATGTTTTAGGGACGAGAACAAAGATGGTGCACACAGGAATATGGATTTAAACACTGCTTTTCTTGCTTGCTATCGGGATGTGTCTGATAATCAAGAATAAAGTATGTTTCTCCTGTTTGGAAAAAGGAAGACATACATACAGTATATTTCTGCTAACTCTAACAGCCTTCCTCCTGCTCTGCTTGTCTTACACTCTCCTTTGATTACCATTCCTCTCCCAGTTGTCACCCTCGTTCCACTTCTCTGCTCTCACATTTTCAGTTCTATATTCCCCCCCCCCACCCTCTTCCTCCTTCACTGCCGTAATCCTTCACTTGCTCCTCTTTCCTTTATCTCACTCTACCTCTTTCCCCCTGCCTTCTGCTCTTGCTCTCCTCTTCCCAGCCCTGTCCTCCCTAGCTTATACCTTCTGCCCACCTCTTCAGCACTTTCAAGGCTTCCCTAGTTAGTGCCTATTCAAATAAATTATACATTATGACAAGATGTAGTCCAAGTCAGCAGCTACCATGTGCACTCTATTGGCTCCGGGTACAGCATTGCTTCATTCTCCGACATGAACATCATCTTGCCTGGACTGGGTCGAAGCACTCACTTTTGTAGTTATTTTGTGCTGCGAGCTGTTCATGAGGTTCAATATATATGAATATGTATGTGTGTTTGCATACAAGGAGGAGAAGCTTATGGCTGCCGCATCTTGCTCAAGTCTTAAGAGTCTTCAAAATGGAGTTAAATTCAAACCCCCTCCGCTCACAAATCAAACAGAGCCTGTGTGTTCGTTCAGCTCATCCACAATTGTGCTCCTTAAAACAAGTGTCCATTCACCACACTGTGTGATGTGTGTGACAGACATACTGTACATTGTGCTGTGTGGTTGAGATTAGCCATCCAGTGGAGGGCTAATATGATCTCCGCTCAAGGGCACGAGCTTCCACAAGGCTTTTGTATGCAGGTGAGAGACATTGATCCTGCCAAGTTGCTCCCAGGGCAAAGTGAGTGAAGAAGCAGGGCTTGCCTTGGTGCAAGTCTTTTGCCATGACTGAACATCATTGAGGTTCTCTATTTTCCTAAAATAAAAAAAACACACAGCAGAATTGAAGGTGATAGCAAAGATATAAATATGTACAGACTCTTTCATGACCCTTTAGTCAGTATTTCTGCTTGCTTTTATGCCTGTGAAGAAATGTTGCAAACGCGTGTGGTCAGAAAGGTTCTGTTCCGTCTTTAAGTGCACATTGCACCGCTCACCCACATATTTCAACCACTTTCCAGAAAGAAAGCCACACACCTACACGATCAGACAAAACTTGTACAAACTGCTACATTGTGAATTGTATCAACAGACTTGCTTGGGTGCGAGATCATGTCTTGGAGAACTTGTCGGATTGAATTAAACAGGAGGTAGAAGCTTGTTGAATGGTTCTAATTTTACTGCAGGTGTTCAATTTGAGAAGCTGCAATAGTGAATGTTGTTGTTGCAGAACGTATTTGAATCATTTACAACTTTCATCAAAGTAGTCATGACTAAGATCATCAAATCAAGGTACATTTACTTGTTTTTTCCAACATACAGCTCTGGAAAAATTAAGAGACCACTCAAAATGTTCATTGTCTCTTGTTTTACTCTTTAGAGGCATATGTTTGACTAAATGAAAATTTAAAAATACTGACAACATTTCTACCAAATTCACAATAAAAATATTGTCATTTTCAGCATTTTCAATAAGTAATGTAGAGATACAGTTTTAAGAAAAATCTAGACTGGTCTCTTAATTTTTTACGGGGCTGTATTTTCTCATTAATCATCAGTCCTTTCTATGATAGCATTCTTCCAATGCAATGCTAAACTCTAGTCTTGCAACTACTCTTAATGCCAACCACCCCCCACCAGGAGCCTCAGCCAGCAAAGAGGCTGTTAAGAACCTCTCTTTGTCAAATGCACACAGCACAATCTGTGCTCTGTTCTTCTCTACAGTCTCAGAGAAGAGCAGAGCACAGTATCTGTATTGCTTTTCACTGTTTTTATGTATATTTTCATCAATGAAATGCAACGGCTAATGCGTTGTTCTTTGAGCCTAATCACCCAAACAGTAAGAATTCAAAGTGCAGGGTTTTAAACCCATTTGTCTTTAAATTTGACTTAACAAGATAGGCATGTAACATTAAAACATTAAACAAAAACAGCCTTCTTACTTTCCACAAGCAGACCCTGCTTGAAGGCCGTGCTGCTTCCTTCTTGCTGTCAGCATCACTGTCCATCCTGAAATTGTCCATACGACAGGTGACAGATTAGATCCATCATAGGTTGTTTGGGCCGGAGACTTTGTCCTCTCACGTTGAGTGAGAAGGCTAATGGTGGGACATGAGTTTGCTATGTTGGACCAGGAGGAGGACCGTGGCTAACAGCTGTACTGTTTTGTTCTTACACTATAGTACTCACTGACAAGCAAGGAACAAAATCTAAATAAACAGCAATACTGATGCAAATGTGTAGATTTGGGTTGATTGAACAGAAGAGTTCCTGTGGGTCTCTTTGGGTAGAGAGCCAAGGTCAAGGGGGGTCATCTTATCGAGTCCTTTGCAATAAATATGCATGTTCACTGGAAGCATTTTTAAGCTCAAATAGTCAATTCACTACTTTGCAATTGAGAGTGTTTTTATTTTTATTTGTAGTGCTTGTGTATGTGTATGGAGTGAGATTGGGGCTGAAAAGAGGCAGGTAGAAGAAAAATGATGGGAACAAGGATGTTAGGAGGGCAGTGCTGATATCATCGATGTGAATAGCACTAGGCATTAGCCATGCATATGGGTTCAGATTTTCTTACATTGCTGTAATAATATTTTTCAAAATAGCACACAATGACACCGTGTGGCACGTCGGTAAACTACAACACAGGAGCCCATGACAGTCTGGCACAGGGAGGAGAATGTCAAATTGGAGAAGCTTGTGTCCACAGCTAGATGCTCGGATGCTAAATTAAGCAATGCTAGAGTGCATAAGGGGTCTGCGTTAAATGGGGTGCCTTGTGTTTTTCTCTATAATTAGTTGGAAATTGCTGGACCCTGGGATTCTTTATACATGAACAGTCCCTTCCCTTGTCACAGGCCTTCGTAATATCCTCATCTGACATTCAGGTCATGGATTCAGAGTTTTTTAACCTCCTGTTTGCAAAGAGCAGGAGACTTCCCTATCAGTATCAGTCATATTTGAATGACATGTTTTCTCACACTAATGATACACCTTGCTGCCTACATGTGTGGCTTTAGCACTGATGAATAACGGGAACATTTGAATGCAAATCATGATGAGAGATAATGACATCGGCAGAGTTCAAACACACGCTGAACACAGTAATGTACAAGTGCACATATTATGTGTGATTTGTTTGTCTCTGGCTTTGTATCTTCATGTTCCTCTTATAGGTGATGTCAGTTGCCTAGCAACCAAGCAATCAGGGCTCGATTGTTGCCATGACAACATGGCAGGGGTATCATCATGGAGAGAATAGAGATGAAAGGAGGAAGGGAGGGAGAGGAGAGGAAAGAGAGAGATAGTGAAAGATAGAGCGAGCCCTGCCATTGAAGGGTGTTGATAATGTGGAGCCCACAGTGCGCAGGTAGGAGGATGACCTCTGTGTAGGCGGCAGCAGAGAAACGCTCATGAATGCAGAGAATAGAAAATGAATGTTGGGTGTTATGCGGCTGGATCCACGGGTTACGCAGCGTTTGACACTGTTCTAACAGCGCCGGCTTCATTCCAGATGGAAATGTCACGTCGTGCTCCAGTTGTCTTCAGTCACAGACAGTGAAGCTGATGCAGAAGCCACGGCTCAGTGTGCTGCGGAGGTCCAGAGGGCTTTGGGACTAACCTCCCCAGGTGTCATAACCCATCCATCACCCGACAGCAGTCCACTGTAAAACAGCCTAATAGGGTCATGGTGCATTTACTCTGTGTACTCCCTAGCTCAACCCCCCCATTGTAACATAGTGACAATTGCAGCCTACCACAAGTGACAATTAGGCTACTTCCCCCCCTCCCCCCCAACACACACACACACACACACACACACACACACACACACACACACACACACACACACACACACACACACACACACACACACACACACACACACACACACACACACACACACAGAATACAGTCATGGAGCTGAAAGCAACAGGGCCTGGGAACGCAAGGGCAGGCCCTGACCACAAATACACATATTATGATTCCAATTGAGCAACTGTGTGAACCAGAGTGGACTTGACTCTGAGTTAGTGTCAAAAATACTGATTGATTTAATTAGTGGTCTAGTAACTAGATAACAACACGGCCAACTAGTAAAAGAGGGTGACTGTATCCGCAAGTGTACTGCGATTTCTGTAGAAATTGACCTAATATTACTTGTTTTACCATTTCACATTGGGTCAAACAACATGGGCTTAGGTGGCATGTTATGTTGTACATTTACTACATTTAATGAAATACTTGATAGTTAACTACTGCTATCGTAGTCATTTGATAACTTTAACGCTTGATTTTAGTTTTTGACATCTGGAATCAAAATTTCATGAGCAAGTTGACTTTTACAGTCCAGTCAGAACAATTTGGTCTTGCTGCAGGAGAGAGAAGTGACTCAACCCAACTCGTTTGAGAGTTAACATAAAACATCTAATAAATGCAAATGGAGCTAAAATCATTGCTCTGACTTTTACAATTTAAATTGGCCTCTACGCTTTTTTTGATAATACTTAGCCTTGAAATCATTGATAAGCTGAATCTGAAATTCCATAAATACATTTAAATACATCTTTACACCATCAATAGTCATTAAAAGAAAAATTGTGTTGTGTTTTGGTATCACTTAGTAGCTGAATTAAATTTTTGCAGACATTTCTTACAACATTAGCATACCAATTGTTAACCCCTGTGTACATGTTTTCATTGAGATGCCTGTGTCAGGCTGAGTGGTAAGGTAAAAGCAGTACAGTAGGGTATATATAGATACTGTTTGCACCAAGGGCAGTCCGCAAGGTCTGATTTGAAAACCATAAGAGAAAAAATATCCTTTAGAAGAGAAAGAGATAGGGCAAGAAAGGACACACAATTTGACCTTAAAAAAGTCAGAGTACTGTTTGACTAATTTATAATAACCTTAAGATAACGTTTGTTAATATACTATATATTTTAATCATTGATCAAATTAGATAGTATACAGGGCATAAACTGTTGGCAGGTGATGCTGAGATAACATACTGTAACTATAACTTTAATACAGTTAATTAATGTCAGAGAACCAGCAGTGTTTGCTAACTGAAAAATGTACAAACAATTTAGACCCAAGTTAACAACTTTAGGCTGCTAACTACTTTACATTTGATTATTTTAAAGTTGTTTGTTTCACAGTAAATGCCATTTAAAAAGCTCCATTCCATTAAAGAGTATAACAACTGTTAAAATACCTGTATAACATGGATCAAAAACATATTCCCTTATGTTATTTGAAGAAATTGGGTAACAACCTTATTTATTTTGCACATCCAATGTATAAATAATAGTCAATAAACTGCTGGGGCCTTCACAAATAAGAACCACTAAATCTGTGCCTAGCCAAGTGTTACAGTTTTGTTTCACAACGCAGTCTTCTTATAGTTTGCTAGCTGCAGGGAGAGACCTGCTGCCTTCAAGGCCAAACTTAAAATTAAATCTAGAGCTGCAATAAAGTATCTTATATTGCTTTGGTTATCAAATGAACATTTAATCAACAGACTGACACAAAAATAGTTAAAAAAAATCCCATAGCTCTTAACGAACACTTATCAGGACCATGTCTAACCAGAATCTGCCCATTTCCATAATCCGTATATGAACGGGGTTATTATGGAGAGTCCTCCAAACAAGCATGGCTAATATTTAATATTTCGCAAGTCTTCAAGTTTGAGCTGTGGAATATGTAAGCCAATGTCAGGACAGAGGATGGCATGTATTTACACCTCAGAAATTAACATAGAGGCTAGAGTCAAAACACTTGCCGCAAAGGGATAAAATGTTATTATATAATGGTTACATAACACACATCTGTGTCAAAATGTTCCTAATTTAAAATCCTAATAGTAGGATTGAGGCTTTACTTTATATGTTTAGTACCGTATATGTGTGTGATGGTGTGTTCGATAGGGAGCAGGGAGTTGAGTTATGGACACATACAGTTGTGTTTATTTCATGAAAAGAGAAGCAAAAAGATAGAATCAGAATATAGAATTAGAAAAGTATAAAAATAATATAAAAGGTTTACCCTCTGTCTCTACGTTTCCTTGCCTCCCTTCCCTTCCCTTCCTCACTCACCAGTAGTGACAAACATATTTTATGAGTCACGGCTGGAGCAGGCTGCAAGTCCTCCCCTGCTTAGACCCTTGCCTTTAACATCAAGATATATCCAACACCAACAACTCTGGCTTCCAGGAAAACTCTCTCTCTTCGTCTGCTACAACCCCCCCCCCCCACCCACCCCTTCCCTCTCTCCCCCTCCCTCTGTTTTATTTCCCCTTACCCTTCCCCAGCCTCCCATCTCTCTTTCTCTCTCTCTTTCTCTCTCTTTCTCCCCGTCCCTCTCCTCCTCTACTGCGGGTGTCTGGGAGGCTGTTTTTCCTCTGTCTCTCGCTCATGAAGGGCCGCACTAAGCTCCCTTCTCTCTGCCCGTGTGTGGTAGGTAAATCCACCTCTCCGTTCATGTCGTTCTTCTCCTTCCATCTCTCTCTCGGTTGCTGCCTCTGTTTTGCATGTTAGCTTAAAGTCTGCTAGACGTTCTGGCAGGCTTAGGGGAGGTCTGCATCTACATCATCCGTGCATATTGCATCAAACATGCTGCCCATCTCCTCTGCTGTAATAGATTCATCAGAAATATGCTTATGAGGATTTTCTTTTTTTGTACGTATCGTCTTGGTATTTTCATTTGTGCACTTTTGGTATTACGTATGGATGTGGCCTCACACATGTGGGTGTGTATGTGCCAGTGACCATGTTAAGACACGCAGTAGGAGTTAAAACTCTAGCAGACTTGTTGATTGAAGCATTATAGATTCACGTACGCAATGGTGTTATTTTGTGTTTGGATAGGTTTAGTATACAGTATATTTTAATATAATTCATATTTTTGTGCACCTCTGTCCTTGTGAGGACACAAGCCCTGTGTCGTGAGATTTGAAAAATCCATCAGTTCACAGGAAATGGACACAAATTACACAATTTGAAAGAGGTAATTTCGACATGGGGTTAAGGGGCGTAGGCTAGGGTTATAGTGAGAGAATAGTGTTTCATCACACATCCAGGGCAAAACAAAACCCAGTTGAATACGGCATATACAATATACAGTGTGTGTGTCTATTTTAGCAGTAAACATAAGCCGTCAGATTCAGCAGGTGGAATTGTAATTCATTCCGCAACAGATTTACACTGCAAGTGGCTCTGCTTCTTCGTTGTTTTGCCTCTGTACACCATAATATTGGATTTTGAAAAAGGGTCGTAGCAAAAGCCCTGACTCTCAGCTTTAATGCTAAAGTGTTTGTATCCACTTCATATGAAGCATGCAGCAAAGGTTGTTTCTGTTTAGTGGAAGAGATCTGGATTTTAGATGTAGCGTTTGCATTTAAGATCTCTTGTATATAAACATGAAGCCGTGCCAGTGACAGTTAAGTAGGCCAACGTGAGGCAGAAAAAAACAGAATCATAAAATGTTGTACCCAAACATTTGGTACGCCAAAATCAACAGTTAATTGATGTACTGGGGAATTTTCTTGTAAACAAACCAAAGGTATGTTTACATACAGTGTTGCTCAGCTAAAACACATTGTATCAATGAGGTATAATACACTATACATCCAGCATTGTGTACATCCAAGTTTAATAGCTAGCAGTCTTCCTTGTTTTTGTTGGAGCATTGCAGCATATCTTGGCCCATTTCAGTCACCTGTAGATCAGTGGAATAGTGTCACGTCATTGGTCAAACTGTATATCTGTACTGCATATTGTTTCTACCACTTGTACTCATATGCACTCGATAAACAATACGGGTAGCCACGCGTGGAAAAACATCTCCATAGTGCTCGGTTACCCTAAGAAGCAATTATTCACATTGACATCTGTGAACAATAAGAAACTGTGAACAACCTACTGGATTTGGAAAGAAGAATAAAGTGCATGACAAAAGAAAAACTGTTTTGAAGTTTACAGCTGTCCAACAGGCCAAGAAGACACTCAAAGATGTAGGTGTATTTGTCGGAGACACCCATCAGGACAAGACTACACCACTAATGGCCTCAGCAGGGTCACCACAAGAAATCTGAAAAGATGAAAGTTGTATGTGTGTGGCTGCTGTTGGACTCTACTCACTTGAGTGAAACCATGTAAGCCTCATGTCTAGCAGATTCAGTAACCTGGCTGGAATTCTGAACTGTCAGAGCATCACAGATACCCAAGTGTCTGTTGAGGTCCTTGGGTCACAAACTTCAACCAGCTATTGACTGTAAAGGAATTTCAACCACAAAGGATGAGTTAAGTTATAGACCACATATTAAAAGGGCTGCAACCCCAACACTGTTTATCTGATGTCCTATTAATAAAACTAGCAAGGCAACATGGTCCTGAGATGTTCTGAATCAGCAACTGAAATATTAGCTTAACATTGTCAACATTATGACTTGCTGCACACAGATAGCAACACAATTACTAAACCTTTATTTGTGTCAGTCATGATGTCCCAACACTATATTATAAAATATATTTAATATAATATTTAAAGATGCTGTAAGCGGAATGGTTCTTTTAGCTAACTTCCTGTCAGTTACTGCAGTTAGCAGTCCCCTCGCTCGTCCCTACGTCACCACATTAATGCACTGCGGTCTTCAAGAAGCAAGTTATCTAGCATCATCTCAGATCCATTAGTGTGATAAAACATGATAAAAACCATCAAAACAGACATTGGGAAGGATTTTTACCTGCTCCGCCATTGTAGGCGCATGAACATTCACCCATCTGTTGCTCTGGCGTGCACCGGCAGTGAGACCATGAGTGAGACGGGTGTCGGTTTGTAAAGTTCTCTCTGTCGGGATCCTCCAATAAGTTTATTTGCCGATTACATGCAGAGCAGCTGACTGAGAGATTGGCTTTATGAAACGCGCACATTATGTAAGTGATAACTGTATGAATAAATAGCGATTTAACACTTATATTAACATAAATTAACTTCACCTTTAATGTGTGCAGTATTTATGCACCCCATTGTCTTTAGTTCGTCCTTTCTTTTTTCGGAAGCCAACTGTATGTGATGTTTCAACAGCTAGTCATTGTATTGCCATGAACAGCTTTAAATGAGTTGGATGGGCCATGTGATTGGCTGATTGGTCTACCCTATCACCAATTAGCTAAAAGGGATAGTGATGGGAGGGCAGAGGCCTATAAAGTCTCTCTCTTATTGCTGTACCTCATCAGCCATTTGGAAGGGTTATCTGTTATCTGAAATATACACTCACCGGCCACTTTTTTAGGTACACCAGTTACATTTCTTGTTAACACATATAACTAATTAGCCAATCAAATGTCAGCAACTCAATGCATTAAGGCATGTAGACCTGGACAGGACAACTTGTTGAAGTTCAAACAGAGCAACAGAATGGGGAAGAAAGGGGGTTTAAGTGACTTTGAACATGGCATGGTTCAAGGGCTGGTCTGAGTATTTCAGAAACTGCTGGGATTTTCACACACAACCAACTCTAGGGTTTACAGAGAATGATCCGAAAAATATCCAGTGAGCGGCAGTTGTGTAAACGAAAATGCCTTATTGATGTCAGAGGTCAGACGAGAATGGGCAGACTGGTTTGAGATTATAGAAAGGCAACAGTAACTCAACTAACCACTCGTTACAACCAAGGTATGCAGAATACCATCTCTGCAAGCACAACACAACCAACTTTGAAGCAGATGGGCTCCTACAGCAGCAGAAGACCCCACCGGGTGCCACTCTTGTCAGCTAAGAACAGGAAACTGAGGCTACAATTTGCACAGGGTCACCAAAATTGGACAACAGAAGATTGGAAAAATCTTGCCTGGTCTGATGAGTCTCGATTTCAGTTGCGAAGTTCAGATGGTAGTGTCAAAACAACATGAAAGTATGGATCCATCCTGCTGTGCATCATCAACTATGCCACGTTCAAAATAACTTAAACCCCCTTTCTTATCCATTTTGATGCTCTGTTTGAATGTCAGCATGTTGTCTTGACCACATCTACATGCTGCATTGATTTGCTGCCATGAGATTGGCTGATTAGCTATTTGCTTTTACAAGCAATTGAACAGGTGTACCTAATAAACTGGCTGGTGAGTGTATATTGTAACTCTGTTGAAAGGGTGAGACAATTTCGAACTTAGGGAAAGCACACGCAGCAAGG
Organism: Ammodytes marinus; assembly: GCF_949987685.1. NCBI lineage: Eukaryota > Metazoa > Chordata > Actinopteri > Uranoscopiformes > Ammodytidae > Ammodytes > Ammodytes marinus. The sequence goes on from NC_137218.1 coordinate 17,326,935, forward strand.
TACCTACCGACTAGTATTAGTTACAACAATGCAAGTCCATCTTAATACACTCCACACCACTCTTCTCCAGAATAGTTTGGTCGCCACATCTTACATCAGTGAGGCAATCCATAATGACAACCGCACATTCATACTATAAAGTTGTTTGGCAGTCAACCCTCTAGAGCACAAGTTGAATGCAATACTACTGGAGGGAAACAACATGGACAAAAATCAATGAAGGCGGTTATATCAAGCTGACCTAAACCACTACTCTAGAGTTATGTGGTGTAAACTCTGTGGTAACTAGTGCAGTGAAATGGGAAAAAGGTAGAGTCAGCGATTCTGGAGAATGCTTGCTGTCAAACTCGCTTTGTGAAAATCAGTGAAAATGTCCTCACGATCCGCTACATGTCTGTACAGTGTGTGCACTGAAAGAAAATCTGGTCTTAATACGCATCCCAGGCTCTGTAAAAGGGCATGCTAGCTTCTGTGGGCCCCCTTTGTTTTCATACAAGTTTACATAGGCTAGGCGGTGTATTAAAGCTGTAATCCCCTCCATTTGAATTACATTGTTGTTTCTAGTAGCCATATATATATAATTGTAGGCGCTGCAGGACCAGAGTTTCCTTCAAAACCAAAGTCAGTAGATTGTCAGTTTTTACCTACGGAAGGCTTTCTCTGTGTGTTCTGACCCAACATTGTGAACCAGAAGTTACGAGAAGTACAGACAGAGCTTCTGTATCGCTACACTATCGGCACAGTGACACTCACCCAGGCATGCATTCTGCGTTCGATTGTTCATGGAAAATCTATAACTTCAGACACGGCAGCACACAGCGTGAGCAGAATGACCTTTTCGTCAATTTAGAAAATATGGGACCTACGTCTACAAACCATAGACTGTGTAAAAGATAAAATCTAAATTAAAAAGTAACAGATGTACTGGAGCACACAGGTGGGAACTCAGTACTTCTGAGTCTGAAGATTTCATGCCCCCAGTGCATGGGAACGCACCGCTGCAGCGCGGGAAATACGCCATAGCTACTACGATAGTATAACTGGGCAAAGCAGCAAATACAGGCACTTTCATCAGTGGGTCATATGCTTAATCACCATTGTTTAAACTCACTATTTGATAGATAGGGACTTAACAGACAATAAACTTGATGAAGATCTTACAGAGTATATCTTTAACACCAGATTGTTATCTGATTCATAGTAAGGCCCTAATGGTAGAAGCCTCAAGGTTATGGTAACTATGAAAGGATTTGCAACGGCCCACTAAGTCAACCGAGGTTCAGGCTGTGGTCATGCGCGAAAACTTGCACAATCTAACAATGCAAATCTAATGTATATGAATAGCCTGAGCTGTAGTGATGAAACAAAGCAAAGAAAATGACACTAATAGCCGGCAAACAGAATATGATACACAAACAATACAACACAATAACTCTGATTTGGTGTTGATCTATTAAGACATGAATTAAACTGGAAAAACAAATTAAATAGTGAGTCTTGCATTATACAGTGAATATACAGTACATTATGGCATATACAGCAGAGCCAGCCATAGAGGTAACATGTTCTGAGGTAAGAGATGATGGAGAGCTACATGGTGGCTGCTTTAGCTGAAAGCTTTTTATCTTGTGGGTGGTTATGGTTTATAATAGACAGATTTAGTTCCAGGTTGTAGATGTAGGCGACAGTCCGTAGCAATCCTCCATCCACATTTTTTCATCTCGTACATATTAAGTTTCAGATGGAGGACAGCTGGCAGAAGATGGTCTCAGTGCTTTGGACAGCCCATTGCTGTTGTATTTGGTGTCGGGGGAGGCAAGGCACAACCACACTGTTACAGATAAAGTGAGGTGATGGATGTATAGAATTAGACTGGCACTTGCTGAGACATCATTTGCTTGTCACAAGAAGAAAGATCCTCTGTTAGACTTTCGTGATTATGCTGTAGATGTTCCCATCCCATTTGAGAGTGAGGCTTTAAATTAACCCAAGCCCAATTAAACCATTAAATAACTGTCTCCTAGCATGTCTGCAGCCACTTACTAAAGCAGAAAGACAAGTGAACTCCCGGGCCAATAGATTTCTTTCAGCTTTTGAAGCATGTTGAAGGTGTAAACTGCACACCATACTAAATGCATAATGCTTTACTCCAAGCCATCACTGTCTCCATTATGACATGTTTAATTTACAAAGCTGGATGGTTCTGCAAATGACAGAAGTGGGAATGTCAGATGTGAAACATTATGATTTGCCTGTAGAGCAACCTTTAAGTGCTGCTGAAACACCTGCAGTCGAGGTAAAGTGAGGCAAGACCCTACCACAGAACGTGTAACGTTTCATTATTTTACTTGTAAAAATGAATACCTGTGCAACTTGTGGGGTTGAGAAATGGGTTCTTAGGCTGACAATAAAAAGTCCAACTCGTCTGTTCCTGACATTTTGATGAGATGCACTTCAGCTATCTGACTATTTTAGTGCTTGTAATTTGTTTTGGTCGAACATATCCTGTTTGACAGGACAATATTTTCAAGTACAAACAGGTGAAATCCAATATTCAAGCTGGGAGGAATCAGATATAGCAGGTTCTGTGTAGGTGTGAATACTACAGTATAAGTCCCACCTTGGGTGTTTTCCTAGTCAGTAGAGCTGAGGCAGTCTCAGAGCCTCAGGAGATTCCTAGCTGTGTTTGCACTTAGAATATTTCAGTGTCAAAGCTGCTGAGTGCTGGAGGTTATAGAAGGCTGAAGACTGGAGGCTTGGTGTGTATGAGTGATTCACACATTTTCCACTCAAATTAAGTTGATACCACCCACTGATTAGATGAATCTAGATACCCTGATTTCTTTACGAAACTGTAGTTACTAATGCAAGTAAGTAATTGGAAAGCGTTAAATGAAGTGGACTAAAACTTAGCTTGTTGTTATTATGTCGAAAAATAGTCACTATGTAATCAATTGGCTGTACACCAACATAAGCAAAATACAAATCTCATAGCAACAACACAAAGCCATACAAAAAAGAGAGAAATTACATAAATAGTGGCATACAATAAAATGCATGCACACATGCATGTAAAACTAAACACGAATACGATACTCATAGTGACTGATTATATTGTGGGTAACCATAGTGAGGCATTTAGTACAGCAACTAGGTGTTGTGAAAGGGAGAAGCAAAGAGGTGTGTTTTGAATTTGCTTTTAAAATAATCAACTGAGTTAGCTTAACAGATTTGTATGGGAAGACAATTCCAGAGGAAAGGGGCTTGTTAGGAAAAGGCTTTACCACTTAGTGATGATTTATTCATTATTGGGATCGAAAGGAGCATTATGGGATTGTGGAGGCCTGGTTGGTATAAATTGAGTATGTAGGGACGAAAAATAGGATGGTGCAAGTCTGTGAAATATTTTATGAGATAAAAGGAGAATCTTGAAATCCGATCTAGCCAGAACAGGGAGCCAATGTAATGAAATTAGAACAGGGGTGATATGGTCGAAAAATCGGGTTCTGGTTAATATCATCGCAGAAGTATTTTAAACAAGTTGTAGTTTGCCAATTGTTGATTTTGGTAAGCCGGAGAAAAGTGTATTGCTGCAGCAATGTAAACTTGATGAGACAAAAGCATGAAGAGTTTCAGCATCAGCCATGGAGAGGATGGGACAGAATTTAGTGATATTCGTTGTTTTTTTAGTATGTGAAAATAAGCTGTTTATGCTATGATTTTCGAAGGACAGATTTGGATCAAACATAACTCCAAGATTTCTAATGCAGGGGCTTTCTGAGATGGTGGAACAAGCTATAATTAGAAGTGAGGTAGCAGAATTTATTCCGTATATGCTTTGGAACAAGAAGAAACAGTTCAGTTTTTCCTGCATTTAACAAAAGGAAGCTTGAAGACATCCATTGTTTCATTTCTTGAATGCAAGTACTGATTAATAAACTGAGGGGTAGCATGTAAATAGAGAAAAGATTGGGACCAAGCACAGATTCTTGTGGCATTCCATATTTGACCTTTTTGTGGCGTGAAGAGAAGTTATTATTGAAAGTAAAATTATATCAATCAGTTAAGTATTTCCCATTTAAAACAGGGCAGAGCTAGTGAGTCCTAAATAGCCTTCTAGACAATGGAGTAGGATGTGGTGATCAACTGTGTCGAATGCATCACTAAGTTCATGAAGCACCAACACTGAAGAATGTCAGAGTCTGAGGCATGAAGGAGATCGTTAACCAATCGTTAGTCAGGGCAGTTTCTGTCCTGTGGAATTTTCTGAAACCGGATTGATGGGGATCATGTAAAGTAGTTTACTGAGGAAGAGTCCATCTGTGAGTTGTTTGAAAAAACTATGTTGTCATTCAAATATTGATAGAATACTGATAAGAATATAGAAATATAGTCCAATTCAGCATAGGCACAATGGATCATTAAGAATGTGCATATTGGGAAAAAAGCTCTACGACCTTTATTGTAATTGTGAAGATTGTCATGCAATTATGGAAGAGTCCGATATAGACACAGTGTAGTTTCCCACTGTTATTTTGGAGCAGCAGCTATTTATCCAACAGACATGTGAGCTGATCAAAAATAGACATACAGTACATTCAAATGTCAAGAGACAGTTTTCATCCAATGAAATGTAAATGTGTTGGTGACAGGCCCTTGATTGGGCTTTGATTTCTTGCTTTATCTATGAACCAAAGATAAGCTATTAATGGTTTTGTGTTTCTGTCTGCCACATATCAACAAGAACAAAGTTGTCTAATGCTAGTAGAAACATGTCTGGCTCTCGCAGGCTCATGGAGCTGCTAAAATCGCCAGTGCTGAATAATGTTAGCTCTAACACAGCTCACTTTTAGAGTCACAGGCCTCTTCTTCATATTCTCTGTGTATTTGAGAAAAACACTTGCATGCTTGTCACTGCCATCGCATGTAATAGCAACATGAGGTCACTACTTTATGTACACAATCACCCATGACTGAAGCAGGCATCGTATAGATACGTTGACCAGAATGCTGCTGGAAAGTGGAGAATTTGTTGGGGATCTGCCACCCCCTGCAGATGTTGTCATGGAAACACTCCAGCTCTTTTGGGGCTCTCTCTCCCTCTCTCTCGCACAATGCAGCATTAGGATGTTAATGCTATACTCAACTCTGGAACACCACAGTTCAGGTTTTCTATGTGACTCCCACACTTACATAACGTTGTAGTGGAAGGGGGAAGCCACTTACAGTATAGGATCACCATAGAAATGATACAGTATCTATTTTGATTATAGATTGAAACATATCCATCTGTATGTACAGTATTACTTGTCTAAAAATGCTGCAGGAATCAAAAGTAATCCATTTCAATTTATAAAGATGTGCACATTTTATATCCAGAAAAAAACATTTGTTGTATACAATATAATGTAATACGTTGGTCCTATATACAGGCTGGTTCTACAAAAAATAAATCAATGACAAGTCTGTGAAAAGTGTGTACTTGTGTAACCACTGAGAGGCAGCCTAGGCATGTACTGTACAGTCAGGCTTCCCTCCTGTCAAAGCACAGTGGACTGAGGAATGGAACAGTTGCTGTGCAGCAGCAGGACCGGGTCTAAGACATTTTTCATCTGATAAATCACATTCATGCAGTAATTAGTGTCACTATACACATGAAAGAGAGAAAAGTGAAGCATCAATTTTTATTTCATGAAACTCTTTACCTACAAACTTAGAACTTAACCCTGACGAATAGTCATTGTAATATTAATAATAAAAAATATTCACACATTTTCTTGATATCTTCCCATTTAAACCCAGCAATCTAAAGGACCATTCTTGTTTGTATTAGCCATGTGCAATGTGGCAGATTGTCGATTACAAAGATGACTGATATAATCTCTATTCTATAAATTAAGGTATTGGTCCTATTTGCAAAGTATGTTGGCCAGTTAGATTCAGAGTGGAGTGTAATGTAAGGGGAGCACAAAGAGAAACTGTGTGGATGTCAATTAAAGCGGGATGGAGGGGGATGTGTGGAACCACCTTTGTGAGATGTGTGAAGAGGTGGCCTACTGCAAGTCTGTTACTCATCACTGGCCACCTCTTTTAGTGTGCAACCAAGGACAGGGTTTTCTTTTTTAGAAAGCAATATCCATGGAAACAGCTGTGGGTTTGAAAAGTCTTCTCAGTGTTATATCATCATAGTCAAATCTAGTAGTATAAAATAAGAACAATTATAAAGGAAAACATCATATATCTGGAGTACTAAAAAAGAAACTTTGTGAAAAAGTCTATACCCACATACGGAAACACAAACACGCAATTTCTCATATATATATCATGATCAAACTGATCAAATGCTTTCTAGCTGTAAATATGTTCATATTATTGTTCTGGAAATCACATAACTGTAGAAGTTTCACTCTTTAAGGTTTCTTCACACTGATTGCGTTGATCTGATGATATACAGTATAAACTTCTTCCTCTTGTCTCTCAGTAAACTGCAAAGAACATGTTCCCCTTAGGAGGTGAAACACTGCGTTACCTCACAGTGATGAAATGCATGACCTCCCTCTGTAGTAGGCCTGTGATAATCCTTCTGATGTATTTTGCACATTGCAGATTTTCCAGGATATCCACCACTCTGGGAGGGTGATACATTTATAGATGCAGTATATATATAAATCCATCGGCAGCACACTGGAGTATTTGAAACTGTTAGTGTATTTACGCTGACGTCACCCAGGAGCGCTGAGCCTTACGCCGCAGTCGGTCCTGAGATGAATGCACAATATTTAAATCTAGCCTACCTGGTTCTCTCACTCCACCCTGTGGGCTTACCAAGTCAGCACAATCACACACAGGAGTGGAGAGGAACTAAACTAAATGAGACTAATGAAAGATGCTGCCTGTTAAAACCTTAATGACAAGTACAAGGTAATTATGTTATTGATGTTCCTGGTTATCTTATCTTCGTTTCAAAGTACTACAATTTAATAGCTTAATTTCTTATTAAAATATTGTATTATTTTTAGGGTTTTTATTGATTTAAATTGTGTTACACATTCTATTTATATATCAATTATTTGTGTGTTGATTTTTTTTCTTCTATTTGAGCTCTAAGAGGGAAAAAGAGTCAACACTTGTCCATTTCAAATAACTGTCCATTTCAATCAATTAAATTGAACAATAAACAATGCTCAGCATTGGACTTTTAACTAATTACCTTTAGAGAGTATATACCATTTTAGTTAGCAAAAACATTTTTAAAAACATGTTGACTTAATTTAAACTAATCTAAACAGCTCCTATACCATGCGTGATCCTGCATTTTCCTGAATTGGCTGTATAGAACTGTCAAATCAATGCTGTGCACATTGATATCGGGACCAAGAGATTAGAGATTAGTTAGTGCTAGTTTTAAATATTGGTACAACAGCAAGATCCATACTGTGTTTGTTTACATGCATGCAGATCACATTTCAACATGCTTATTTGTTTGTTGTGAATTGAATCTGGTATTTATAAGAAATTAGATCAAAGATCTTCTTGTGGCATGCGGGCTAATTTATAAGATGCTGCGAGATGACTGAAGCAAACACTGGCAATAACCTCGTGCTCAATCAGCAAAGCAGATACACGAAGACGTTATGTAGGCCTCCAGTGCTGTTCACTGGTTTGAAACCTTCCAGCACCTTGGACAGCTCTTCGAGCACGTTCCTACGTATCCATGAGGGGGCGCAGCAATCACACTGTTACATGTGTTGGTGGTGAAGCAGGCTAGGGTTTGATGTGCGGACATTTAATAATTCCCAGGGTTCCACTGCCTTGATATGAGAGTACGTGTATATGCGACTTAACGTTCATATTAGGCCACTCCCAATACCATTTGCATGCATGCCGCTGGCCAAAACAGATTTACACCGGTTTCCTCTAATCACTCCATGTTTCTGCTTTCCGTTAAGATTCCAGCTGCGCATTGTGTATACACTTTACGGTCAATCAAATAGAAGGAAAGAAGAGAGAAAGAGAGAGAGAGAGAGAGAGAGAGAGAGAGAGAGAGAGAGACAGAGAGAGAGGGAGAGAGAGAGATACTCGTGCAAATCATGAATGATGCTGCCGTTAATTTTATCGTGACAAACATGCACGCAACATCTGAAGTTGCATAAAAACAAGTCTATTGGACCTGAGCACCGCAAGTAGCCTATAGGCTAATGTTACATTTTCAACCGGCAGTCCCTACGCTCCTCTCAGGAGGCTCTGAGTGAGTTGCGGCGGACCGACGAGCTGTGGTCTGCCTGTGCTGTTCGTCTGGTGTGTGAGGCTTTGGACTGATGTCTCTTCCTGTCAGGAATTTCAAGTGTCTCTCGCCGGTCATGTGCCAGTGTAAGGTCATTTGCAGCAACCGGACCTTGTCTCTCATGTTCGGGTGCAAGGTAAGCCGGGGGTGCAAGTGTGGATGGTTGTTATGTAAATGCATACAAAAGCCTATAGACTGTTTGCACAATGAGACGTAGGTGTCAGGTAAGATAATTAGATATCGCGCGCTGTGGCTCATTTGGATCACGCTGTTCCCTTACACCGCCACTATAGTAATTTGCTTAGTTGTTAGAGTCACCTACGGCTTCCTCTCGCCCATATGCTTTCAGGTTCCAGCTTATTCCACAGCATATCACCTACAGATTTACGCGTGTTTTTTTTACATTCTCGGAGCAGGCCACAGCATCCTCGGCAAGCATGTTTCTGTATGTTTATAGCTCTTATTTACCATAAATGTTCACCGATGTTTCATGAATGAAAACATCCGTTAAAGGCGGCTCCTCCTTATCTCTATAGGGCAGGTCACGTTAGGGCTAACCATATGATGTACCCTGACTCACATGTAGCTATGCATCCCAGCAAAGCAAACTACATGGCATTCGTTTGACCTTGTGGAGAAGCACTTTATTGCTTCATCATCATAGAAAATGTACACTTCAAAATAAGCTTTATCCCATCTCGCAATCAGGTAACATGAACAGTGCCCCCACTGCATGGGTTCAATAGCATCGGATGAATAGGAACCATGCGGTTGTTCTGCTTATTATCACAAAGAAAAGAAGAATGCATGTTTAGCTGTGTGTTCGCAGTATTGTTTTGGTCTTGATGTTGAGATGAAGATTATATATTTTAAGTATTTTTTTTCATTCAAAGAGAGAGCGTGTTCATTCATTCATTCACTGATCGTCCATCACACCCCTGAAACTCCTCCCACACAGGTGTTTCCACTATAGCAGCCAGGCCAGTGTTTCCGTCCACATGGCACTCTAGTCTGTTAGCTTTTTGAAGCCAAATCCGGCTACACTGGTGCAGGCATTGTCCCTCCATTTGCCAAAGTGATGTAAACATGATTACAGAGCTTCAAGTCATTAGTTTGTTGATTTAGTCCTGACGTTTTGGATTGTGTTGTGTTATTGCTAGAATATGATTAAATTCCTGCGTTTGATTAAAGATGACAAAGGTGGATGTTCTTATTGTATTTCATTGATTGTCATTACTTTAACATTTTGTCTGGTAGGCGAGAACAACTTTTACATTTTTCAATCAACGCCGGCGGTATCTATGTGGGTGTTTGCTTTGTGGGCTTCTGCCAGGGAGCTCCTGCTCTGCTCAGTGTTGAGTATTACTAGCACAGATCATCCCAAGCGTTTCCGCACCTCTCTCCCTCCTGGCTCATATCTTCCTCTGTTTCTCCAGCTGACACCACACCTTCCTATCGAAAAACATATTAAAATTTTCCTCACACAAACTCAAGTTCCCTCAACAGTCATCATGACCAAACCAGTGAAATGTTACTCCACAGCAAACATCTATTCTGTAATGAGAGCAGATTAAAAATTGGATTAACCGCTCAATAAAAATGGTTTGTGCTTGGTTTGCTGTAATGCTGTCATAAAATATCTGGCTTATAATAATGAAGTTCAGCTCATCTCATGCACATTTTACGAGCAGATTATTTTTAGTGTAACACTTTATTAGACTTAGACACTCAACGTTTAGTCTTTCCTTACATTTCAGTCTAAAGCATTCGTTTGTTACTTTATGTTCCTTCAGCCCAAATTTATGAAATCAAACCCGCAACCACTGCGACAAGAACTGAGCCTATATGTTGCACGCTCTACTAATTTCACCATGGAGTGCCCCGACACTTTGTTCTTTAATAATTGCCATTTTAGCATCATTCGAACGTGCCACAATGAATCCCGTCAAGATTGTACTGACTTTCGAAACAGGTTTATTCCCAGATCCAAGACTAACCTTCACTGTTTGTGATTTATCATGTTGATAGTATATCCCTTCAACATGCCTAAATACCTGTCCTGCACACTCATTGTTCTTAAGCTCGTGAACATATTTGTGGCCAAAAACATACATAACATGCGGGTATAATATATAATAATGTAATTATATACCCACATCTTCATGCCTCCCATTACATTTTCTGGTAGGCCTACTCTAAACAAGAAATTGTTGAAATATACTGTATAAATCATCTGAAAACATCTTTAAATTCTGAATAAATTGCAAAAGACGTGACTGTGATTGTGTATCGACCTAAAGTCGTGGGGAAAATAGGGTGGATAAATGCGGGAACAGTGTAGTCCTACTCTAGTCTTCTCTCAGCTGTGTATTAAGACACGCAGCTACACGCTTAGTCCCGTCTACACACAAAACATTTGTTTTCTTTTGGCCAATCAGACTACAATACAGATACACCCTTAATGTCGACTCAACGCACAAGCTTAGTGATGTTACAACTTCAACATTTAAACTTGACAAACACAAATGGTATTCTGACGGTATGATGACCGTAAGCAATACCTTTGAACAGTATGAAAGAAAAAAACTAGACTTTTTCAAACCATGGCATACCTTGAAACCGGTTATGGGCCCAGGTTGACTCATTTGCTGTCACCTTGCTCAAGCTCAATTCAATACTTTAACCTGATGGTCACCCAAGTGATTGCAGCTTTGTTTGGGGCATTATGAGTCTTCTGTATTTTAGCCGCAGCCTTTTTATCTTTGTTATTGTGTTCTCTGTCTTATAGGACTACTTATGTTGTTGCTATTGGGATAGGGTTGGAAAGTTTATAGATGCAGAGGCATGGACTTATCTCATGATGACTTTCTAGAAATATCGACAGGGCATATGCTCTTTTTTTTTATCCGGGGGTGCCATGGTCTGTTCTCTCATAACAATAGCTTGTTTGGCAGCAATAATTATTATTATGAATACTATGAAAAGTAAAGTTTAACCTACTTTGCCAAAGTAAATGTCTGATGAACAAGTAAGGTGGCTTGCAAATACATATGCAACATTAGGGTAACGTTAATTCAATTCACAACTCAACTTTCCACATCCTGCCCAGTCTGTTTACCGGTTTTGTTAAGGAATTCAAAGAACGGTTGTACCTTGAGGAACCAGGCAACCGGAGTGAGGAGGGGAACGAGGGAGCTGAAATGAATAGCAAAAGTGTTGTTGATTTGCACATCCAAGCTACTGTCTCTTTAAATTACATTACATACGTGTCAATCATCCCAGCTTGCACATTTTATTTTTTTGTAGGTGGGTGAAGGCAATGGGAACAAATCTGCTATAATTGGTGGTAATCTTTTCTACTCATTCTGGTTTCAGGCAGGCTAGATGCACATTCGCGTAGACTTGAGTGCTGCACTATTGGTCAAACTTCCAGAAGGCGCACCAGCTAATTGCGTACTTTAGAGTGATGAATAATACCAGCGTGCTCTAATGTCAAAAAGCGTACCTGCTAAGCAAAATGTCAACAGGTTGTCAGGTCTGCACATGTTTCCAGCAGGTTCAGTAGCTCTCAAACAGCGTGTGTCCAGTCTGCAGTCTCGAGGTGCTTTGTTATTGGTTGAATTTTATTGGACCAGATCTTTAGGGATGTGCAGTTTACCTTTGCTTTTACTGTTCTTCTATAATCTATATGTTATCCCTTGCTGCTATACATTTCCATCTTTACCCCTGCTTTTTTTCTCTACATTGTTCGTGTGCCATATATTCAATGTTCTATGTAACAATAGCTACCATATGACTGGTCACTTCCCAAAGTGATTTTCCAAGGTTATTTGTTTGCATAACCTTTATTCTTAAACAGAGCCCAGGACAGAGTCTCTCAGTCATCTTTAATTCAGTGACTTAATTAAAAGGGTCTTTATGTGGTTTGAAGCGTTCAGCAGTCCTTTAATGTGCTATTTTATGCTTAAAGCTCATTGATGGCCTCACAACATTTAATCAAGACGTACTGCCTCATTGAAGTTTGTCTTTAAGCTGCAATTAAGTGCAGTGCTTATATCGAAGGTTATACAATGTAAACTGGCCAAAGGAAAGAGGATAAATGAAATCTGATTATAACATAATGAATGATTTACGAGTCAGGGATAACTGCGCCTTCATCTCAATATCAAGATCGATGATCAGCTCACCCGACAATCGATTCTCAGGCGTCTTTACTGGGAAATGGACAGGAAAACGACCTGCTGTCACTCACTACCAGCCAACCAATCAAATGATTGAGAGTAATGATGTAGAAAATATCAGCAGGTGATATCAAAGCGGAGGTGCTTTGCTTTTGCTTTGTTCCCGTTTGCGTTTCACATCTGCACTGTAACTGGTTTTTCATAGCCCCTGCAAACACATTTCCTCCTAAGGATTTAACATATTTACACCTACCGTTCAAGTCATTTTCTTTTATTAACAGTAGTGAGCCTCAGCTCCAACACAGAAATGCAGCCACAACAATGAGCAGTAATTTACTAATGTTCTGTTCAGGTCTAGTATTGAACCATTCAGGGCCGCCTCTGCTTGCTAACTTGCACTTCCCAGCTTATCTGCTATCAAACACTGCAGCTGGCGTTGTGTGAGCAATGGCTGTGCAGGTTTATGGTCTGAATAACAAACTTGTGGTAAAAGAAAGAACTGAACAGAAATGGCCTTTAGTAAAGTAAACAAACATTTGATGGCTTAATTGAAATAATTCAAATATTAGTCAAATTTAAAAGACCACCAGAATTGAATCTGTATAATATTGCAAGATGGGTTGCCAAGTAACATGGTGCATCACTAAAAACCTTAAGATGAGAACATCAGAGTTGTTTAAAGGGGTGGTGGTCTAATGAAATAATCATTAGAGGCCCCTGTTACTGGAAGTTAACATCGTAGATTTCATTTTTGTGGATTTCTTCTTATGTTGATGTTCTGATGGTGACCAAAAACCTAATATATTTTAAGAAAAACACCTGTAATCAACCTTAGAAACACAATTCAGTGCACAGAAAGAATCAGAGTAATTTACACCTGATGCAATCTATATTAATAGGATACAAAACATAAATAAACACTAAAGGTGTGCTCAGACTCAATACTCAATACTCAAATTGTACATGTATGGTGACTCAGGTAAGGGGTAGCCTACAGAATGACACGAGTGGGTGGGAATAGACACAAATTATTAAACTGAGGCGAAATATTTCAATTTACCCGTCAAAGAGACCAGAGGGAACACAAACTAATACAGACACACTCCCACACACTGTTGGTTCATATTTTGGTAGCTACAGTAGATAGCTACAGCTATTGGCAAATTAAGCATTTTTTCTCCTAAGATTTAAAAGAACCGCTAAAGCCATGTCCAATAACCATATTGAAAATGTGTATTTTGATTTTAGCATTGCAATAGATAGATAGATAGATAGATAGATAGATAGATAGATAGATAGATAGATAGATAGATAGATAGATTTATAACTAATGCTTATGATACACATAAGAAATAACATGTCCTACACTCACATGTTTGTGTGTGTGTGTGTGTGTGTGTGTGTGTGTGTGTGTGTGTGTGTGTGTGTGTGTGTGTGTGTGTGTGTGTGTGTGTGTGTGTGTGTGTGTGTGTGTGTGTGTGGACAAAACAGAGGAATGGGGAGGGAGGGCTAACACCACAATCCCTTGCTACAAGTGCAACATACATAACAATGTATGCTCTCAGCATAAAATTGTGTGCATGCTTCCGTGGTCAGAGGGGGAGGGGATGAGAAGATCAACACTACTGAGCTTTGTGTGTGTTTAAGACCTGTGAAGAAAATTGAGAGGGAATAGGTTGTAGGTAGGTCATGACCTATAAATTACGATAATTTAAATTGTATTTTATTTTTTATTAACCAAGTTACTAACAAAATTCATGGTTGTTTTGGGTCAGTTTAATAGTGTTTATGTCAAGGTTATGGCAGGGTTTTGGTCATGGTTTTATGTGGTGTAAAACCCTCGGCTGGTTCGGTCTACAGGTTGTCAGGTTTTCTTTTTATCATACAAATATTGTCCATTATAAAACATGCAGTTCCTGTGAAAACAGGCTGCAAGCAGAAGCACTGCAGCCAGGCACCTGCTATGGCACCATTTACTGTATCTGTGAATCTAATCTGATTATTAGGGGGCCTAGTAATTGGCCGCTTAAAACTCAGGGGAGACCTGAGTCTATATAGAAAATATGGCCAAGAAATTTCAACTTATTAAGAAAGCTAGTTTGCAGTGTTTTGTCAGGAAATTAAAAAAAGAGTCTCTTTACAGTGGAGAGGCTGACAATCTGTTTTTGCTCATAACTCCCCAACCAAACATCGCACATTAAAAAAATTGACATCCACTTGTTCTGTAAATTGAGCGGCATCCTTCTACATTGGCCAGTTTCGCGAAATTTATCCAATAGGTTGGCGCCAAAACCACAAAACTTTAGATCTTGTAACAACAGCATTAACTATCTAACTCCCACACCGAACATCCCACATTCAAAAACGTGATATCCACAGATTCACTGAAGTCTGCTGCATCTTTTGGCATAGGCCACACCCATTTGCTTTCAATTATATTGATGGTCGTAGCAAAATATAAGGTAGCTAATATTTGCGCATTAGCTACCTTTTACGTAATTGCTCATTAATACAAAACTACAAGTCGTTTCAAGTCTAAACTATGGACATATGTTTGTGCTATCCTTAGTAGCATTCTTAAAAAGTTTTGGAAAATACTCCATAAAAGGGCGCCAAAAACACAAAAATTATAAATCTCCTTATCCACTTGAGCTTATTTCTCTTTTTTTTTGGCTTTTTGGCTTTTTGGTCTATAACTCCCAAACCGAACATATACCTTCAAAAACTTTACATCCCCGGATTCTGTGCAGTGAGCGGCCAGCGGAGCAGTCGACAACACTCGGGACCCGAGTTGCGTTGAAGGCTTGGCCCCCGTTCATAACTGCTTGCAGTTCTAGTTAAATTTGAGGATGATATCCATGCAGGTCTTATGAATGATGAATCATGCCACAGAAATGCGGTTCAGAATCTCATTAATTTGGGCTGGAGCAACATAAAGTAACAAACAAATGCTTTAAACTGAAATGTAAGGAATGACTAATCATTGAGTGTCTAAGCCGTGCTGAGCATTTATCCAGGGAGTGTATTTATTTTTGTTATGGCTTTTACAGTTTTACTGTAGTAATATCAGCCTGCTGTTGGTGGAGAAGACCAACAGAACTTTAATGATTTCATTTTAATTTTTTAGCGGAAGACTCAAGTTTTTTGGTATAGTTATGAGCTTCAGAACAGACCCCACTGAAAGTACATTTCCATGGCTGAACAAATCAGGACAGAACCGAGTTGGACAATCTGAAGAGTGCTTCAGGGCATAATGAACACCTTGGTTATCTCCCTGTGGGACTGATGCAGTCGAGGTGATACTCAATATGAAACACTTTCAATATGCAGCCCAGGAGCTCTTCTGCATTCAATAACCACCTGCACATAGCTATTTTACAACTTAAACACATATACGTAGAGGTAGACTAAGTCTTAGTGTCATTTGGAATTTATTTTACAAGCTGTACTCTTATAAAGCCGTCTTTGTGTTAACTTGCTAATATGCTGTTCATTTTCACCATTGCAAATAAATTTGAGTAACCATACTCAAAAGCAGACTTAGATTTGGGCGCTAACGGAACAAGAAGGTCTTCTTTGTAGCAGCCCCACTGTTTGATGCAGGCTGGATGGATTTTTCACATTGAAATCCTGCAGCTTTAAGCATTCTACTCCATGGTAAATGTAAAGTATGGTGTTGATGTTGCAGCGTACACAGCTACAGGATACTAACACTTGTCAAAGTGTTGTGCTGAAACACCTTGGAGAATAGTCTGAAGTTAACACTGGCAGAAGATGAGTGAATTGCTGTATTCTGGGGCTTACATTATATGAAGAAAACACTGTTGTATTTGTAGGTGTTGGCTGGCAGCAGCAGTTGTGATAATGCAAATTAGATGAAAGCCGTGTCAGGGGATTTGGCTCTTGAGAAGACACTTGAGAGTGAAAATCAACTGAGAAGGCAACAATGACTGGAATTTGATAGGTTGTAGTGGTAAACAGAAAGTTGATTCCTGATCTGTGCTCGGTCAAAGTGACAATTAGTCATGATGTTGCTGCAATTTTCTTACTAATCATTAGTCTCATTTCAGGCATACTTAAAAGTTCAACCTAGTGATCAACCTACATTTGATTGTTTTATAGGCATGGTCCCCACTACATACATTATGTCACTGTTACAACTGCAGAATGCAGGTTATAAGTGCATTTAAAGGATTTATTTGACTAAATTAGTGTGTTCTAATTATGTCTGCTGAGTTAAGTATTGAGAACGCATTAAGAGGTTAGTGTGAAGCTCAACATTAAGTAAAATAAAAATCTACACAATTGGCTGCATTTGCTGCAAAAATGTCCATGGCTTAAACTTCAATAAAAGAAAATGTAAACATCTCTTCATGAAGTTAATTCACAATTACTTTAATTTAGACACATTTAATTGCTCAGATATACATCACCAAGATGTACTTTTCTGCATACAACTAAATTCCATCTTTTTTTTATTCTAACAGATTTAGCACCTGACATCAAATCTGAGTTCAGCTGTGACTGTTGAAATGAATCCAAATATAAAGAAATCAGGATTAATCAACTTTGAAGAAATCATTGCAATAAATGAACTTTAATAAGCTTAAATTCTGTGAAGATGCAGTAGAGGTATTTCTACCTTTATTTTCCACAGGAAGAGCGTCTCATGGTTCCTGTAACACCTTGTGCGTCAAATGCATTGGCAGTGGATGTTTCTAGGAAATGTTATGCCTGAGAGAGGTGAAGTTAGCTTTCATTCAATTACCTAATGCACAGTCATTTAAAAGCCTAGGCTTGGTTCTTGAATGACAAACTGAGATAATGTTACATTACATTAATGTGTATAACAATTACAGGAACATCTTATTCAGCCACTCCTTGTGCAGTTCCTGTTATAGAAAAGGAGGACCACCCACTCAAACTGTGGAGACTCTCCAGTTGACCTGAACAATGTAGTAATTCCTTGAAGATGTACTGGATTCCTTCACCAATAAAACAAGAGAAACCTAGATGTATTTTGTTGCAGTGGTAATTTAGTGAGCTGTTTGTATAGTTTGAAGTTTTTCTTTCTTTGTCATTTACGTTTTTATTCGTTTTTTAACATATAACCGTTAGAAACAGATTTGAATTTCTGTATGCAGTTTTAATCCCACTTACATTTATTACAAGAGATTATATAATATTGTTGTTTTGCATGCATTTATCCATCTCTGTGTTAATCCTGTTAAAATAAGAGTGAGGGAGTGTATTTTAAGTGTTACAAGAGTGAAAAAAGACTACTCAACATTTACCAAACCATGTACACATAACCCCCATGAAGTTTCTTCACTACAATCAGTCAAGCAGAGCATATTGCACGTACAGAGGCACATCCACTATTTGCATCTAATGGATAAGACTTAGAATAAGTGAGTGCTTATATATTTTTCTAACTGATGTCCGATTTGTATCTTTATCTGTGATGCAGCTTGTAGCAAAGCACGTTTTGTGTTCAGCAGTCTCTGTACATTAGCGTTGATGTCAGTATGTCTGCTAGAGTCAAATATGGGTATATCAAATTGTCATGTAACAATCAGACATAATTTAGAGCTGCCTGTTTTTATATTCTCGCCATCTCATCAGGGACTGATTGATATCTGGAACACTAGGTGAATAAAATGATGAGTACATATCTACTGTAGCTGGTAAACTGTAATGGAATGTGATAATACCAAGAAATGAAGTGTCCCAGAATTTCTCTCTGTGACATTGGCACACTGGTAAATGGTTTTTAATCAAGTTTTTCTACACTGGGCAACACTCATTCAATTCACTGGTCAGAGAAAATGCACCTATACCCCTCTCTTAGAAGGACACTTTGTAACATATATTAAGCGTCGACTGTCACATCCCCCACGAGTGGGACAGAAGGCAACATGGCAGCATGCATGTTGGTCACTCACGAAGGAAAGGGGGAGGCAATGGAAACCAAGCTGCTTAAGGCTACTTTGAACTGTGAATTCATCAACTTTAATTAATTTTTTCTGTTAATACAAATCTTTCTTTGTAGAGTTTAATGATATAGGAAGGAATGAGAGAAGTTTATTAACGGGCAGTTAACTGTATATAGATAGTTGGTGGTATACAGTTAAATATATTATTTAATTTATGTTTACATTGATATAGCAGTACTCGCCTCTGCAGTGCTTAATAAAGAAACATTTATTGTTTTGTGCTTATTAACCTGTAATCATGGAACCAGGCTATCAGCAGTTAGTCACCTTTTACTTTGTCCACCCCCATGCTGCTGTTTTCTGCTTCCCTTTATTGACGGTCTTACTTTTTTCATTTGTACCTACCCATCCCCCTCACTTTCTCTTTATCTTCATCTCTATTTCACTCCCTCTCTTTCTTGCTGTCTCAGTGTAATGTGATCCAGGACCGATGCTGGCAGCCCCAACTGTGGCACTGCAATCTCTGCTCTGCTGTGGTTGCTAGGCAGCCTGTCTGAGACAGGGCTGGGTGATGCACCTCCCTCTCCGTCTGCCCCAAACCCCCCCCCCCCCCCCCCCAAAAAAAAAGAGAGAGAGAGAGAGAGGAGGGTGGCAGAGCTGGCCATCAGGCCATCAGCCAATATTCAGATGATCCCTCCACATTTCTCCATTTTCAGAATGGGTCTCTTCACATCTGCAGTGCAGTAGAGCACACTGTAAGCCCGGGGGATTTTAGGGGAGCACTGATTTGAAGAAAAAACACAAGCGCTCACCCAAAGGACAGTGTGGCAGATCTCCACAGTGATGCTGCCCACCTTCTGATGTGTTTGTGATGGAAAATGCTGTGTGCAGATTGTGTGTCATCACGCCTAGAATGAAGCCTACCATGGGTGGCTAACGCAGTGGGCTGCTGGCATGCTGCCCAGGTGTTGGATATTGGTAGGGGACTAAGGTTACTAGAAGAAGCTGCATGATCTGCTACAGTAGAGCCGCTGTGAGTCATGGCTCTGGTATGTCTTCACAGTGCGCTTGTGGGCGTCACACATGGTATGTGATATACACAATTTGCATATAGATTGTCCACATTTGGCGAAATAAGCCTCTGTGACGAAAATACAGAGCTGTGTCCTTGGTGAAGGGTGTTTGTCATTCACAACATTATGTTGAAAAGAAGATGAGACATCAAAGAAAGCTTACAATATTGATTGACAGTGGATTCTGGATTTAAACATTATGAACATTTCACGTTTTGTTTTTTATAAATGATATACAAGACCCTGGTGACTAACATCCTTGTCTGGCATCCGTGTGTTTGTGTCTCTGCAGAAGTACAGGTACCAGGATGAGGAGACGCCCCCCTTGGAGCACAGTCCAGCACATCTGGCGCCAGGGAAAAGTGCCGAGATGCTTCATATGAGCGACAAAAACCTTGCTGCCATGGAGGCCATTCATGGCTACTCACAACATACGCATATCTCTCCTGTCAAGGTAGGACAGAATTACTCATGTACATTTTTGATCGATACGTAACACTATCACAACAGTAAACACTGGACAGTCAGCACCTCGAATGGGCCTGTATCTGTAAACAAACACTTCCTCCAAACGGGAACCCATAGTAACATGTTGCAGAGCGTGTGACATATTAACTTCTTCTGCCACTGAGTCACAATTATATCACGATAACAGATGTATATTCAGTGTGACATCATTTTTGACCTCATATTCATATACAATGTGAGCCACTCTACACTCTAATCTAATCAGTCCGGACAGATATGTTTCACATTCTGACAGCGGATCAAGCATTATACCAAATTTAGCTTCAGCAGAATTGGATGATTTTATTGCCTGAATTAGTAAGGTTGAAGTAGAAGTAAGGTTGATACATTTTCAAATAAAAAGCAAAATAAGACAAAAAATATCCTATCCCTGATTACGTACAATGCATTACCAGTTTGCTATTAATACACATACCAGGTTTGAAATACCAAGTTCAGTCCCCAAACATACGTATAGTCATGGTGTAGTGGTTTGCTTCATTTTTATTTGCTTCATTTAGAGACATAACATCCTCTAAGCGTATCATGAGTTTCATTTAGATCAACGCACAAGTGGCTCATTACAACACATTATTTGCTCTAACTTTGCACTTACAAGTATGTGCTGTCTGTTTTGATTTGAATTGTGATTGTTAAACAAAACATGTAATGGGAATATAATGTATTTATGAGAAAACCTAGCCCTTTTTGTACCTTAAGGGTGTATTCACACATGCCGTGTTTAGTTCAGTTGAAACGAACTCAGATGCACTTCCGCCTTCGGTGCGCATCTTTCAGACAGGTGTGAATACAGCAATCGCACTCGGGGGCGGACCAAACAAACGCTCCGAGACCCAGCTGAAGAGGTAGTCTCGATGCGCTTCAAAACGCACTCTGCTGCAGTTCGTTTGTGGTGTGAATTTGGCCGGACTCGATCCGACCCAATTGCAGGAAGCACTGTGCCTTTTCTTTTTTAATAAATCGCTGTCAGCTTCACATTATAGGAAAGTGTTGTTGTCGCCATTGTTAGGAAGATTAGTTGTGGTTTGACCGGGAGCCCCGAGCGAATATATTACATTTGATTGACAGGACGCGTAAACATGCTGATGTGTTCAGCGATCAGATGAAGGAGAGGGGAGCGTCTCCCGCACAGTGACAACAGGTTCACGCTGCGCTTTGTATGAAGTGCGTGTTTTTACTTTGCATCCCATGTTACGGTACCGTCAATACCATCCCTGTGTCAGTTTGGAGCTGAGCCGCGCCGAACTCACACCCAGCTGACACACTGCTAAATCAGCTGTGTGTCAGCTTGAGCCTATTCCTCGCGAGCCGCGCGTCCAGCATTTATTTATTATTTTTAACCCCATATCGTATCAGTTATATATTTCGCAGTTTTTACTTCGTTTTTCCTGCTTCTCTCCACCCCAGAATGTCTGTCCAATGAATGAATGACCTCAGATCACGTGTGGTTTTGCTTCGTGATGCTGGTTCACTTGCAAAAGGGGCAATATGAAAGTGGACCACACCAAACAAAAAAAATCTAAACTCTATTTGGTCTGGACCAAAGCAAGTGAACTAGCGGACTTTCCCTGTGTGAATACACCCTTAGTGTCAGATCAACTTTACACCTGCATGAACATGGATATTGAGCAATTTGATGTCACAG
The DNA here is from genome assembly GCF_949987685.1 of Ammodytes marinus. Classification (NCBI taxonomy): domain Eukaryota; kingdom Metazoa; phylum Chordata; class Actinopteri; order Uranoscopiformes; family Ammodytidae; genus Ammodytes; species Ammodytes marinus. The sequence goes on from NC_137218.1 coordinate 17,348,582, forward strand.
TTTAAGAGCATAGAAAACAAAGTGCAAGTGGACACAAGATGCATTGAGTAATCTGATCACCTGGACCATTTCAAGATGTGGTCAGACCAATTTGTCCCAATGGATTCTAACGTGTAACTGCAGTATTGATTCCAATTTACACATTGACTCAATTTCTAGAGGAAATATTACAACAACAAATTATTGGCACATTGAGGAACAAAACAGTGGGAAAAGTATTGGGTATTTGGGTCTAAGTTCTTGACAGAATTTATTTATAGACATTGTCTTTCAAATCAGATGCAAAATCTAATGCAGAGAAACAAAACTCTCCGAGAGCTCCATGAGAACTAGGGACACATTTACACAGACTACACAAGGACTACTGGTCACACAGTTCAAAAGATAAAGCTGACATCAGTAGGAATATGAGTGGAGTCACGTTGCCTGGAGTGCATTAACGAATACAGACTGTAGCTACAAATGCAAGCAGGTGTAAGCTGTAATGCACACTTAATAAGGATCAATCTCATACTGTATGCCCATTGCCCACGCCTTATTTAACAGCTGAGCCTTGCTGGCCTGCCTATTAAGACATAAGAGTTCCTGTATTTACTTGCTTTGCGGGGGAAGGGGTTTCGGGGGGGGGGGATGTTTACATTTTTTACATTGGAGCGTGCTTCAGTTCTAGACTAGCAGATGTGTCTATTAAAAATATATATTTGAATATGCAGATATGAGAGGCTGCCGGAATATTGTGCTTTAACACTGTTATTCAAAACATAAAGAGCCCGTTCGGAAAGAGGTGTGGTGGCCACAGAGATTTTTCCCTGCAGGTGCCGAGGATTCTAAGTTAAGGAACACTGTGACAGTGTTGAAAGCCTGATTAGTAACATTGGAAAGTCAATTACAGTAATCATGTTAGACAGTAGAACCAATGCTTTATGTGGCACAATCTACACATCTTACGGTCATAACACGAAACAGCACCAAATGAACCGATGGGTTTTCAATTTCATTTCAATGGGGTTTGTCCAGTTAACAACAATAAACTACAGTATGAACAACCCACAGTTAAAGAAGCACTGGCCATAGCTTTGACAAAGCCGCTAAGAGTAAATGTTTGTATGACTCAGACTCTTGAGTCGCGCTGCTTTGTCAAATCAAGAAATAAATCCAGCAGCTACTGTGGCTGGTGGAGGTTGACCACAGAAAGATGGTGATGTCAGTATCTGTTAAAACCAAAATGTAGGGGTATTTCAGGGGTGATATGCTGTAACAAATTACACATTTTGCATTTCAATTCAGTCAACGATTCCGCTTTACACAGACATCATGATAAACACAATAGTAGAACAAAATAAAAGCGTGAAATTGTTAGTTATGGCTAGACATGCTATCCAGACTTTGAATGGTTTAAATAATTCCTTTTGTCCCAGCTAAATTTGTCATCCAGCAACATGCCAAGGGATCAGAAAATTATTCACAGCTGATGGATGCACCATTTATAATGGTTATTGAGAGAACGACTGTATTCTTCCCCTAAAAAGTACCATTATGAGATGAATATTAAAATGTGATGCTTGCCCTTCAGTGTTTCAGATCCATTACATGACTAATTCAGTCATTTCCCCAACGCTTTTGGTATCAGAAGTTCTGACTCCAGTATATACTGTATATTAGGCTACCTACAGGAAATAAAATGTATGGCAATTAATAAAGTTAGTATATGTTATGTCTGCAGTTTAAATGATACGTGCAGACTCTGCACGTATCATTTAAAGATATGGCAGGTGATATTCTACTGTATATTTTTCATATTGACAAACCCCTTGAGAAAACCAAAGCTCATAATTAAAGCTTGGATGGGTAACTTTTTCACTGTAATATTTGGCAAAAATGTCATATTAACCATCACATATGTAGGTGAAGTGGTCTGAGAATATCTACTCATCACTTTGCTCTCCCCTGCCTCTGTGTGCCGGCCCCAAAAATTGCCACCGCTCATGTACACTTTGACCAATCAGAGCGAGGCTCCGATTCTCCGTTCTTATTGGCTATTGGGGCTGCTTTGATTTTGTCCATAGAGGCATGTCTTAGATCCAACATCCTGCCATAGAAGGCAGAGACCGGTCTCTTTTGAGTTGGGTTCAAGGTTTTTGTCTGCTGGTATGGAAAACTAGTTATTTTTAAACAGAATGCGATATTTACACTGAACTGTAGTGTTGGTAATAAAAGTGTGGGCAGTATGCACTTTCACATCAAAATGTGTTAGCAGGAGGAAATCACTCAAGTCAAGGACCTTCATTAGGCATCCAAAGTAGAAGATATCTCAATATGCACAGGATGCAGATTCCCCCACAGAATGTTAATATCAAATCTCTGCACAGCCAAATTATTTCACTGGCTGTACTACACGTCTGTGTTGCTTTGAAGAGTCTCGGCCATCCCCATCTTGACTCTCTGTGTATATCTGTAAAATCAGGGGACATTGTGTATTTTGCTGGATGATTTTTTAAGCTATTATGTGACATAATGGTAAAGGAGAAACACTTTTTGACTCCTCATTACCACTCGGTTGTAGCATTATTCATGTGTTTTCTAGCCGGCTTCTCTTGGGCTCATATAAATAAGTTTAAATAATTCATATGAAATAATTAAATCAGACTTAGAGCTGAAATCATCAGATGAAGAATATGGGTTTATCAATGAGAATGTGTCATTTAATATACAGTATATTGTCTTTTACTTGATTAACGTGAAAACAATTCAGTCATTTGTGTGATTATTTTGATTATTTTTCTAAAGAAATTACTAAATTTGTCCCAAAAATATACACCTTCTATTTAATTGACTTTAAATCGTTTGGAGGTGGTTGTTGAAACCTCTTTGAAACCAACCAAGAGAGAATGTACTTGGAGGCTTTAAAACTTTATCTTCTTATTTTATCTTCTTTTCACAATATCCCTGTTTTATTTCTAGCTGGGGAACATTGTTGCGTGTCATGTCATCTCTCTGGCAAGCCCGCTTTGTAACTAGCCTGAGTGCAAGCGTCTAAAGCACTACATTTATTTACAAACCGATTAATGTGACACAGAGAAACACACCAAATGCAACCTTGTACATTTTGACAGCTCTGAGATCTATAAAAATAGTATGCTCGGATCCTGGCTACTTTAGTTACTTTATATCACAACAGCACTTCTGTGTTGAGAAATGTTTGGTTTAAAACTAGGCTGCAAAATATTTTCTTCATACTATGTCCCTCCAGATATAGCCCCTGCAGACAATATACATGTGTCTAAATCATTAAGTCCCATTCCTCAGTACAGAGACTTTCAAAACTAACCTGTGAAAGATTGGGTTTACAAAACTGTCTTTTAAACAAGCAAAACAGAGTGAAAGGGAAACATATCTGAGGCCTGTTTCAGGAAGCAGGGTTGACAAACTCTGAGTTCATCCCTGCACTCTCAGTTGACCAACTCTGAGATGAGCAACTCTGGGTTATCGGTTTCAGAAAAGCGGATCAGCGTTGGGTCAGTCAACTCGGAGTCTGTTCACTCTGGGTTGAGCCTGTGTGTAAAAGCCATCGTCAATGGATCGCTGATAACATGATTAACCATGGAAACCGGAGAAACAAAACTTGATCCTCCCACTTCTCCACTTCTCAATAAAAAAAAAAATCCACTCCTCCCACTCGAGTGAGAAATATGAATGAATATGCTACGGAGAAGAATCAACGGGGATATTATCTCATAACTCTGATCTAATCACCTCTGCAATTCAGGAAAAAAGGGGCAAATATGTCTTGTCAAGAGAATAATTACGCTTCCGTATGAGAAGTAATAGCCTAAGCTATTTTTAAAAAGTTACGCATATCAGCAGCAGCAAAAGTATTGATCTGGCCCGGCACAGTAAAATAGCTGACAGTGTTTTATATTCGCTGCTATTCAAGCTATAATAGGCTACCGTGCAGTAAACGGACTGTCGCTCCTTTTAAGAGTGAAAGACATTAACATCAGACAAATTTGGCGACAGTCTTCATTGAAAAGCCTGATTGATTTATAACCAAATCCATGTTCCTCTTGTGATCGCAGTTTAAATTACATGGGTGTACATGGGTAGTGGTGTAAAATAACGTGATTCTGTAGTGGGAGCATTATTTGATAGAGACAATTGGTCTCACAAAGCCTACTGTACCTGAAATCTTCAATAAACAAGTTATAAATCAGCATCAAAATATGCTCCCAATATTCCTACAGTGTACATTGGATGAGTGGTGTAAAATAACGTGATTATGTAGCCTACTGGGAGCATCGTTTGATAGAGTTAATGGGTCTACAGATCAAATGATTTGATATAGGCTATTAAACAGCATCAAAATATGCTCCCCATATTTCTACAGTGTAGGCCTACATAGGGTGAGTAGTGGTGTAAAATAACGTGATTCTGTAGTGGGTGCATCGTTTGATAGAGGTAATTGGTTAATACGCTACCAATGACGTAGGGTAGCATTTTCTGATAGGTAGCAAAATCTGACAAGGGAGCAGAAAATGTCAGAACATCGGCCGTGCGAGTTTCGAATGATTAGGACGCAATATAGTGCATGTCCGTGTGTTGAAAGTGTGAGGGCACCGGACTCTTTTCGGCTCTGTGAGAGTGGTTAGTGACACTGCATCAACTAATGCCAGTCAGTGCCACACACACCTGATTGCAATGAGTTGATGCTGTGTCACCTAACCACTCTCACGGAGCTGAAAGACTCCGTGTCCTCACAGAAAGCGAATGAACGATAGACGGTAGTTTGTATGGATCACAATGAGGTAATGTGTTTATGTTGTTGTAAATAATGCCTATTTAAGATGAATAATGGTCATCTGATGATGGTGAAGCAAAGTAAACTTTGTTTTAGTACCGCTCATTCATTTAGGAGTAAACACTGCAGTGTAGTTCGCTCCCGTGAAATTGTGTACACATTGCTTGGCAACGCCCTCTCGCCCGTCTATCACTCTCCCTTTTAGCTTTTCTTCATTGCATTTTCTTTTTTTCCTTTGATGGTTCAGCCCCGTTATCAGTCATTATGACAACAAATAACTGTCTCAAACAAGGCTACCGCTCCCCTTTCCTCACCAGAATCCCTCCAGGATAGGCTTCTCAAAATCGCGTTACTGCGCCACACTGAAATCTGCGACCAATACGAATATGTGACCATATATTGCATGTGCAAACCGAAAATCGGACTGGGTGTGCGACCAGACCGAATGCTGTAATCAAAACTATATAAAAACGTCTTTCTTTGCACTGATGGTCTTGTTTGCTGTTAAAGGTAATTTATGATTATCAGAGGAAACATGAAGCTGTTGAAGATATTTAAATGTTACTCGTAGTGGCTTTAACGAGGCTCATCTGTTAGAAAATTCTAGAAAAAAATAATGAGATGCAACACAAAAAGGTGTGGCATCTCATTCATTATACAAACAATAACATTGTTAATAATATACTTACACTGAAACAAATGTCTAGCTCGAGAATATGTATTTTTTAAAACCAGGAGTGGCCCTACGGTATTTCTATTTCTGGAATGCTGCCATTGTTTATGAAGTTTTGTCTTTTTCTTCAGGGAGAGAACTCTGAATGCACTATGAGGTCTAGGCTCTCTTAGTTCAAAGTCAATTATAACATCATTTCCTAATCCTTGAAAGTATATATAGGCTATCATCTATATACAACTCACTCACAGGCCGATGGATGTGGATGAGCACCAATGTTTTTACCATCTCAGCCCTAATGACAGCGACCATGACCAGAATGTGTATACTGATGTAATGAGGGACATGCAAGGCTTAACATTTGATGCCTGATTGGTTATAGTTAATTATATGAAATGCATTATTAAATGTGAAGGTAATGACGATGAAGACTGAGGGTAGACTTTGCTATTTGATTTTGATAATGAGTGTAAGCTTGACAATGATGATGATGACAGTGGTAGCTTGTTTTTTTTTCTGGACTTGCATTACCCCTTGCACAAGTATTACTTCCTTACACAGTTTCATGATGACCATATGGTGGCTCAGTCAAAATTGTGGTTAATTACTGTATGGCGAGTAATTTCAGTGGATAACCTGGCCTGCGTCAATCCCATTTTCCCGCGTTTTACTTTCACATTTGTTATTAGTTGTATGATTGTCCGTCCCCTTGCCACACTACACAATCCCTCTCTTGAACCCTTCTCCCTATATGTATCGGGTTTCTGGCGGCGAAAAATCATTTAGTTAATGCTCTAGTCTGGATATTTAAAGCATAACATATAAGCTTATTTTGTATTAAAAATGTAAAGCAGAATCAAAATGTATTTTTGATGATCTTGGATGAAAGATCTTCGCCTTGTCTAGGGTCTGTTAACCTAGTTTTGGCGGACCTCTGTTGTGAATATGTATCATTGATTAACTTGTCAACATCCCTCTCCGATGAATTAAGGTAGTACCCACTGTTCCCCCCCAGTGCCCTGGCCTGCACAATTACCCTCTCCCTTCTGTTGTTTTGCAGCCTGTGTTGATGTCTACGGGACACACTCCAATGTACACCTCTGCTGTTTCCACACTGGTAAGAGAAATGCGATCGTTGCCGCTGCGTCACCCTGACAGTTGTCGGTATCATCATCAGTCATCAGTCCGATTCCTGTTCTCATTTGCTGGATTTGGTGTCTGATTGCTGACAGAGCTGTCCATACAACACCATCTGATCTGTATTCTGCCAGAGTTTGAGGTCATGATATCAGTGTGTCCATACTCATCGTCATTGAAATCCCTTTTATCTGAAATCACATGACTTGAAATTAATGTTGGTGTTTTTATAAGTTTTGCTTCCATCCTACTATAAGTTTGGGTTCATATTATATTAATGTTGTAATGTCTTTGTTAATGCAAACACATCCAATGGTTTTGACGGCATATTTCTCTCAAATCAGTTGCTCAGACCATATCTAGTACACATATATATACTAGATAAACATATATATACCAAAACCTTCAAATGAAATAAGCACCCATGATTCTCTGAGACATGAGTCAAGATCAAACTTTTTTAAATGTGTATCACTGTTGAAGCTTCAGTGGTATGCTGAAGGTGGAGTGAGGGTTTGATAAGACAGATAGACAGTAATCTATTTGCAGGACAGACAGAAACCTGTAGGTGTCAGTGTTAGACTGTGTAGGGTGGCTTTAATAACCTTGAAAAGAAGGCTATGCTGCTTTCTCAATAAAACATTTTTATGATCAGTCAGGTTGCGCTGGCCGCATGCGCCATGAATTGCTCAAAGTTATTGTCAGTTTTAATGGCAGATGAATTCATACCAAAGTGCCATGAGGTAGTCCCTTCTAACTGAAAAATCAACAACAAGCTAATTATAGTTTATTAACATCCATAAGTATGAATGTTAAATCTGCAGGTGTGCTTGAATGGATTTTTTTTCAAGGGAAATCCTTGGAAGGAGTGGAATATAAAACATGTATTTTTGTCTCTGCGTCTCTGTTACTATATTGTAATACATCATTTATTGTCTCGGCCTGATCCTAAACGCACCCTCCCTGTTTAACAGTGCCCACCTATAATTAAACAATTTAACATATGGGACATTCTGCACCCTTCAGCACAAAACCCTCAGTAAGAAAAATGTGTGTTTCTCACACACATACAGAAGTACTTCATTCTGCATATGCATGCATTCAATCTTCAACACTGGTGAGGGTATAAGTATGCACTGTCTCCAAGGTCCATTGCAGTAACGCCTATGTCTGTGGATGTCTTTGCAGCCCGTGTAGTGCCCGTGTGGTTGTCATTGATGTGTAGCTGGTGTCGTCAGTCTGTCTCTTTATTGCTTTAATGGTGTGGGGTTTGCCAGGACCACTCCGAGCCCCATTGATTTATGGGTAGGATTGTCTCTGGAAGCACTGCAATGGTTTAGCAAAGTAAGAGGAGGTCTTTGGGTTATGTACATGATTTAGCGAAGAGGTACTTTAACTTTAAATGACATCTATTTTTTTCCTAAGGGCATAATGTAATTAGAAAAATATTTTTTTACACTGCACAGAACTTTTGATATTGTTTTTTGCTCATATTGCATCTTCCTGCCTTTTCTGCTCCATATGACTTTATAAGTCTGCCATACCATGTCCTCCTTTTATTATGGGGCTACTTAAATTGCTGTGACATTATGTGCTACATTATGTGCTAGGTGTTACCATTATGATTACGTTTAAAGTTCATGTTCCGGCAAACACAAATAAGCCAAATACATTGTTTCATATACCAAACTATACACAAATAGCACACAAGATTCCTAAACAAGGACGTTTATCCTTTATTTGTTCTCATACCCATTTAAAGGGAACATTCAGTAGCTGGTGATTCTAGCAGCACCTTTCGAGCAGACAATGTTTTATATAAATTCTATGGGAGTGTGCAAGCATAGGATGTGTCTGAGAGTGTGTTTATGTTGGGGAGGGGGCGTAAAAAAAGAAATTTTTTATCTACAAAAGGGGGGGCCCTGCAGAGAAAGTTTGGGAACCACTGTGTTACTGTAAGATTGTTTATGGTAATATGACAATGGTGAAAACAGATTCAAATTTGATTTAGTTGTACCGTTTGGGATACACAGACCTGTGCTAAAAGGCATTAATAATATCTATATAAAAATAGTGTTCTTGTCACTCATGGTCTCATTCGCTGTAACAGGTAATTTGTTGTCATCAGAGGAAACATTCGACTGTTTCAAAAACATTTAAAAGTTCCTTTTAGAAGTTTTAAAAAATATACTTAAGAAAATGTTTGTTAAAAGGGTTCTTTTAAAGAAGTTAAGGCTAAGCTAATAAGCAACTTGCAATGAATCCCACAGGCATCTTATCATTAAGATACGCTTGGCTGCATTCAGCATTCAGGATAGATTCAAATGTTGCATATATACAGAAAATAAGCATCCCCGAGTGTGTTGGAATCGGTTCAGTACCCTTGAGGCTGCACTTTGACTTTATTTACTTTCTTTTTGCAAAAGTTACATTGATCTTAACAGATTGAAGTTTCTCATCTGAATATGTTACACCACAAATTTGCCATTAATCCTTCACCTTACGAGCAATCAGTGATAACCAGCAGGCACAACGTGTTCCTGAAGACCCCCATTGCCCAGTTTATGTACACTCTTTCTCTCCTAATGAAAAAGGGTCTCTCATTTTCTCTCCTCTCACCACAGAACAGTTTCTGCACATTTTCAGACATAAAAGTCAAGTTTTGACCCTAAGATGTCTTGCACACTGAGCAATAGCAATTTTTTTCATGCAAGGATTCAATTGCTGTTCTTTTTTAATACATTTTCCCCACAAGCTTTCCATTATACCCTCCCCGTTCTGCTCTGCACTCTTGTATGGTTGGTTGCTATCTGGTTTCTATCTCCATTTTTCTTCGGTCCTTCTTACGTTTCCTTTCTTTAATAAATGTTTAAATATGTCCCCACAGCTTTGGTGTAATTACAGTGCAGCAGTAGCTTAGGTCCTGTGGGAAGGAGAGGGGAGAGAGAAAAAAAAAATTAGAATGCAAAATTGAGGAGAGAGCTGTTCATGCTGAATGCAGGAGTAAGACAGATAGAGGGGGCCTTGCAATCGGAAGGGTGAGAAAATTAGATAGGTAGACAAAGGAATTGTATTTGACAAAATGAGAACGTCAGCTGACAACTTGTCCTTCAGCTTGTCCTTACATAAGTCTCGTCAGAGTATTATTACTCACATGACGCTCAATCTGTCGTTTTAAAGAGAGTGCTTGAGCGAGCTGTGAAAAGAAAATATGTGGATTCAAAGGGAGTTTTACTCTTTTCTGATTCTAATAACTAATTTCTAAAGCCAGCCGTTTAATTATTTATTTGGGGTAAACATAAATATATGGCTTGATATAGGTTATTTCCTTTTCAAACATCCCGCTCTAATGTTAACACACCACTGTTGTTCTAGTATGTTGCTGTCCATGGTGCTGAAAGCATTGGTTGCAAAAGTGTATGAGCCAGACCCCTTCTGAAGGTCTTCAATACATTTTGCCTCAAAAGATTTGATTTTGATGAGATAAGGAACCTTTTTTTGTGTTTGTATCAAAGAAAAACTTCAGTTATATGTATTGAAGAAAGACAAATTACTTAACAACATTCCATTTGTAGGAGTGGAAGTCTTTGCAATATTAGTTGAAGTCTTTTTATTTCAAAATTGTGCACATCATGAACAGCAACCTTGCAAAAAAATTAAAACATAAAAAAAGAACAAGAAGACAGGTGACACAAATTATCTTATGTTAAGCACCGCTGTCACTGCTGTGTTTAGGTTTCACTCTGCTGACTGTAGATCTGGGGCTTCCAGGCCTCCAGTCCCCTCTTAGTTTCAAGTGCTCCCGTAGGACGAGTCAGGCCAGTCTGAGCTGCTTGTCCTTCTTAGTTCAGCCAAAGTGTATTTTCCTCAACCTCTCCCATCACCAGCATTGGCATTATACGGAGAGACAGCTAAGTAATTGCCATCAAACTTTGCTGCTCGCTTCCCTCTCCCTGAGCAGCGGGGATGGGAGGGGTACAGTACAGAACAGAAGCAGCAGAAAATATGAACTGCATTCTCGCTGAGCACAGGGCAGTAGCAGGGAGGCACCGCTATGGCACTCCACTGCCACAGATGACGAGGATCGGAAAGGATCTGTTTGTAAATGCTTGTTTTTGCTCTGGATGGGGGATTTCTGAATATAGGACGACGACTGTGTCTCGCGTAATAACAATCCTTATCAGCAATGAGTCATTTTTATGACTCAAGCCGTGGATTGGAGAACGATATTGGGCTTCCTCAAATGATATCTCCAGCACCGACTCAGCAACAGGAAGACAGTAATTGGGCTGGTTTCTTTCTGCGATTTTGGATATGATATTGTATAAAAAGGTTAATGTACAGTGTATATTATTCAAGCACGCTATCTTATAGCATATTATTTTGTAATAAGACAGTGTGGAAAGCAAAGCTGAAGGTCATGTGTTCAGTTAAAATAGATATATTTTTAATTGAGGCATTTTGGATGCTCTGTGGTTTCTGATCACCTGTAATGACAGGGCCTAAACCTAATGGCTTACTTTGCAATAAAACTGTTGTGGTATTTTTGAAAGCAGAAACTTCTAGAGGGTACTTATTCTCTTCTAGCCACGCATTTGGTGGGTATGTATGTCATTCTGGGAGATGAGCAGGGTTGGCTTCTAGTATCAACAGCGATTTCGATTTTGACACTGGAGCAGAATGTTCATGTCTGTTTGGCACGTCAAAAAGATGGGATGCCGGTTCCTCAACAATGTACGGAAATCCAAGAAATGTCGACATCGTAAGATGGTAGGCATGTTTTAAACATGTTTCATGTAAAGTTTTTTTTATTATGATTGCATCTTAATATATACTGTGTGTGTGTGTGTGTGTGTGTGTGTGTGTGTGTGTGTGTGTGTGTGTGTGACTGGATGTTTGTGAGTGCTTTTCTAATGTTGGAGGAGTTGTAGGTGACCAACTCCTCTCCTCTACCATATCCTACACACATGCCATGTATGCCACCACCTTTCCTGTACTCCAGATAAGTACATGGGATATAATGGGCCACCAATAAGTAATATACATAATGTAATGTCCAAATTAACCTCACATCCTGCACTAAAGCCCACACACATGCACAGAGGCAGCTAAATCAACAGTCGTCCAATCGACAAACAAAAATCCATGCTACACATTAAAAAACACTTAAAGGAATACTTCACCCATACGGAACCGGCGTTCTATCATTATAAAATCGCTTTTATAATATAATGAATTAGGTTTTTCTTCCCTCAGTCTTCCCTTGTCCCAGCTGTCCTGTTAATCCTAATGCTACATTTTCCCATGTGTGATGTCACACATGGGAAAATGTAGGGTTAAACAGTGAGACCATAAAACACACTTTCTGTCTTTTCTCGGGCTAGGATGAACTGTGATTTCTAAAAATGTTGCACATTTATACTACATAGGATCTCAGACTTCAATACAATTTCATATTTCCACCGGTGAAGTAGGTCTTTAATATGTCTTCTCCTTTCCATTTCTGTAAGAGCCTTGCAAAGTCATATAATGTAAGGATCTGACTGGAGCATTTGTACTGTAATCTGCTCGTATCTCTTTCTCTCATAAACAGAAGAGCAGCTGTTCAGATAAACAGTAAACCATGTGTATCCATAACGCTTCCCTGTTTAATCGTCCCTGTCGGAATAACACTTTTCCTTTATCAAACACACAGCGATTCATAGTCTGACATTGCGTATTTGAGTAGAGGTCATTATCTTGCTTATTGACTGGATTGCTTTTACGTGTTAAAGGCCTTCCAGCTGCTGCAAGGTGTGCAGGACATGCCGCGTTAAAGCCTCTCTAAAGCAACCGTTGGTTTGTGTCAAGTGCCAGCTTGCACGTGACATCACATAACCCCCTCCAATGATAAGGATTCTATGCACACTTAATCTCAACAGGAAAGGCGCAGACAGCAGTTTTAATATTCCTAAACATTTATTGCCCTTATTTTACCTCTTTCAACTACAAACGTCTATCAGACGGAAAGCAATGTGAACGTGCACAGAATGACTCTGGTTTCTCAACAAACAAAAAAAACTGCATGTATGCAGGTACATGTTGTGCACAGAGCTGTAGAGATCGATAAGATAACCTGAAAACATTGTAATTCATTTATTCAGGAGGGAGCGTGTACAGTACAGTATGCAGTAGGAGCCTTGACAAAGGCTGAAAGGTTCCCAGAGCTACATTTTTAATACTACTAAGTCTATTTATTCAACGCTTAATAGAGAAAATACATTGATTTAAACACACAACTTCACTCTTTTGCTGCTGTTTGTTGCCTCAATGCAGTGCATGCTAGAAATATATATATGTATATATATTAGTGCTGTCAGTTAAATGCGTTATTAACGGCGTTAAAGCAAACCCATTTTAATGTCGTCAATTGTTTTATCGCAAGATTAATGCTCTTTTTGGCCTAGCAAAATATGTAGTTTTATCACATGCTGTTGCAACAACTAGTAATGTTGGAAACGCTACAAAACCACAAACTATACATGTAGCTCAGAGTGAACTCAAACTGAACATTTCCTACAGTGTAACTTTACATTAAAATCATTTAATTGGCAAAACTGCTAAACGGCAAGTCATGTTTATGCTAGACCCATGAGATATACAGTCATATGAAAAAGTTTGGGAACCCCTCTCAGCCGGCATTATAATTGACTCTGCTTTCACAAAAAAAATATAAAAGTGGTATGGCTTTAATTTACCAGGAACAGCTAAGTACTGGGATGTTTTCCAAACAAAGATTTTTTGAAAAGCATTATTTGGTTGTATGAAATAAAATAAAATGTGAAAAACTGGCTGTGCAAAAATATGGGTACCCTTGTGGTTTTGTTGATTTTAATGCCTGTAACAGCATGTAAAACTGATGACTTTAAACACAAAGTTGGTTGGATTATGTTGTTAAGCCTTGAACCTCATAGAAATGTCTGTTTAATCATGAGAAATGGATTTTAGGTGCCTAAATGCAAGTTGCACTTCTCTTTGACTCTCTGCTGAAGTGAGACAGAATGGGATCATCAAAACAGCTCCCAAAAGATCTTAAAAACAAAGATTGTTCATTGTCATGGTTTAGGGGAAGGCTACAAGAAGCTTTCCCAAAGGTTTCAATTGTCAATTTCGACTGTAGGGAACGTTGTCAGGAAATGGAAGGACACAGGCATAGTGGCAGTTAAACCCAGGCATGGCAGACCAAGAAAAAAACAGGAGCGGCATAGGTGGAGGATTGTGAGAATGGTTGCACACAACCCACAGATCACCTCCAAAGACCTGCAAGAACATCTGGCTGCAGATTGTGTATCTGTACATCGTTCAACAATTCAGCGCAATTTGCACCAAAACATCTGTTTTTTATAAAGACCAAATAACTTAATTTTTGTCTCATCAGTCCAAAGCATTTTCTTCCTATATGAAGCTGGCTTGTCTAAATGAGCTTTTGCATACTCCATGCAACTGTATCTGTGGCGTGGGCGCAGAAAGGGCTTCCTTCTCATCACCCAGCCATACAGATGTTTTGGTGCAAATTGCACTGAATTGTAGAACCATGTACAGATACACAATCTGCAGCCAGATGTTCTTGCAGGTCTTTGGAGGTGATCTTTGGGTTGTGTGCAACCATTCTCACAATCCGCCGCATATGCCGCTCTTGTACTTTTCTTGGTCTGCTAGACCTGGGTTTAACTGCAACTGTGCCTGTGTCCTTCCATTCCCTGACAACGTTCCTTACAGTAGAAATTGACAATTGAAACCTTTGGGAAAGCTTCTTGTAGCCTTCCCCTAAACCATGACAATGAACAATCTTTGTTTTTAAGATCTTTTGGGAGCTGTTTTGATGATCCCATTCTGTCTCACTTCAGCAGAGAGTCAAAGAGAAGTGCAACTTGCATTTAGGCACCTAAAATACATTTTCTCATGATTAAACAGACATTTCTATGAGGTTCAAGGCTTAACAACATAATCCAACCAACTTTGTGTTTAAAGTCATCAGTTTTACATGCTGTTACAGGCATTAAAATCAACAAAACCACAAGGGTACTCGTATTTTTGCACAGCCAGTTTTTCACATTTTATTTTATTTCATACAACCAAATACTGCTTTTCAAAAAATCTTTGTTTGGAAAACATCCCAGTACTTAGCTGTTCCTGGTAAATTAAAGACATACCACTTTTATATTTTTTTTTGTGAAAGCAGAGTCAATTATAATGCCGGCTGAGAGGGGTTCCCAAACTTTTTCATATGACTGTATTAGCCTGGTCCTACCAGACCATCGTACTTAATTTCATTTGTACAGAAGGTCTGGAACTGCTCTATTGACAAAACGTTCACTCACTTGGAGGCGGGCCTGTCTGTTAAAGTTTAAAACTATTGGATCTGCCCAGTGCCGCTCTGGATAGGCCAACCAATCGCATAGTGTTTGGTCGTGACGTATGTCATGAGCCGGCTTCTGACGGCCGGAAAATTTCCTGAGCTCGAACACATGAATTCACCGCAGCCCCAGACTGACTACTGAAGGGAAAATGAAATTTGAGCGGAAGTAGGTAGGCGGGCAGAGCCAGGCTAGAGATGTATAGCGATCACAAATATTCACAAAGACTGACAGAGGCCACAAAAAATATTTTCAAAATGTATACTGTATGAATAAACTTTTTTTTGACATCTGACGGTGCTGACATATTTAACGTTTCTTAAACAGAACACATGGAGTTTTTCTTGTAGCCATTTGTTTTTTTCTGTTGATGATAGGTGCTAGTATGAACTACTTCAGGAAAATAAAATTATCTAAATATTTCAAATAGCTTATTCAGAAATTGTAAGTCGGTGTTGACGTATCATGGTTGTGACGCAGGACTTTCAAGATTTGGAATGTAAAATATTCTAAAACTACAACACTTATCAAAGTATGTCTGACTCTAATGTACTCTGTCAGCTAGTGACTTAGTGACAGCTGTCCCTTATTTTGGCTGATTTTCTTACATTTTACGGTGGTGACAAAAAGTGTCCCACCACTTTGAAACCTTATAAAACATGAATGTGTTGTAGAAAAAAAGTTTTTATTTATATAGTGTTGCTTTTGATGAGCAAAGCTATTTTTAATCATTAAAGTACATTTTTTATTATTATTTAATATCATATTCATATTGCATTTGAATGATTGATCCCTTCTCTGTGGACACACTGTTTTGGACCTTGTGAGAAGATAACAAGTGTCATATATTTGACATAATAATGATACCATTACATTTAAAGGGATAATTGTGCTCCAGACATTCTATTCTTAATCCCTAATATTATCTACAATTTTAAATATGTTTACTTTTAAACAGAACAGCAGTTAATATTGGAAGACGGCCTCCCGCTTCTCCAGAATCACTGATATGTGTTAACAAGAAAATTAACAGCTGTACCTAATAAAGTGGCCGGTGAGTGTATATATTTTGTCTTGGTTTAAGGAACTAATTAAATATGTACTGTACACTGTTAAATATGGGAATCATGCGGTGTAACTAGAAAAAGTCCAAATAGATCTTTTTCCTTGGCTTTCTATTTGTCTTTGAATATGCATTCTGCCACTTAAAAGTCTATCAAGAGGTTTGGACTGGGTGTGGATGGCTGGTGGTGCTGTCTTTTGAGACTCGGCAGAGGAAGGGTTTTGCTGAATAGGTGGTGTTAAAACACAGGTGGTGGGCAAGAGCAGCCAAACACTGTAAATCCCAACAACCCTGACGTGGAACCACTTCACAGAGCAGAGAGAGCGAGAGAGGGCTCTGTCAAAATGCTGCCTGCACTTGGCTTAGTTTCCTGCTGGCTATACTCATTATTTCTGTCTCTAGATAAGGATGAATTTGACGTTATGTTCAGCAGCACGGCCCGTTGGACACAGCTACACGGTGAAGCTCTGCACAGGCACTGTTATAATCGAAGAGTACAGTTAAAGCCAGGCCCTGGCATTTTGTGGAGGGCTGAGGGAGAATTGTATGTCTTTGCCTCGTATGGTTGAGCGTTTTTTTCTCTTTATAATGGCAGCTATATTTAGTTACATCAACGTTTTTAACAATGAGAAAAGGTACTTGAGGCATAGGATGGTGGTGTGAACGGGCTTTTTACATTCCTTTTTGACATGCTATAGCAGGAAAACAATCAATACTTGTTTATGTTATTCAGCATACTGTCATTGATTAAATTAATGACCTATGAATATAATGTAATGTATTTAAAAAGCACCAAAAATTGCATTCTTTAAATTGATCAAATAGTTGAGTCAACACTTATCTGAAAAAAGATTCACCAAAAGACATACAAAACAGTAACACTATAATCTTCATGAACCTTATAATATGGCGACTGAATGTCTATAGACACTTAATGTGAGTTCCCATGACATCTTAAATCGCTAAGAGAGAGTGCAACAGACTGAATGCAATCCTATCCTCTCATTGCATCACATGAAGATCACTGGGTAAGAATGTTGAGATTGGCTGTGCAGTTATTTGTGCGTGTCAGAGCTGTCGGGTGCGTGAAGGTCAGTGGGCTGATTTTATGCTGCTGTTTGCGGTTCTGTGAGCACTTTATATGCATGGGGTCCTTCCCGGGCTAATCAGCTTGGCACAGAACAATGACATGAATAAATACAGGAGTTTAGATGGGGAGTTCTTCAACGGGTATAATGGTTTATTTAATGGGATTCAAAGCAGAGGAGTAAGCTTTAAGTGTACAGGTTAACTACCCTGGATGAGCCGATGAGCTCCCAATCGGTAAACCCAAACAACAGTGATGGCAAAAATCATGTCCTCATATTGACTTGCTTGCTTTACTAGTTTTCCTGTACCACTTTGTTCCTGATGAAAAACTAGCTGAAATGTTGCCAAAACCATAGTGGATGCAGTATGGTTCTGGACAAAACTTTCATAAGAATAGCCGATCCATCAAGCGAGCGTACATTAGACTCTTTGATGATATTTGGACACTGACTGTGCAATCTGTTACTGTCTTATTACCAATATACTGTTTTGTCATTATTTGGTGTGCTGGAAGACTGCCACCATGTGTGCTCAGTGTGGAATGGATAAATATGAATTACTGGGGTTTGTTTTGAAATGCAGTTCATTTCAAAGAGGAAGATGTAAAGGTATCAAAAATGAAATAGTTATTTATCTTTCAATATATTTTGACATGTTCATAATCTGAGGGGTATACTACGAAGCAAACTCAACAGAGCCCGGCTCTCTTTTTTTGATCTGGTTCAACAGGACACATACCCTCGCTCAGAGCTAACCTGTATCACGAAGGAAGTTATCAGCCTCTTATGTTGAACGAGGGTTTCGGCTTCAGGCTCTGTGCGCGTCCCCATGAAAGGGGGCGTTTGACCCGTCATTTGACTCTGCTTCCGCACAGACTGGACTGATCTTGTGCCGCTAACTTTACACAAGCGGACTGATTGCGAGCAGCTGAGTAAAAAAATAAAGTGTGTCGCTGACTTCACTCTAGAGGAAGAGTTTGTCAGTCTGAATGATCACAGAACAGCAGAAAACAGAAAGCCGAAAAAAACTCTTACTGCAAATAAGGAGAGAGTGGAATGTTGTCAGAAAATTGGGCTACTGAATTGATTAATTTAGTTTACAGATCGTTCTCGCAGTGCGTAACGTGACATTATAAAGCAATTAAAGGTTGAACGCGGATTTAAACAGTAGGCTAAACCATTTAGCCTTGTTGATAATCCTACACTTAAGAATCTGATTTAAGTCTGACAATGTCCCCTAATGAATAGCATAACCTATGTGGAAACTCACTTTAGTTTTGGGCCACATCAAAATTCATACAATTTTGATTTTGATTTAGGCTAATAGCCCTTTATTTGCATCTTATAAATACCATTAAAATAAATAGCCTAGATACAAAACCTGTAGTCTGTATTTTCCGGACAAATATGAATCTAGCCTACTGTGAGCGGACCTATGATACTTTTCGACTTTTATGACCTATAAACGTTGTTATAATGATTTATAGCCATGTTTAACCATACTAGCGTATCAAATAATTACGTACATGCATTTCGACGTATTCCCTGCTGACCGTCTGGGGTGGCTATGCAGAGCACTAAACACTATGGCAGCCGGTCGAGAAATAACTTGTTCAAATTTCCGGGTAGTTTGAGTCACGCACCCGGATGTTTCCATGTATGGTAATGCTGCTCAGGCAAGCTCCGGCTGCATGCCCCCACCTTCCTGAAAATCTCCCGCTGTGAAAGCCTACAGTGAAATAATGTTGCAACCTATGATTTTATAGAACGCTTCATTAAGAGCCAGTGTGTGTAGATCGCCAGGTAAAATCATTTGAGGTGAGAGCATAGAGTGGCGCTGCATACTGAACTGGTAAGCAGGAGGCAGATTCCCATTTCCACAGTAGTAATTCATTAGCCATTTACATCATTTGGAATACAAGCTATGCTGTAATTCAACCATTAACTACACCGAGACAAACCAAAACAAAGAAAAATTTATTATTTCTGTGTCCTTCATGGGTGCTCTCTATCCTTTCACAAAGTGACAATACAGTAATAGCAGAATGAGAGTATATCATGGCTAAGAGCTGAAATGGCCATCAGTATTGGCTGGTGGTTGTAGGTTCCGGGGACATACTGAAAGCTCATCCAGGAGCTGCCACATCTTTGAGTATCTGCAATAATGTTTCTCCTCTTTGTGCCTCCAGGGAAATACTCCTCCTGTGGTGGTGAACACCGACACACTTGATGGCTCCCCATATGTAAGGACTATGTTTAATCTTCCCTTTATGGTATTATTATGTCAGGCTCAACCACATGACTCCCTTAGTATTTGGTCTGTATTATCAGTAACTCCCCCCCCCCCAACCCCTTTCCCCAGCTTCGAGGAGGGTCTTTGCTCATTGTTTTAATCTAAATGATAACAGTGATTAATTTCACTCCTTTAAATAAAAATGTGGTTTCTCTGTCTGATATACATTTGACAGAACAGACCCATGAAAGTGCTTTGATGAATCTATTTTCTGAAAAGAAAGCAGTGAAATACCTTGAACATATTGTTGTGCATTGTAAGGGATTAGGGAATAAGGTTTCTCCAAGGATGCCTCCCACCACAGACCAGTACTTGTAGTACGCTACAGCAGCGGAAAAGTTGTTTTCTAGGTCAGCACCGTAACAGTGACGTCTGAGTTCTTTAAATCCCCTCTTCCTCTGCATGCTTAATTGCAGAGGTAAAGCTGGTGTGTAGCCATGTAAATTGTTGAACCTGAAGGCAAAACAAAAACAATATATTGTTATTATGAACCAGGTCAGCGCTGGTCAATTTTGAAGTTTAGTTGGCAGAATTAGGTTTTTTGTGATGATGATGTGTTCAGGAGATTATGGGAAATCGGAGTCAGCCGGTGGGGTACTGTGTTTGCTTTTACTTTATTTGTATAGGTAATTAAAGGAATTAAACTTGTGTAATTGTTTAAATAATTAGAAACATAACATAAAAGCAAACTTTCTAACTAACATCTCTTTCTGACAGGTGAATGGGACAGAAGGGGAAATCGAGTATGAGGAGATCACACTGGAGAGAGTGAGTCTGAAATGTGTTTTTTTTTCTCTTCTTGATTTGAGACATATTTACATTTTCACCACTTCACCACTTTCTCCAAACTCTAAAGCCACAGTCAAATGCACCTTTTCAAAATATTTGCTTCTGCAGGGTAACTCAGGCCTCGGCTTCAGCATAGCAGGGGGAACAGACAACCCCCATGTGGGTGACGACCCCAGCATCTTCATCACTAAAATTATACCTGGAGGAGCAGCAGCTCAGGATGGACGGCTAAGGTAAACCCACACACATCAAGCTACAATAAACACAACGCCAGCCTACTGGACTGCCTCCATGTCCTCATGTTCCATTATAATACAATCCAACAATCAACAGCTAAACCTGGTACACTGTGCTAGGCCAACTATAAAATGTTGCTGCACTGTCCCGTGTCCCCATTTACACTGCTCTTCTTACCACCCTTGTGCACATTTTCTTTTGAATTTACTAATAGAGACACCCGTCATCTTCTTATCAGCAAACACACTTAAAAATAAGAAGTGAGGTACTACTTAGGATATTTCTAAGTCTAAACTATTGTACCACAGTACTAAAGTCTTTTGATTTTCCAGCCAGCATGTTCATGTTCAGAGGTTTGAAGGAGGTTTGCTGTACAGTATTACCATTTGTTGATGTAGGTGCTATTTTAAGCATGTGAACTAAAATGTAATGAAAAGGTAATGCTAAATGAATGATTACGTTTGTCAGGTTAAATTAAATGTAATTGAAAAAAACTCCATTTTAAAATCCTGTTTTAAGATTTAGGGCCACATCCACTAAGAATGGATTGCGTGCACTAATGGCTCCATGCACTGCGGCGAAATAGCACATGCAATCTGCCCCGTTTTAACACCATACCCACTAAGGAATTTGCACTAAGTATATACCGGCGCTAACACTGGCACAAAGTTTGCCAGCTGGGCACAGTTTGCCCTTGTTTTGGGTTTACGTGAGCGGCGGGCAGGCCCACCGTCAAGGGGTAAACACCTGTACAGTTCTCACAGTCCCAGGAACAAAGACAAACTTATCTTACAAGAAAAGAGAAAAAGACGAAGATGCTGCTTTGCTTGCTATTATCAAAAAGACAACCTCAACAAGGACATTCTCATCCCACTCCTTGGCTGGAGCATGTGAAGCAACATTTTGAGTATTTTATCCACACGGACCTGCAGGAGAAGGGGTTGTGGATCCACGTCATTAACTTGATGCGCTGTGGTATTAATTGCACTATAGTATGAATAAAAATGTCGCAGGCACTGTGAAGACAAGCAGCAGGCAGTAACGGTTCTCTAGGATCTGATAATGTAGCCTGGCTCCGCCCGCCTACCTACTTCCGTCCAAATTTCATTTTCCCTTCAGTAGTCAGTCGGGTGGTGGGGCGTATTAGTGAGATTTTTCCGAACAGATTTCTAAGTATCCAATCAGCGAACAGAGGAAGTGGCTGAGAACGACGGGTCGAAGTCGCGCTCCAGTTTCAGTTGAATGCTGCGTTCCCTTACGCTCGGAACTCGGAAATTTCCGACTTGTTAGTTCCGAGTTCCGACCTGTCTGTGTTCCAGTGCATCTGCTCGGGAAAGTATGGACGCCTACAACCTTTCTCATCCAAATAACTAAACGTTAGGCTCTAACAAGTTACCAGGTACCGGTAGATCCATAGACTACAATATGTAGTGAAGTCGGAAATTTCTGAGTTCCCTGAACGCACCGTCAGAAGCCGGCTCACGACCAAACGTTATGCGATTGGTTGGCTAATCCAGAGTGGCACTGAGCAGATCCAATAGTTTTAAACTTCAACAGACACCCGCCTCCAAGTGAGTTAACGTTTGCCAATTACAGCACTTCCAGACCTTCTGTACAAATGAAATGAAGTACGATGGTCTGGTAGCGCCAGGCTACTGATAATGATAAATGTTCTATAATCTGCTTCACATTCACACAGGTCGGCTGTTACACACAGATCACAGGTTTATATGGTCTCATTGTTTTAAATAAGGCAGCCCTTGATAATAAACCTGAGCTCCATCATAATTGTTTTTTCCTATATAAGTACAGAATCCACTTCCTAGATTTCCCCCATAATATGACTCAGTATCAATTCAATATAATTTAAAGCTATGGTTGCGTTCCGAATCGCATACTCTTTCTTTTTTCTATTCTACATACTACATCCGACGATAACAAGAATCTAGTTAGGATGCAGTAGGCATACTATTGGCTATTGGGACATACTTTACTCCCTTATTTCATCATAACATTGCGCCTTGATCTTGCCTCTTGCTTTTATATCCGTCGCATCGCCGTTTGTTTTCATTATGGAGGCTTCGTCGATGTGACGTCACTTCACGTGCGCACTGGATTGTGGGTCAGAATCGTCCAAATAGGATGCAGTTTTCAACACTAACAATCTTGGCCGCATGAAGTAGGACATCCGGGTACTTCTAACCATCCTAAATCTGGCCACAAGAATCGGGACATCACTAATGTAATGTAAGAAGCGGAAACTCCATCTCTGAGTACTGGCAGTTCTCTATGCAAAGTGGAATTTGGGTTTGTAAGATTGTAATGTTATTCTTCTAAGAAAATAGGTGTTTTGATGACAAGAGTTTATTGATGATGTCAAAACTGACCCCAGACATGATGTCATGATCAAAACTGGGCAAAGAGAGGCCAACACTGGTCTTGATAGTACCCCCCAAAAACCCAAAGATTATGCAGCATCCATGAAAGTCCATGAGAGTAAGAGGAATGCACCAAGTCAACATGGCAGAAAGTCTTGGTATTCTAGTCATCCGCAGATGAGACCAAACACACATCTGAGCGACATCCTTCATTGAGGGAGAGGAAATCATGTGTATTGGGCATGCATGGATGACCTTTTTTATTTATTCTTTTAAGTTTGAAAGCACCAATATCAAGGCCTTTTTCATGGCTTGATTTTAAAACCTCTTGCAGCCCTCAATAATTGTCCTATGACATTTAACACACTATTTTTTGCATCACCGTAAAATTAATCTTAAACACATGAATATTATAGTGATAATTTGAGTTTTAAGGCCCTTGGAGGAATGGCTGAACATGGCTTTTCACATGCACTTCACAAATCAACTCCTCGTTACTTTTAATCATGGTTAACACATGAAAGAAAGCTATACTAGATCAGTAATTGAAGGATGTTTCTGCCTCTTTAATATTGTATACAGAGAGTTTGGGGAAACCAACAGATGTCTTTGTTGAAACTGGATCCCTAATACAGCTATGGTTAGAGATTGACTGATCCTGACCTCCTCTGGTGGAGGATTACACTACTGATTTCTTGCTAAAACAAAAACTCTGGCTTTTTTCCCCTCTCTGTTTCTTAGTGTGAACGACTGCATCCTATTTGTGAATGATGTTGACGTGAGGGAGGTGACACATAGCCAAGCTGTGGAGGCTCTTAAGGAGGCAGGTGCTATCGTACGCCTTTATGTTCTCCGCAGAAAACCAGCAGCAGAAAAAGTCACTGAAATCAAACTCATCAAAGGGCCTAAAGGTTTGTGGAAGTGTGGACTGTTTAAAAGCATAAATTCCTTCTACTCCATGTTAACCAGTACATACTCTGCTCACTCTCTGCCTCTCCTCTCTATCTTTCCTCAGGATTAGGTTTTAGCATTGCTGGAGGGGTGGGAAACCAGCACATACCAGGAGATAACAGTATCTATGTCACCAAGATCATTGAAGGCGGTGCGGCTCATAAAGATTGTCGCCTGCAGATTGGGGACAAGATCTTAGCGGTTGGTCACTCGTTTGTAATAACTACTAGCTAACTAGTAAATATACATTACTGATAGCCTCAGACTCTCAAACGTATTTGTAAGAAGCATTGATGTATCAAGAGCCACCTTAAATTATAGCTGTAATTTCCACAGACTGGAATTGCTTTCATTAATATGAATACCTGTAAATGTTTAGGATGGGATTAATGTTTAACTGTGGTAGTGACACAATGAGTCTAAAGCAGCATTATCCTGCCATCTGCTGGAGAACAGAGAGACTGTAACATGGCAGCTGGTTGCAAGCTCAACACCAGCAGCCTCAAAATGGTGCTTGGTTTCTACTAAATGGTGTCTGCGCAAACGGTCTACCTTAAAATCAGATATGGCAACATTCTCTGTTCATAATGAATCTTTTCAAAATTATATATATCATAATGGTCTTATTAAGTCATGTGTAATTATTTTCGTTTCGTAATCTTAACTCATAACGCTAGTTAAGGGTGGGATTTTGCATATCAGAGCACCCAACCCAGAGGGGACCCCTTGCAAGCCCCTTTATTTTCAGTGTATCTCATCTTTTATTAACTCTTGCCTAGTTTTGGACTGTGATACTTTGGTTAAGGTATTCATCTAAGTTCACTTTACTTATTTGAATTGATAAGAGCAAAATTAGTTATATCTCTTATGATTTCTAGAATAAGGTCATATTTTCAAATGTTTACCTTTTGGGTTCTGAGCTAATTGTCAAATCAGTTGAAGCTTATTTTTGAAGCAAAACTTGACATTATATCGTCTTGCAATGTTCACAGACCAAAATACATTTAAATGTTGCATTCATCACGAATATTATGCTGCTAAATTTGATCTGTTGGTGATGGTGTTGTCTGATCGTAAATGTTGAGCAAATGTTGAGTGTATAATTTTGTATAAAAAATGTACACCATAGATATGAGCCGGGAGATCAAGTGTCATCTTTGATCCTGATGGTGTCTCTTTGTTTTATAATAAACAACCAGGTGAACAATGTGTGTCTGGAGGATGTGATGCATGAGGATGCGGTGGGGGCTCTGAAGAACACAGCCGAGGTGGTGTACCTCAGGGTGGCCAAGCCAAACAACCTGTACCTGACGAACTCCTACAACCCCCCAGACCTCACCAATAGTAAGCCCCTTCACTTCAGAACATCTACAATGTTGCTAAATATTAGTACTACTGTAGCTAAAATCAGAGTCAATTTAAAGTATTTCCAAGACTCTCCACCAACAAAATGTATAGATGTTTCTTCTGACCTGAAGAACTAGTACAAAATAAAAATAAGAGTACTAAGAATAACTTTTTTTTTGAAATCTTTAGAGATTAAAATTCAAAACTGAGGTGCACAGATCGTGGACTCTTTCTTTTTTGGTCATAATTATTTTGCAATAGGCTAACATGATAAGATTACGGATCATTTTCATACTAAACATTAAGAAAACAAATTCTACATGTGGATTTGGTTGGTGGAAAAGCCAGTGGCCAGACGTTTGAGCTGCTTTAAGATATGACATAACTGTACAATATCTGCCTGGTAAATCATAGCTTCTTTGGTTTTGTGTTTTTTTCCCCAGCATATTCCCATATGGACACTGAACTCAGCCACCCCAACTATCTTGGGTCAGATTATCCACAAGCCCTCACTCCCACCTCACCTAGTCGATTTTCTCCTGTTCTGCATGGCATGATGGGAGATGATGACATTCCAAGGTGAGCAATGAACCTTCCGCTAAAATGTCTCATGTACTTTATGCTGATTTATTATTAGCAGTATCAGAAGCAGGATTAGCATTAGTATTACTGTTTAGTATACAAGTTTGTGAAGTGCCTACTAGTATACTTTCTACTTTACTCTTTCCTCCATCTCTTTTCTAGGGAGCCTCGCAGGGTTTTGATCCACCGAGGCTCCACGGGTCTGGGATTCAACATTGTTGGAGGGGAGGATGGAGAGGGAATCTTTATCTCCTTTATCCTGGCAGGGGGGCCAGCCGACCTTAGCGGAGAGCTGCACAAGGGCGATCAGATCCTCAGTGTAAAACCACTTTCATCTTCATAAAATTGTCACACCCACATGAATGCATTTTACAGTGGCACTAAGTGGTTTTCAGTTGCCGATATTAACAGCCATGCTGTGTGTGTTTACCAGGTGAACGGTGTTGACCTGCGAATGGCCACACACGAACAAGCAGCCGCAGCACTGAAGAACGCAGGCCAGACAGTGACTATCATTGCTCAGTACCGACCTGATGGTAAAGCCAAAACTGGCACACATGACACACCTTTGAACAATTACAACTGAATAGTAGTTTTACTTTGTACCTTTTCAAAGTGCTTATTATATTATGTCTTCATTTATTTTATTTTGTTTTGTTTATTTTAAGCTTTTTTACAATAAAATAAAGACACACATACACACAATAAACTAACAACAACAAAAACAGAAGACAAAAAACTAAGACAAAAGGAAAAGATAGCTTGAAGGTTGATTGTCATAGTGGTTTCCAAACCTTACTAAAACTCTCTTGTGAATTCCGTTTGTTAAAGTAAATCTGTTCCTTTTTATTAAGGGAAATCATTTTGTCCAGCAACCTCCTGAAGCACAGGCCTGTGGATTTTTCCGGTTTAATAGTGTCAACTTTTTATAATTTCTATTGGAAACAAAGATAATTCTACCATCAGACAGATCATTTTTAGTGCCACAGCAATCCCTGGTCTCATGTATCCTTACAGTCCTTCACATTAGTTATAGGGGGGTACAGAGATTTTACATTTTGGAGATATGTAAAAATTAAAAATAAATAAAGTGAGCACTGGTATTTCTCTGTTTCAGAGTACAGCCGTTTTGAGGCCAAAATCCACGACTTGAGGGAACAGCTGATGAACAGCAGCATGGGCTCTGGGACCACGACGCTACGGAGCAACCCAAAGAGAGGCTTCTACATCAGGTCTCACACTTAAAGTAGAAATAGTACCACTGGTACAGTATGACACAGATTGAACAGGGGGCTCCAATGCCACTTTCACACCGCCGCAAAATCCGAGCTAGTTCCGAGCTAGTTCCGAGCAAGAGCCAGTGTTTTGGTTTCACACCGCCAGAGAGCCGGCTCCGGGCTGTAAAAACCGGTTCAACCCCAGCCCCAGGTTTTGAGCTGGGCTAGAAATGAGAACTGCCTGCGCCAGCGGCCGGGGGAGGGATTATCCTGACCAACCAGCCCAACTCGAACCTCATGCCCGCCATATTTAAAAACACTGCAACTACGAGACGTTAACACAACATAATTACCATACGTAGCGATCAATTTGACCAGCGAAAATACGCTGTATGGGTCCTGTTTGGTTAACAAAGCAAAGCGAGAGCCAACACGTGTAAAAAGAGAAAGCTTATTGGTCAATGCAGCTCTCACCTCCTTACGGCAGCAGCACACAGCTACTGTGCAACGGTAACTGTGTATACATTGATGCATTTTCACAATTTACACAGAAGCCAACCTTATTTGAAGCCTATTTAGCTAAGCAAACATTAGTGCCATGATTTCTTAAAGTTAACAGCAATCTGACATTAGGTACTTAATAATCAACACATCAGTTTCTTTATTAATTTTTGTAGATCTCTTTATTTAGAAGCCATTATTCCCATAACAGGTTGGTGGTGTGTGAATAACATCGAACAAGTAGCATACAGACACAGATAAAAGTGCATGAACATATAGCATTTTAAAACACATGAGCATTTAAACAGACAAAAGCACATATGCACAGACAATGAGCATACACATAGACAAGGAGCATAAACGCAGACAAAAACACAACTACAAAGACACTATCCCAGATTATTATGGCATTGGCCACATATTTGATTTGTCAGTAACCAGTGTTTTATAGACTTTTAGTTCCAAAGGACTGTATATGCGACATTACTGTACTGCTCTGAACTTCCAAAACTGAATCTTTGTTGCATAATTTTGAGCAAAACTAGTCATCCCCTAAAGCGCCGTTAAAATGCTGTTGTTTTGAAATTAATGATGTAAGTGCAAAGCCTGTACATAGCTGAAATGTTGAGTTTTGAATGCAACAAGATGTTTATTGTCACTAGAAGGAATTAGATAAGAGAAGCAATGATAAACTGTGCAAGAATAACCTTGTGCTACAAGATTTTTTAAAGGCTGTGGTATAAGCTCCTGTAGACGCCGCATGGCATATTTACTTTGTTGTTTATAAACTATGTTTAACCCTGAATGACTGAAGCAGTACTGCACTGCAGATAATTCTAGAAGTCAGAGAAGCTTTGAAGTTGTGTGAGTAGCAGAGAGAACAGTGAACACATTTCCATGCAAGGTACTGTTTACAAGAAACCACATTACATAAGAAAGAGGAAACTGTACAATATGTGATTGCAGATACTGTCTGAAGTCTTATTCATTCAAAATCTAATTTTATTCCTTCTTAAAAGCCAATAAGTGCAGTTTAATATATGACATTTTGGCCTTTAATATAGATAAAATTCATGTCTTCACTTAGGCTGGCTCATAGCTTAATATTTTTAAATGTCCACATAGACAAATATGGAATTAATGGTACTTCTGAATCACAAGCTGCTGAAAAAGTGGGTGGTTACTTTTCAGATCTGTACAGTTAAGACACACAACTCCATCAACCTCTTTCACAAGTCCCCCTTAACAAGCTAAATGTACTTAATAATGTACGTAATCTTATTTCAGAGCTTAACAGTTAGGTTACTACATAGTACAACTAGCTGTGAATTACATATCCAAATATGTCATGCTCTTGCATACTGTGTTTACTATGAAGCTGCAACTAAGGCTACATTTACACGACAATGGTCTCGCTAAAAACTGAAAAGTTTTTCCTTTACGGTTTTAAAAACGTCCTTGTTTAGATGAAAGTTTTTGAATACGCTCCAAAATGCTCACAGAGCCGCAAAAGGGACCTAAATCGCTGTTGTACGCAGGCCAGGCCAGTAGTTGCATTGAAACCTTGTAGTGGATAGCCCTTCCGGTGCAATTTGGCAGATGTAAACAATCCATTTCCGCCTATGGTCCCCGCTGTTCACAGTAATGTTGCAGTATGCTGGAGTTGCGTATTTAACTCTCCGCTCTGGAACCTGGTTTAAAAAGTTTAAGTTTTCAGCCCAAGATAACGCTGTTGGAAAACATTACCGTGTAAACAGCCCCTAAGAGTTTCACAACCTAGGAGGAAACTATGGCCCCCTGACAGTTTGCTGTCGAAAAATACTGATTCTGCCATTACGAGCCTCCTTCCACTGACCAGCACGCCAACTTGATTTATAACCGAGGCCAGAGTTTAGCATTGAACTAGAAGTGGCAAAGTAGAGTAACTTTTCAATACTGTCAGCCCAGCCTAAATCTAAATAGCTCCTAGTACCATGAGGCGAGTTTTTCCGACCCCGTAAGGTACATTGCCTGCAGCCAGCGCAGGCTGTATAGGCACTGAGTGGGAATAGCAGAGGTGTCAATAATACGAGTCAAAATAACAGTCAAATGAGAATGATATAGTAGTGTAAAGTTAAAATAACTCCTTGTTATAGCTTTAAAATGTTGTGTACTGTACAGAATAATTTACAGTAATCTTCACCCCATTTATATTTCCTTTTTATAGTGTAGTTCACCACTTTGCCCCATATAGGCCTACTTGCTGTATGATGTTAAAAATCTCCTGCACTTTCATACAAAGATAAAGCGACATCATGTGCCAACTTATACTACAGTCACACCAGAAGAGGCCACAAATGTCAAATTGCAACAGTTGATTATCCATACGCACCAATTAATCTATCAGATACTCAATGCTCTAGCTCACGATGTATCAGCAAGAGTATACACACACACACACACACACTAACCAATCAAACCAAACAGTCAGAGACTTAATACAAGATGATGTTAAAGTGTAAAATGTGATGTTTCTGAAAATAATGTCATCAAGAGATGAACGAATAATAATCATCACAACCAGTGCAATGAGCCTATTGTACTGTACTGTATCAAACTGAGAAGAAAAAACTGCCATAATGAGCCAACATCCATATCACACTGGCCACACAGATTAAAAGATAATATGGGTCTTACCTTTACAGAAGAACTTATTACTTGATTTCCTAGGGAAAGTGGCTTCGGCAGGTCCAGGTATCATGGTATGACAGCAGAGAACATGAGGCAAGAGATGGTTCCAGGTTGCAGCTATACATTCATGAGCAATGACAGGAGAATGTAAAAGTTATTGGGCATGATATTATTCATTGTGAATATTTCAGGTTACATAATGTGGACAGCCACAACGGGTCGAATTGCTAAGAGTATTTAGAAACATGCCCCTTGTTGGTAATCCTGTTATTGCTTAGTTTATATTTACCATTTCCTTCCAAAGCTCCCGCCATATCAATGTAGCTCTGCTGCCATGTTCGTCCCTCTTCTTAATTGTTATGGTTCATAATTCAGACCCCAACTCTGTCTCATGGACCATGGCATGGACGTGTCGTATAATAAGAGCACAACCCCGATGGTGAACCTATCTTAAATCTGCCGCTGCGTTAGCTAGCTCTTATTTGATGCTTTGCGTTCATGGTTCAGGGGCTGGTCTATCAGTGCTGCCACAGGTGGTCGAAAACAATATTACAATAAGCCTACTATTATTGTAAACCACAGAAGGAGAGGGGTTGTTTCATTTATCTCTCAATTTGTCACCTACATTTTTATTTAGGCTAAACGATAGCCTACATTTATTTTTTTTTACTTTAGAGATACATTTGGACATGCTGCCACATCCCTGCTGCCTGATTGCCACTTAACACAGAAAGGTGGTCACACAAATCCCAGCTAATAACATGCATTCTTTCGATTGACATCTTTAATTGTCCATTTGGAGCTTCCTTTAAATACATGACATTTATGTTTGGACTAGGCATATGAGAAATTCACACTCAAACAGGCAATGTGAGTGTGGTACACGTTTTTTGAATTGTGAAGCGACTTCAGCAAAATGTAAGAAGGTAGCCTACATCATTTTGATATTGCAGTGATAAAATATAATTAAAGGGAGTTTTTGAAGGGGTGATTGACGTTTTCTTTGATCTCGCAGGGCTCTGTTTGACTATGACAAGACTGCGGACTGTGGCTTCCTCAGTCAGGCACTGGGATTCAGGTTTGGGGAAGTGCTGCATGTGCTGGACTGCGGAGATGAGGAGTGGTGGCAGGCCCGTAAGGTCAGCCCCCAGAACGAGGCCGAGGAGGTCGGCTTCATCCCTAGCAAGCTCAGGTCAGACGCTTCACTGTGAGTGGGCGTGGGAGGGATTATTGATCTTTCATTGCATATCAACACTTCCTAAACACATTGATTACATGTCTCTACTCTACTGTGTGTGACTTAAGACACAATGTTCAGGAGTTACATAAGACTAGATAACAAAATGTATAGAAAAGTCTATTAGCTCCTCAACAATTTAAGCTTGTTTAATCCGTCTCCAGTATGTAATGTTTTTGTTCCACCCTCTCATCTGTACAGGGTGGAAAGAAAAGAGTGGTCTCGGGGTAACACCAAAGAGAGGGTAAGTTGATTCGACACTGTTTGAATGAAGCTGATTCTCTTAAACTGCCTCCCTGTGTGTAAATCTGTCCACTTGTCTCTGTTGCAGGACCACGGCCGTGACAGCTTGGGCACTCAAGGTAATTAGTATTAAGCAGCATAAATGCACTGTGTATTGACACTGTAAGCTGCCATTTACACATGTTGCTGACTTTAGCGGATTACAGTGAACACTGTTGTGATGGACAATACAAAATGAGCCTACAATTCCTTGACACGTGCTCAAAGAATAAATTACAATTTAATTCACAAACAATTAATGTAATTGTTTTTATATGTAATTGCTGTCATTTTGTGGATTTTGCATATACTGACAAATATTTACAATCATTCTCCATTCAGTGTCTTTCTGAATGTAGTCCAAAGCACATCTCGCCTCCAACAGAGTCACGTCTTTACTGTCCTTGTCCATAACAGCATCTGGTGTATTAGCTGTGACATTTAAAAAATACATCCAGAACACACGCTCGTACACACATGCAGGACCATAAACCTAAATGTCACTTATAATGGAAAAAAAAAATGTTCCTGAATGCTTCTGTGTTCTCTCACCAGGCCGAGATAAAAACTCACAAAGTTATGAGACAGTCGCCCAAGTGGAAGGTGAGGTCATTAGGAAGAGCATTTGAAGTCCATTATGGAAGGACTTTTAATTTGAAATATCATTTTTGTTTTTATTTACCGTTTTCTGAATGCTCCTGCCGTCTGTCTTCTCTCTTCATAAGTTCATTATGCGAGGCCCATCATCATCCTGGGTCCCGTGAAAGACAGGATAAATGATGACCTGTTGTCGGAGTTCCCTGATAAGTTTGGATCCTGTGTCCCACGTAAGTAATTATGCTGCCAGTCATGGAGAATGATTCCTTTCTCTGCCTTTTAACTTGATGTCGCTGATGTCACCTGCAGCCATTTCAGGGTGATGTCTGCATAATGCATCCCTTCCCGGCGAAAGTAATTGCTTTACATTTGAGATTCAAAGTGCTGTGGCGTCTATGAGCTGATTTTAATTTTAATTTCTTGTCGCCTTGACAGACACCACACGGCCCAAGAGAGAGTATGAGGTAGATGGGCGGGACTACCACTTTGTGTCGTCACGGGAACAGATGGAGAAGGACATCCAAAGCCATCGGTTCATCGAGGCGGGCCAGTACAACAGTCACCTGTATGGCACCAGTGTCCAGAGTGTCCGCGAGGTGGCTGAGCAGGTGGGCAGCAAAAATGTTGTGTCGGGAAATAATTAAGAAATGATGTTGATAAAATTCGCTATAATTAATCACGTTTTTCCAATCCATTTTAGGAAACTCCTTATTTTCATTACAATTATAACATAAGACATAGAATAATTATTTTAATATGATGAATTTATCAGTGTTCAAAAATACTTAATTTTACTTATGCTTAAAATGTTTTATCAAAGCAGTACTCCATTAAAGAACAGCATAAGCAATAAACCCCAACCTCAGTTACTGTCCTAACTTAAATAAAAGAGTGTCATTGTCAATCTTAATCATTTATTTTCTCACAAGCAGCAGGGGAAACACTGCATCCTGGACGTATCGGCCAACGCTGTGCGCAGACTACAAGCAGCTCAGCTTCATCCCATTGCCATCTTTGTCCGGCCCAAGTCCCTGGAGAATGTCCTGTACGTACTGCAGATTCATTCTTTATACTGTACTTTGGACAACAGGCATTAAAAGTCATGAAAATATTGTGTTATAATGATGATTATGATTTTTAAATGTTTGTATTACGTTATCAGGGAGATCAACACTCGCCTGACAGAGGAGCAGGCCAGGAAAGGAATGGACCGTGCGCTCAAACTAGAACAAGACTTCCTAGAGTGTTTCTCAGGTAAGAGCTGCTATTTGGCATCTATATGACATAAACACATGGAAATGATGTGTACACATGGTGAAACACAGAGCCTAGCCTTTCAAATAAGTATTAACTGATATCTTGTACTGTCCACACACCGTACATACTTACTAGTAGAAATGGGTTTGGATTACTGTAGCGCCAGATGGTAAATGTGAGATAATACGCCCGTGTTTGCTCTCCACTATATGATTACTTAAAATCTGTTTGATGTGGAGTGGTGATCATAGCAATCATCCATTCTAAAATGACAAGATTATATAGAAAAAATTTGGTTTCAACACTAGTGTTCATTTGCACACTTCACTGGGTGATAATATGTCCATTTCCCTCTTATCACTTCTTTCTCGTTTTCTATTGTTTTTATGTTGTTTGAATGGAAATAGTGAAACAGGCCTCTTTTCACAAAAATGTACTAAACTTTTCCATGTTCTTGAATGAGCTAAATAAGTAAATGAATGCCTTCTGGGAGTATTTGACAATGACAAGATTTCACAAGCGACACATTTAGGGCAAATCACAGCAGACGGCAAAATAAGAATGTTACAGTAAATCCTCGCAAATACAGTGCTGTCTACAAATGTATAACTAATTGGGAACAGCTGTCGCATGTGAAATTGTATCAGCAAGGTTTGAGCCTGAATAAATACTGTATGTGGGGAAACTTTGTTGTAATCCATGTATACATAATGGAAATCTGCCTACAGTTGTCGACATAGCGATTTCACACCATATTGACAGTATACACAGATCTTAAGTTAAAATCCTATTTACAATTTATCATTCCTCCCTTGCAAACACATCTGATGAACATCCTTTCTTTTCCTCTCTCACTCTCTTCATTCCACCTCCTCTAATGATTCCTTTTCTTTCTGCTTCCTCTCTCCATTCTTTGCTGCTTGTCCTGCTGCAGCTGTCGTGGAAGGGGACAGCTTTGAAGAGGTCTATCACAAAGTAAAGACAGTGATCGAGGAGCAATCGGGGCCTTACATCTGGATCCCCACTCGGGAGAGGCTGTGATGCTGCTGCACCCCCCGCCCCCCCCCCCCCCCACCCCCCTCCTCACGACCACCCGCCCCACACCATCCCCTTCACCCTCACAGCCAAGCCAGCCTCGCCTGCCCGACTGTCCTCCAGCAAAGTCAGTGCTTTAGGCAATCACTGAGAATGACACAGAGAGACAAATGCATACTTAGACAAAAACACAGAGACAGAGACAAACACAGGAAGTGACACCGCGGGGCAAAAGAACGATACCAAAAAAAGGACACTCTCTGAGACCGAACACGGCGCAACACAACGATGTGTATTTTGACTGAGAGACACTGAGAGAAAATACTTGGTATTCCACTTAAACGACGCAGAGTTTTGAGGCCGTGTTCACACTTGGCATTAAATTACATCTTGGCCACAGCTTTGAACACAGCTGTGACTGCATCCAAGATCGGAGACACAGTTGATTTAGCACTACCCAACAATTTGCTATGTGACTTTTTGAGTTTATTTTTTTCGGTAAGATGCAGTTGCAGTTTCCCAACGGACAAATGCAAATGGGAAGCAAAATTCTTGATTCCTTGAGAGATTTCAGATGCATTCTAATGCCAGGTGTGAACTTCAACCTATGTCATCTTGATCTCAACACAGTTTGGGTACATGTGGAAATTAGATATTTGGTCAAAACAGGGCTTGAAAGAGGTTGACCCAGCAGGGAACTGACCCCAAGGTAGTATAACACCACCTCATCCTCTCTACCCCTCTCGAGTCACGGCCCCATTGAACACCTCCACATGCCTATATCTGAGATGGAGGTGCCCCAAAAAGACTCTTTTTATACCAAATCCTCCTCCTTCTGTTAGCTCTGCCTTGTTTAAGGACAGGATAGGGGGACGACTGGGAACGGGGCACCCAGATCCTTCTGAATCCCTCTCTATGAGGAGTGTTTTTTTCTCGGCAAAGAGTACCTTTTCTTGTAAATCTCTTCTTGGTTCTGAGTGTAAACTCAGAAACTCGGTGAACAAGACTGACGTTTGCTCAATCGCCCATGTTGAATATTGCGAGGCATTATTTAAAGGCAAAGTTCAATAATTATAATGATTAAAAAGAACTCATATGCTGAATTTGTGCATGCATCCTCAAAGACTATGGAGACAGGAGAGAAAAAACTATGGAAAATCTGACAAAAAAAGAAATGTATAAGAAAGAAGCCGAGTTAGAAGGGTATGTTCTCCTTGTCCACCTCCTTTTTGTGTGGGAGTTTTTTAGCATGTCTCATGGTGAAGAAAGAGAAAAGAAACACTGTCATGAGATATGGTCACGAGAGGTCCCAAACGCAGTAGAGGCTCTGACATACAGTTTGGCCTCTGCTCCTATGCACACACACTCACGCACCCACACAAACACAAACTAACATGGTCACGCCCATCCACCCACACACACACACACACACACACACACACACACACACACACACACACACACACACACACACACACACACACAGGTAGAGTTGTAAGCTCAGCTGTAACCTAGCACACTCCTCTACAGGGAGGGGGCTGGCTGTTCTGACCTGATGGTCAGAATCCAAGATGAATGTTATCTCTCTAGGCACAAACAGTTGAGCTGTTAGCTTCATCGCTCCTCAGCCAACTCACCGATCACTCTTCAGAGAGAAATCCCTCTGCCACAGACATACACACTGTTTCCAGTGGCTGCAGTTAAAGCCATGGTGTGTGTGTGTGTGTGTGTGTGTGTGTGTGTGTGTGTGTCTGTTTGTGTTTGTATGTGTGTGTACATTGCGCGTAGGTCTCTGTATGTATGTGTGCGCATATATGGAAACTCCTCCGTGTGGGAGGAATAGGTCTTCTTTTATTCGCTCTCTTCCACTTGTTCTCTGCTTCTTTATCCCTTTTTTGTCCTCACAAATTGAAGCTAAGTCATGTTTAACAAATAAATGGCCTATATATATAAAATATAAATATGAATATAAATATATATATATATATCTTTTTTATGACAATTTCTAACGGGACTAAGTATGTAAAAATCAACATCTCCAAACAATATTCCATTGATTTCTTTGGGTAATATTGCAGTTTGGTTGTTGAATTTACTCACAATCCCATTTTATTGTTGTAAAACGAAGCAGAATGCTACATGGAAACAACTGAAGCATTCTCGTTGATGTAAAGCAGACCTCACAGTAGAGCTTTGAACTCACATGTGACACGTTCTCGTGTGCGTAGAAAACTAACTGAAACACATGTATACAATGATGCTGTGTGTGTGTGACTGTGTGCATGTGCACATGTGTGTGTTTGCGACTTGTGTGGGAAGCATAAATGATACTATAAGAGACTATCTAACCATCCTTTATGGCATCTACTGGTGGCGGCTGTGATGTAAAAGACAAATTGGTGGCGTGCGTATGTGTGTGTGCAAGAGCGAGAGAGTGAGACACGTACATGAAGACGTAGTGCAATACTGCTATGATGTTATGCAATCAAGATGGTTTTATGTATGTGTCTAATATTAAAACAGAATTTATTAAAGTTTGCACTGAGGCTGAGGCATTATATGCCACCGGTATCAGCAAGAAAGAGACGGTGAGGAAAAGGACTCCTAGATTTTATGAGCATGTGTTGTATTTACTTATAATTTGTTTCTGCATTATAAGAGTGAAGGTGGAAGTATTGATGGAAGTGACCATTCATATTTATCGTTTGTTTTTTTGCTCACTTCACTCGACCCAGGGTGGAAACAGCTGAGCCTTGTGAAAGTATCAATTTCTATTTTCATTTAAGATGTGTTATTTATTTAGAGCTGTCACTGGTTCCATTAGAATTCGGTATATTTTCGTTTTGGGTTTGTTTGTTTTTTGTTTGTTTTTTACAATCAGAGAGCTTTTGGGTCCTAGCCAGAAATTCTGTAAATATAATGGAGATGATGGAGTGCTGTGTGGCTTTAGTTTTGGCCATACACACTGCTGAATTGATGCACAGAGTGCAGATTCCATCAGAGCCATAGCCCAGTTTAACTGCTCCAACACACATAAATGTTGGCACACATTTAGGGTGGGCAACACAGACACACACCAATGCACACACAAGTATATCAGCACATTCACACATCCATTTACATTTACACATTGACAGAATCACAAAAAACACATGGCAACACATCAATGAATGGAAATAATTTGTTTTCAATTATTTTATTTGAGGGTTCAATGTATTTCTTAATATCTCTCTCAGCCATCGGTATCATAGTGTGATATTCCTTATAAAATATATGAATTTTTACAGAAAAAGACTGATTACAAAGTTACAACAAAGTCAACTGATGCAGAAAAATATATTTAACAATGACAATATCAAGCAAAATAAAAATGTTCAAGTTCAGTGAAGCGCTTGTTGTAAATTAGCTAAAAAATAATAAAAATTAATTTAAAAATGCTTTCTGAAAATTGGTTTCGGGCAGCCTTGTCTTTTTTTTGTTTGTCTGTGATTGATGATTAGAAAGCCTCAGTTCCACAGGTTGAAGGATGCAAGAAAAGAAGAGTGCCGCCAGGGGAGGGCGCTCATTGTCCATTTTGAGCTGCATATTGAAGGTCCTCAAAGCTGCATTGGCCATACATGCTAGGGCTCTTATTTGCCCCTCCTCCCCCTCATTCTCACCAAGGGAACCATTTTCTCTTTGGAAAAGCATGCAGTGAGGAGCTTTTTGGTTGATTTCATGTAATGCTAAAGTGTGTGTGTGTGTGTGTGTGTGTGTGTGTGTGTGTGTGTGTGTGTGTGTGTGTGTGTGTGTGTGTGTGTGTGTGTGTGTGTGTGTGCGTGCGTGCATGCGTGTGTGAGTGTGTGAGAGAGAAAGCAGAGGAGATCATTCACACTGCGTACATGGCTGTCCTTGTGCTTCCCTCTGGCTTTTAACATGTTTGTGTCATCTGTGCAGCTTTTAAAGGCACAATCTGTGACAGAATCCAACCACCTACACACCAAACATAAGATTTGATCTGTCTTTTAATGCCCACACACCTAAGTCTGACTTAACCATGTTTTCTGATGCTGTGTGGTTAACATCAGCATTGTATAATAACCAAGGGAGAAACAGAAATATGAATTATGGAATGTGATTGGTAAAGGAACACAAAAATCCCACATTTACTTTGTAACCCAAATGATTTGAGTTTCTGAATTAACTTTACATTGAAAGAGACTATAATTGCACTCTGCACCTTTAAAATGTCCACTCTAACACTAGAAAGGTGATTGATAAAGAATCCAATAAGCTGTTAAAATCTCTGAAACCTCAGTGACCTGCCATTGTGTAAGTCATTACAAGCTCAGGCTGTGCAGCCTTTAATTAAATGCTGGTATAGATCCAAAATGTTTCTAAGATCCTGAATATGTCTGGCTGACATTTGGCGGACGCGCTGACATTTGAGGCGGCAGTGGCAAAGTGGGTAGGGCGGTCGTCTTCTGGAGTGCAGGGCCAGAGATTCGATCCCCCGCCCTGTCGAAGTGTCCCTTGGCAAGACACTGAACCCCAAATTGCTCCTGATGGTTCAGAGAGCGCCTTGCATGGCAGCTACTGCCATGAGTGTGTGTATGAATGGGTGAATATGGTAAGAAATGTAAAGTGCTTTGGGGCTGAGAAGATCGGCTAAAAGCGCTATATAAGTCAAGTCCATTTAACATTTCATTTAAGAATGCACAAATTATCTGGTGCAGACTTAAGAAACATGGAGTATCACTATGTGCACCCATCATAAAGCTACAATGAAGAGCCTGGACATGTTCAGACAGTGTGCGCAAGGGATTCTTTTTTGCTATTTTTCAAAACTGTTTATGTGAGAAATGGGAAATGTGTATGTTCAGCGGTTTAAGTGGCCAAGGTAAGATATTCAACCACTTCAGGGCTGAGGGGGGCTGAGGTATTTCCACGTGTACACATCAATCACCTCGTTGACCAAAGCCTGGCCTCTGCTGTGTTATATCAACTGTAAGTTATAGAAAGGGCTTTACAGGGAGAGGGGAGAATATCCATCAAAGGTGTTCAACAGGATTTCAACCTGCAAACTGGTATGGGTCTGTAATCCTGTCAGCCTTCCTTGACAGGTGTCCACTCCACACACAGGGTATTGAATGCATTTACCCACAAGCTGGTGGAAGAATGCACAGTTGGATCCTTTAGCGAGACAGATGCCCGACAGATGGAGCGCTGAAAAGATTTTTTTTGCCAAAGTAATGTGGTTACTTCAAAATTGGAACTTGAAATTTCCTCCCAATTAGGCAACTGACTCTGTGGATAAAGTCTCTCTTTAATCAATAAAGTGATTCATATGTTTTGGAAAAATCTTGAAACCCTATATGTCTCAGATGTACACACACACTATCCATTGCAAGAGTTCCCATTTCTCTACTGCCGGAGCAGACAGTCGTTTTAAATGCTTCCACATGGACTAATTCAATCAAGCCAGTGATTAAAATCAGATTTCACTCCAAAGTGGGCGAGATGAGGAAGCTTGCCGATTGAAAATTAGCAGGATAATTGTCAGGCAGCTCGATCCCCACAGCTCTCACAGGGATCAAGGTGGCGGTCGCCGCTCCAATCACTGTATCAATATATTCAATATCAATATATCCGCAGCCTATTTCACAATACGCTGATAATGAAGTAATCTACTTTGGAGTAACCTCTTAATGCCTGCTGGTTTCTGGGGTCCAGAGCTGCAGGGAAAGGATGTGGATGAAAGAAGAGCTGACGTGTGTGCCTTGCAACTGTCACCCGAGAGTTATCTCAAAGCATTCAAAGCAACCTCAGAACTGCTCGCATGCATGTGGATTGGGAAACTGGTAAAGCATTTCGGTACACAACATCAGCTTTCACACTGCTCAAAGCCAATATTGTCAGGAGACCTGAAGGCATGCCAGCTAAAGGTGTTTGAAGCGTAGTCATCCCTGAACCGTTACTTTTAGTCTTTACTTGCAGTACACAACACGCCACAGGCTTCAAGATGATTGAAGCCAAAATCTCATTGCAGAGTTATTTTGGAAATATGTACTACGAATGGTAGTACACAGGAATACATGCAGTACAAAGGTCCACATGTGTTTTAATTAATTCCCTACATTTACAAAACCGCTGTACCTTTCCATAGCATGACTGAGCAATGGGTGTGCCTGGATTCTTCCACACAGATTTCCCTCTTTGGTCAAGGTAATCCTCTTAGATCCAGGATGATTATACAGCAGACATGTTTCTATCTGGGAATTTCAAATAGCTGCAACAGGAACTCTTACTCATAGACTTTACAGATACATTTCAATCAGGCTACCAAACTCGCACAGGACGTTGGCAGTCTCACTTGCTATCATCTTTACAACATGACAGCTACAACCTGGGGTAGTGGATCAAACACAGATCCTTTCCATGTTCATATTGTATTATTCATTTCAGCCCTGATGTGTGTTCTACTCACTGATTCTTCGTCCCCTCTTTTCTTTTTTTTTGCTTACCGGCACCCGTATGGTCCCAGCTGGCACCCATCAGACTCTCTATGTATAGGGTAACTTGAGTTCAACTCTTTTGTTTACATCTTGTGCGTTAAATGAATACATTTCTGCAAGATGTCACTCCGGTGGCTCCACTGCTCTTTATCCGTGTATCAGAGTGGCTGCGAAAAGATCAGATGATTCATCCTCAGCTTGGTGTACAGCAGGGTGTGGTGGTTCAGGGTTTTTTACTGAAGCGATGCTTCTTTGTGCTGTGTGAAAAGAGCTCCATTCTTAGGCTTAAAGACCAAGGTAATGCAGGCTCCAAAGGTTTTGTGCCAGAGCTTCTGACTGATGTTGTATTA
This sequence comes from Ammodytes marinus, assembly GCF_949987685.1. Lineage (NCBI taxonomy): Eukaryota > Metazoa > Chordata > Actinopteri > Uranoscopiformes > Ammodytidae > Ammodytes > Ammodytes marinus. Next base: position 17,389,951 of record NC_137218.1, read on the forward strand.
AACCTTTTTGTTCTGATTCTTAAAGGCTTTTCATAATAAACAACACACCTCGCTGTAACCACAGAAAATATTTCATGCTGAAATTATGTGAGAATAAAATACGATGAAATGGATGTTGGGCAGTGTTTTGGCCTATTCACTTCTGTTGAAACATTCCAACGCCATGGGGCGCCCTTAGCTCAGTTGGTAGGTCCCCCCCCCCATGGGCCTCGGCCAGCAGCGGACCCGAGTTCGATTCCAGCCCGCGGTCGTTCTCTGCATGTCACTCCCCTCTCTGCCCCATTTCAACTCTGTCTCTACACTATCAATAAAGCATAAAAATGCCAAAAAAAAAAAAAAAACATTCCAACGCCATGCCCATTCCACTCAGTACAAAAGGAAAGCTACCTTCTGCACTTAATATTCAATGACCTTGAGATTATTTTTGAGCGCAGACGAATAACAAAGATTTTTGTTTTGCATAGTGAGGTTTTAGAAACCAAGAGACTTACAGCGATTTTAAGACACTGCCTTCTGGAGTCACATTATAAGCTGCATCTGCAATGGCAGAGCTTAACCCATGAAGGCTTATAAAGTCACCCTGGGCCAAATGCACACTTTCATTTTGTAGCAGCAAAGATGACATTTGGTCCCAAAAATTAGGATGATATATGCCAGCATTATAATTTTCGAGGACATTGGAGGCAGGGTATTCAGTAGTACATTGTTGCGCTTATCTAAAATAGGAGTCAAAATTGGCGCTCATGCATTGCAGCTTAGCAAAGAGAGTGTTAAGCTTTATTTTGACTAGTTGCTCCTGGTGAGCAAATGTACAAAAAAGTTCCAATTGTTTATCTCATTGCATGCGTTGTGCCATCGCACCATTATGAATATTCAAAGTTGATGTTGTACCCAAAAAGGACGCAAAAAAAAATCGTTTAACTTCTCATTGTGTTTCTACTTTTAAAGAGCCACCTTTTCTTCTCTTCTCTTTTACACTCAGAGCTCTTCACATTATAGACTTACTGTGAAGCAGAATAACAGAACCTCCCCAAGGACATTTCTCTGTCTCGTTTGTTTCACAATTATTCTTGTTGAAGCTCACTCTGCAGCTTGCCTGATCTGGAAGTGAGAGTCTGATTGAAGCTTATGAAGAAGAATTTCATGCACTGCATAGACTAGAGTATACCGTATGACGTATGAAGACCTTGAGCATCACCCTTGTGCATGCTGTGTTGAATTTTTCTCCACTTATGTAACATGCTAACACATGAACAAAGAAACTGAATGGAAAAGAGAAGACTTTTCTGTTGCAAAAGTGGCAAATGACATTGACTAATGTATTACAAGTCATGGCTTGTGTCATATAGATGACATCATGGTTTGATATCTTTGCACTTTGAAATTCCTTCCTTCAAGGTTGTGGGATATACAGCATTTAATTGTTTGGTAGCCTTTGATTCCAATGATTAGGATGGATACAGTGAAGGTAACACGGTATCTCACTCAAATGTTCTGCTATTTACAGAAGAAAAACCTAACAACACAAGTTGAATCCAGCGAACAAGAAACTCTAGCCTTGCCAAAATTAAACACTGGTCTGGTCTAGTTAGTGAGCTTGAATTGCAAATTTCTGATTTACATCAAGTCATTTAGACTAAAACATTTGCATATTCTCTTATTTATACCGCTGTCTCTCCCAGATCTTTTAAAAGCGATTCCATCCAGTGCCCCTTGAGGACAAACCCCCATTCATTAGATAAAGAAAATAGGCTGTGCTGCCACACTGATGAAATGAATCTCTAATGTTATGGTTGTCATTCAAAATATGCTGTTTTCAGATGGTTAGTTGCCGAAATGTAACAGAGAGAGATGTCATGAAGCATTAGCTTGAAGAAACAAATGCACAATGACAGTTCTTCTCATATCATAGTTATGCATGAACAATTTTTTCCATCAGACTGCAAGAAAACAGATAGATTTATCTGCAAAAGACCATGTGGCAGTAGGGATGCATCAAACAGATCATGTAACCTACTAAATTGCAACTATCAGACAGACCAACTTGAATCTATCTGTGAAATGCAGATAGACTCTATCCACATTTCTCAGACCTCAGCTTCTTTGACCGGCGACCAGAGAACTGAAATCCCCCGTGGCAGAAGTTATCAGGCCTGCTGAGATGTCCTTGAACGGCCTCCATCCTTGGGTTGTGCTGCTGTGTGGCTTTGAGTTGCCCTAAATGAGATGTCATTACATAGTATATAAAACATATTTCAGCAAGGAAGAAAGGTGATTTTGTTCAGCAAAGGAAATGGGTCTGAATGCTTTGCTTACTACCTGGCATAGGTTGGGCTGAGTTAGGGCCATATTTGACATACATTGGTACGTTTAATCCAACTCTGAAGGGCTAAACTGATGTTACCACCACATAGTTAAAGGTTTCATCAAGATGAGAGATTACTGAAACAGCATGTCAGTGCTTGTAGATTGGAAGAACCTCATTTTTGTTTTGGAGTCAGGACATTCAGAAAGTGTAAATAACACCAGAAGTCGTGTGAATCTTTTGTCAAAATAAAAGCATAGGTCTTTCTTGTGCCTGTGTTCTGTTTTAATCTAAATTGTGATTTATGATCAAAAGAAACAATAACGTTCCATTGGGGTTAGACTCCAGTGAGGAAAAGAATACCAGAAGAATACCAAAAGAATGCAGGCTAAGTCCAGTGGAATTGTAGCCTATAGTTTACTGTCTGGGCTGACGTGGAAGTGTAGGCCTACCACCTTGCTGATGTTGTTAGAAAACAGGTAATGGGATAAAGGACTTTCATACAGTGCAATCGGCCTACATGAGTGCATTTATGACCAAATTTAGATGCAGATTTGTGTCAGCAGAGCTTGCATGGAAAGATGATTTGACCAATGGGTTCATACTGCAGTTGAATTCTCACTGCATAGGCCTACTCAAGTCCACTAGTATATGACTTAGCACATTGGCTAAAGATATTGTCAAGACAGCACATATTGTGCCAAGCAGAGTTGTGGCATAGGGGTCTAGGAATGTAGGCCTATAGATGGATCCCAGTTTAACTGTAGATTAGGGGAGAACGGGGTAAGTAGGCACACTTTTTACTCTAGTGGGAATTGCTTATCACCTAAACATCTTTCAATAGTCATTCCTACATTAAATTGAAGCTTAAGGTGTTGGCTTGAAATGTGTACCCCTCACTTTTTCTATCTTATTGTAATAAAGAAGAAATTAATCATCAAAGACACCCTTACGCATTGTGACAACCAACCCCATCAAGGGGTCGGTTGTCAAACACTATGGGGTTGTTTGTCACAATGTTATCGTAATGGGAATAAGGCAAGAAAGTAGAACTAATTTGAAAGTTTAATTGCATTGTCAAGTTGACAAATAGGCCTACATAACTTACTCTACATAACTTGGCAGCTGGTCTAGTTTGGGATGCACTGGGTTGTTTTGATTTTGTTGCCCTTTTTTCTTTTGCATGCTAGATGCCTTTTACTGCTCTATTCTTTCCTTCTCTGGGGTGTCAGTGAGGAGGATACAGCTTGACAATTTATTTCGTTATTGGGTTCCTTTTCTGGCTGCAGCCTTGAGATAACATGTGACAACCAACCCCCAAAAAAATGTGACAACCAACCCCAACTTGAATTTCTTGCTATCATCAAGGCCAACAACCATCTGACAACTAATTAGCTTTCTAACCACAATCTAAACTATAGTTTACCCTTCACACTTTGTATGGGTAACAAGTGTTTTGTTATAAACCCATTGTGTAAAAGCCTAGAAGAAAAATACAGAGGAGCTAAATATTTTCAATTTGACATGAAAAACACAAACAGTCGTCTCACCTCAAATTCAGCAGTTTAACTCCAAGGAAGACTATGTAGGTGACCTCTGATCCCAATTCTGGATATTTACATACCAAAATATCACAGACAGCGCCTTCTGGTTCCGAGATATAACAATTGTGACAACCAACCCGTGTGACAAATTACCCCGTTCTCCCCTACCTAGGCCTATACCCCTGCCTACACTGTTAAATGTGTAGGCCTATAGCCTACCTCCATTTAGATGTTTACTTTACTTTCTTGTAGGCTATAGATAGCCTATGTGCAAAAGGCATTCTTGTTTTGAATAAGTTACTTACGAAGCTATTCCTCAGTGTGTGAAGCCTACTTCTGTTTGCTGCTGTGACACTTTAATCTCCCTTCTTTGGATCAATAAACTTGATCTTATCTTTATAAAGTGTGCCTATCATAGGTCTTGTAGACCTGGTGCAAAAATGGTGCGGGTTTAAATTGCACACTTGATCAAGATGGTCACTCCGAGGAAACAAAACAAAATTAAACAGTCGCCTTAATTCATACCTTTATCGGGTCATTCACTTTCTTTCCAACTGTTATGTGAGTTTTACTTTGCAGGCGCTTAGCGGAAGACTCGTATCGGACCGTGCAGCGTGCGCTTGACTCCGCTGTTATGGAAACGGGAGTGGGCGGAGCTTGCCGCCGCCAGTCGACTCCGCGTTTGAGGTTTGATGCGGTGATGGAAGTCCTCAACGGCCAGCTTTCTATAGTCACTCATAGTCCTACGAGCAACTCGTGCGCCCAACTTTTGATATCCGCCGTGCGTCCGGTCTGCTGACTTATCCGCAGAACAAACTCGACCATTTTCTTCTCAGTTTCAACCCAATTTTGCCTCTTAATCTAGGCCAGGCTATACGTGTCGCGCGGCACCCCCAACACCTTTCGTGGATTTTTTTCTTCTTCTCACCCGTTCCAAATTCTCAAATTGTCTGGTGCTAGAAAAAGGAAAAGGAAAACAAAACACACTTGCGTGAATGGTTTCCCGAGCATGAAGAGAGGATGTGGAAGCAGATAAGAGTGTTATCTCTGCCGCTAACAGAAGATATTTTGTGAGGTGCCCTGGTTGCGGATATAGCCTTGCTGGGTCATTGAGCTTTAAGGGGAGATTTTGGGAGAAGTCGCGTGGAACACAAAGAGCTTATTAAAGCCGAGGAGACAACAAGTTTTTCAACCATGCACTCCCCGTGCTTCTGACAGAGGACCGAGTTGGCAGAGGAGTGGCAGCACTGTGCTTTGTTTCTGACTCTAGTTCTCTTGCCAGACTTTCACCACAACACAAAGTTGGAAAATTGGGAGAAGTTTCTAGTCCGTAGTGGGAAGAAAGAAAAAAACACCTGCTTTTCGAGGAGCTGTCTCGTGCGACCAGGCTGGTGTGCTTTATATTCACAGCCGACAAAATAACCGCACTTAGGCAAAGTGTAATTTTTCTACTGCAGTGTGAGGCTCTCTGAACTGAAGTACTCTTTAAATGCGGACTGGTCTGCGGTCAGTGAGTGCACAGCCGAGCTGCCAGTGCCACTTGATTTTGAATTCTTCTTGGCAACACAAAAGTCGTTTCGTTGTTGACCATTTAGCACCGACACCATGGAGCTGACATACAGGAGCGTTGTCCTGCTGGGGTGCCTCTTCTTCCTTCACTGGGCTTCTGCAGAGGAAGGTGAGTGTACAGTTTACATTTTTTCTTGCCTAGACTTGTTTTCTGTGCTTACATGGCTGACAGAGATGTCCAATTAGCATGACATCCTGCTTTCCATCCCAAAAGGAAGCGCAGTGAAAGCCACGAGATAATTTACAAGCCTGCTATGCAAAGATCACACAAGAACTTAACCTACACCTCAGGGGAATAAAATCGGGAATATAATGGCAGGATATGACTACAGCCTCTATTTATTAGGAGTAAGCTACTGTATGATAGGCTACATGTCCAGCATTGAAACAGCCAGTAATGTAATAACGCCCAATAAAGTAATAATGTTTCCATTTTTAATGTAGCCTAATAACAGCCAATAATGTAGCCCTAAAGTTACTGGCCAATAGCCCTAATGCAATTTGTGAACTAATAACATAATAACTTTTTGCCCATAATTCAGAGTAGGGATGTTTGTGTGGTTAGGTCTATAAGCAGGTATTTGAAAGAGGCAATAGCTTAAATAAAGAAATATGTGTAGGCTATTTTGTTACATTATTGGCTCTAGTTATTAGGCTACATTTTTAAAGGATTTTTATAAAAACCCAGCCAATAATGTAACAGCCAGCCAGCAAAATAGGTAGGCTCATAAGTTAGTATACATGATGGGCAAATATGTATTACGTTATTGGTTCAGAAATGTTATTACAATGATGGCAAGTAACTACATTATCAACTTTTATTACATTAAAAATGTATTTTTTCTTTTACATTATTGGCAGTTATTACTTGGCTGCTACAATATGGAAATGGTCATAAGATTATGATATCCTCCTTACTGTGGCATTTTGAAATAGTTTTCTTCCACAGTGTTTGGCAAAGATATAACACAACTGTTGTTCTTTCCGTCCTCATATCTTCAGGCAGGCTTATTTCATAGACCTTCCTAGTCAATGTTACTTTCCCTCTTAATTTCATCAGAAAGGTTCTCAGGCTGCGCCCCATTAGGGACCCTAAACCAGTTCACCTTAAGAAGCAATAAAACATGCTGTGAATTGAGGCTAATAAAGGGCTGATGTGGTTCCTGTGGTTTGATGTAGAGATCATACAGTACACGACAAGGCCTTTATAGCTTTGAGGGAAAACATGTAACACGTTGAAATCAAACGTGTAATCTAGTCCGTCTCTGACAGCTGACTTGACATTAACTGCTAAATTGTCCTGAATCAGCTTTGTGAACCCCGAAGGGACACATAAATGAGATTAGCTGTCACCACAAAATGATGGATTCAGATTGTCTGGTTTCACAGGAGAGTAGAGCTCAGCATCATCAGCATAACAACAGGGCCGTAGTCTGGGTAATTTGCTTAATGTTTTTTTTGTTGGTGGGGGGGGGGCAGTGAGTTTCGGTGATGTGGTGTGAACTATAAACTGATTTGTGTTTGTAAAGAATGCTGCTGAGATAACTTCCTGTTATACCTTTTAATAGAAAAAGTTTCTTTGGAAATGGTAGGCCTGTATTTTTATTGCGGATCAAAGAATCGTCACCAGGCGTCTTAGAGAGTTTAGCTCCTCACTGCTGTACTGTTGTGTTCCCGTGGTGAAGGCTACTTCTCCATCATGTTTTTTTCTGGCCGACACTGTGTTAGGCTTTTACACAGATGACTGGGGGTGTTGCTTCATTGTAACATAACTAGCATGTTTTCTAGATGTCATTTTCCCTCAATACTTGGCCTCTCAAAAGGAAGAAAAATGGTCATATAGCGACATTAAAATAAGATTAAACAGTCATTTCCCATATCCATTTAATTCCCAGGGTGTACTGCTACATGATGTGTTTTCTAAGTAAGAAAATACCTTTGCTGTGAAAACAATGAGGACTTTAACAATGCTACTTCGCCCTAAGTCTTTTCCCCCGATCAGTAGCTTTGCTGTAAACAGGAACATGAACACGCATGACTTCACATATTCTGTGGCAGGAACATGAATCTGTCAACTGCCTCTGGTTTCAGGCTGGACGCCATATCCGCTGCTACTAAATGCCCCTCTGTTGGAGTTTGCGGACTCCCACAGTATGGCTTCTACTGTAGACTGTGCAAACACATGGGTTATAGCGCACAGTATGTGATCGACCAAGGGGTTTTCTGTGTGCCGTTTTCTTGGATTTACCGCTTGTGCACACACACCCATCAAAAGGAGATGTTAAATTACCGCAGCTACAGAGAGGCTGAATTCTTGTGGGGATGAAAACGTTGTTGACTTTGTATTTCGGGAGAGGAGCTTGGGATTTTCCCACACACTTAACATTTGCTCAGAGCTTTCTGGCCGCCATAGAGATTAAGCCAGTAGAGGTATCGTAGCTTCTTCTGCAGCTGGGGCGGCAGGTTTTCGCAGCTGGGATCTGGCCTCTGACTAAATGTTTTGTTCTTCAGCCTCTTTCTCATGGATGTAAGAGATCCTTTCAAGCTATAGTGCATAACTTTTATAAATGAATGTCGGTAACATTCAAGCCATCGCCAAACGAGTTGATCAAGCCTATCGGCTCCACAAAACTCTCTGTTTTTCTCAGTATGGCAGCCTTTACAAACTGCTTTTGCCCCCTCACACTGGCGCAGACGCTCAATAATTGCCCAATTTCAGTTGTACTGCTAAGAAAGAACCTAGGCATACAGCAGAAGGTATAAAAATCCATGGGCAATCACCTAAGGCTTAACTCGCGTAGATGCGCTGACATTGTTGATGTAATTACTCAGACTTCCTCATGGGTGCGAAAGAGGTTACACACTTAATAGCTCTAACCTATGTGTGGGAAGCAATGCTTGGTAGGTTTTGGGTGGCAGACTCATCAAACATGTCCCCCTTTTAGTTATAGAAAAAAAAATCAAGAATAGTCTCAGTAGGACCTGGCTGGCTCGTTTTCACCCTTTTGCTGATGTTTTGGAGAAGCTGGTTCCAAACAGGTGCAGCGCCGGCTGTGTTGAGGACACATGTAGACGGGAGCTGAGGAGTCGTAGGGCCTTGTTGAAACAAACTCCAGAACATCTGTGTCCTGCCAAGTGTGAACAAGATGTCTGCTTTGCGTGTCTTGGGTAATGGCCCAGCAGCTACCTCTGCCAGCACACTCTGGATCAACCTCCCTCCCTTGTTCTGCACCTCGTAGGGAATTCTGTAATGAACTGATGGGAGGGTAGATGAAGCTCACAGCTGCCAAATCTCTCCTCCTTTTTCAACTAAAGGATAAATGACTCACTTACACAGACCACTTGCTCGTTCAGTGCGCTGGATCTCTCCTCCGTCTGTCTTCACCGTGAAGAATAAAACATGGGCCCGTGTTGATAATTACTTTGGCTTGGAATTAATAGCAAGCTTTGGGTGGATATTAGTAACTCATTTACTAAACTAAAATTAGGAAGCACACACGTTGTCACACGCACACAAACACACACACACACACAGAAAAGGAACTCACCCTCTTTGTGGCCTTGCATAGATAAGATTCACCATGTACAGGAATAACCAAGGCCTCAAACTAAAAAGGCATACGCTTTTCATCCCGTGTTAATAATTCTCGCTAATGTAGCTCCACCACATTTTCCAATCACATTTTACTTTATAAAGGTAAGCCATAAATGTTACTTATCCTCCCACACACACGCTCAACCTTTTAAAGTACCCATTTTGTTTTCCTCCCCCCATCTCGTTTTTCCTTTGCTTGCACACACAGTTTTATCTCTCTTACCAATGGCAAGAGGTAGCCAGTGACAACAGCACTGCAGTCTTTCTCCACCTGTACAGGTCCAGAGCTTAAGTGATGCAAACTCCACGGCACTCATCGAGACTCGTAAGACAATTTTCCACCCAGGTGGGCGACATATTCTGTTCTGTTCCATCTCATTTCCATGGCTTGAAGGCATTTCTGAGAGCTGGCCTTCTGAATCATTTGTGTCATCAGCTGGGGTGTAACAGGTTGGTGGGTACTGGCAGCTCCACTCATGGTATCAGCAGTCGAGTTTCCTTCCGAATGTAGTGCAATCAGAGAACAGGCAAAAGAAAATGCTAATTAAAGCACGTTTCCATCCACTGCTGATATGCAAATATTACAAAAGTGCCTGCATCAATTTTCAAGCAGAGTGCCATAAATGATTGCAGAGGCAAAGGATGGAATTAAAAGAGCCAGTCAAACCACATATCATCGAAATATGGCATTGGTTTTTGTTTCATTCATTTGAGTCTCTTCATTGGTCCGGACGGATGGGATGTGTTCTTCACTTTAGCAGTTGTGTCGGAGAAAAAGAGCTCAGATTCTCTGCTTAACATTGCTGTCAAGTTAAGTCAGTGTCTCTGAGCATGATTTGTTTATATTGTTTATTTTGTGCCGGGAGGCTTGTACTAAGTGCTTATAGTCCTTACAACGCTGCAAATCCATCTTTGTATATACAAGGCAATGGGGTGTATATCTCCTTCGATATGGTATGTTTCTGCAGCTGCCACTTTTTTATATAGTGTGTTCAACAAGAGAGTGCAGCTGCTGGCTGCTGCCAGTTGAATTTGTTTAGCAGGAGGCCGTCTTGTTGTCAGGGATGAAAAACATGGACAGCACTCTGTAGCTTGTTGATGGAAAGAGGGGTGAAGTGTCAACCCCCTCTGTTGTGAACTTTGCACACAGTTTGCTCCATATCGCACACTCCCAAACTGAAAGCAGCCCTACACAATAGAGTGGACATTAACATCTTTTGTTTGGCACTGGAAATGACACACGTGCAACCTCCATCCTGAACAGTGAGCTCACACGGCCGCAAATTGGTGGGAGTAGTGAAATAACTTGGTAGTAAATGAACTTTTTCCATTACAGTTACATTTAAAACGGATTGCGAATTAAGGAATAAATATTTCTCTCCATACATATTTGATGTGAAAATAATTAATGAAAGCTGCTCTAATGTAAGTGGGTTGACAAAGATGCCCAAAGCTTCCCTCAAGCCCAGGCAAACTGAAAATGTTTGCTCAGCGCTGTTGAAATGTACGGGTTGGTTCTCAACTTGAACAAATACAGCAACACTCAACAGCAGCTCAATCTCAGTCAGTAAAAGAACACATAACAGTCGTCTTAATGTTGAGTTATACAAAACATTCATATGGAACATGATCTGCTGATTGACTGCCATTAGGTGGAAGGCGAAATGTTATAAAAGGGGCCATAACTAACATGATGAATAGCATAATCTAATCTTAAACTCACTTAGTGTCCCAAAATGCAGAAAGGATGTTTTTTTTATCCAAGAGGCCTTACTTGAGCCTAAATCCCTTCTTTCAGAGACATGTAGCCCTTTTTTTCCTTTTGCTACTGTTTCCACGTTCTCTGTCTCCTTGATGTTTAACTGGTGGTGCTCTGCTGTGTTCTGTTGCTGACTGTCTCCCCTACTGTGGAAAATGTGGATCGTTTCCCAGAAATCCTTTTAAACGGAACCGATTTTTATAAGAAAGGGATTTGCATTTAAAGCAACTCCCACCCCACCACCACCCCTCTCTGAAAGCCTGTAGCACATCATCCTCGGTACCTCAATCCGATGATTAGCTTCCTCAAGAGTTAAACAGGCATCCGAGTGCCACAAGTACTCTCAGTCCGTGTCCTTACCCCCCCACCACCCTACACACACACACACACACACACACACACACACACACACACACACACACACACACACACACACACACACACACACACACACACACACACACACACACACACACACACACACACACACACACACACACACACACCACACAAAGGATGCATATGGCACGGGGAATTGCAGGTGGATGCTAGTTCAACTCAACGAGTGGATATACACCCCCGGCCCATACATCCATGTCAGGCATTCACTTTGGAGAGCCAGTCTGTCCTCCACCCACACAGAGCCGGGGACACAATGGGGACAGGCTGCAGCAGAGAGGGAATGAGGCCACAGCCTATCAGCCATAAGCACCAAGGAGAATGGCACTTTCAGAGGGATGGGGTTCTCTTTGAAGTGAGTCAAGGAGAGACCGGCATGAGTCAACGAAATACAGAAAGCAAGAGAGCATGCAAGTATGTGCACGTCTAAACTATCGATAGAAAACATTGAGAAAAAAACAAGCACAATGTAAACCATATAGGTTATAGCGTTTTAGGAGCCCTTTCGCCTTATAGGCCAGGCAAAGTAACCCATTTTTGGGCCAAAAAACAGACAAATTGTAAAAGAATTTTTTTCAGCTCAGATAATTTCTATGAGGTGTCCAGAACAACATACTAAAAGTCCTAAGAAATCCTAGTTGAGGAAATATGTTTAATTCTCATCAATCCGAGATGTGTGCCAATAAGGCGAAACACCAATAAATCCCAATAGGGCTATTTTTTTCCCTTAGTCCTATCAAAATGAAACTTTACACAATGAAAGTATCCATGAAAATAAAATAAAATTGTATTACAAGTTTCTTTGAAAATGAATTTTAATATGCAAATGAGCTATATACTAATCGTACATGCCCAAAATAAACCCAAATAGGCTTAATTTTTTCCTTTACTCCTACCACAATAAAACTTTACATAGTAAAAATATACTTGAAAAGTCACTTTTTTTGTATTACAAGTTTCTTTTTAAATGAATTTGAATATGCACATCAGCTCCACACTTATTGAATATCCAATCATCCTACTGCCAATGGGTGATGGCAATGCTGCTTTTAGACTGGCCTCAAACCTGAAAAACTGCCTGGCTTACCTACCAGGGGTGCCTCTCATGAATTAGATTTGTCTCTTCAAATGCCACTGCACGCAATTTGATAGCACTACAACCAATCAGAGCAATGAACAATGTGCCGTATTAAGCCCCGTTCATTTAGCGAATAGCGGGATTAACTGTTAAATTTAACTTTTGCCGTGGTCGTCTGCAAAACAGAATATTCCTCTTACTTGCTAATGAAAGATTGAGTGCCGTCTTCCAAATTGTAAAGGGTCGAGGCCAAAGCCGTCTCAAACTCAAACAACATATCCGCAGCTATCTTTGATGTTTACTATCACGGCTTCGACGGCGCACTGTCGTCATTCGTTTACGTCCGCCCCAGAGCACCATACATAGGGCTCTGGCCCGCCCATATCAGATAGAACCAATTGAAATGTAGCTCAGGATTTCTTGACATATTTAATGAGCTTCAATGGAGAGTGCCCAGACCAACAGGCGCAGCACATTTAACTTGCCAGCGCTTAGTGGCAGGTCTGGATTTCCAGGCTAGTGCCATTCCCTTTCCTATGCCAAATAGACGAGACGTAGAATCACAGCCTGCAATGGCATGGAGAAAGAAGAGATTGTCACACACCTTGGGACCAAGTCTGGTATGATGCAGATCCTGCATCTTCTAGATTAACACCCTGGGAGAGCTTCAGTAACATTCCTTCCAATGATTGATCTTGATCCCAGTGATTAATCCTGCATATACTCAACATTGAGGTTTGTGGCAACTCAAGCTCTGCAGTATGATGTGACCCCTGTTCTGACGTTCGACCAACCCCTTCTGGAAAGCCTTGACCATTATAGGTTAACTTCTAATACAAATGTTTTACTTTTCATGTAGACTTTCATTGTGTAAAGTTTTAATGTGGTAGGAGTAAAGGTTCAAATTAAGCCTATGCGGATATAATTTGGGTAGCCTATATTTGATAAGTGTATAGCTCATTTGCATATTAAAATTCATTTTCAAAGAAACTTGTAAGACACAAAATGGTGTATCACAAACCATAAAGCACGATGCAGATGTGCTCATTGTCCAAACTGCCATTGCCTCTGCCAGAACAAAAGACACAGTCTCAGTAGGTGATGACACAGACTTGCTAGTACTCTTGTTTCATCATGCTGATCTTAATGCACACAAGCTGTTTATGGCACAAGAACCAAATAAATTAATTGATAGCTGTCCCCAGACAAATGTGCAACATCACATCTCTCTTCCTGAGATCCTCTGAGATTGTCTTTCCCTTTTGGCAAGTCTGATCTGTATGGGTTCACTTTGGTGGGCCTACACTGACCTGGTTTGATCTCTGTTTTATCTAGTGCTGCCCAATTTCTTTATTACATTGGTCCATTTCATCACAAATTTGGCCCACCTGATTACCAATGCAGCTCAGGGTTCACAAACTTTTTCACATACAAAAGTTGGCAAATAATTTTTTTAAATCTGTTTTAACAATTGATTTCTGGAAAAGAAAAATGTTTAATTGATAAACAAAAATCTGTTATTTCATATAAAAAATACTGGTATTGATAAATACAATTCATAAAGGCTCAAGGGGTTCACATACTTTCAAGCAGCACTGTATGGTGCATAAAGTAGACAAAGGAGTTACTTGGTCCCAAGGTGTCTGACAATCTCCTCTATCCATGCCATTTCAGTCTCGTCTATTTGGCATAGGAAAGGGAATGGCACTGAAAAAAGTAAAAAATTACACTAGCTAAGGGAGGGGTTAATCTAATTCATGAGAGGCACCTGTTATACCCCTGGCAGGTAAGCCAGGCAGTTTTTCAGGTTAGAGGCCAGTCTAAAAACAGCATCGCCATCACCCATTGGCTGTAGGATGATTGGATATTCAATAAGTGTGGAGCTCATGTGCATATTCAAATGCATTTAAAAAGCAACTTGTAATACAAAAAAAGTGACTTTTCTAGTATACTTTTACTATGTAAAGTTTTATTGTGGTAGGAGTAAAGGAAAAAATTAAGCCTATTTGGGTTTATTTTGGGCGTGTACGATTAGTGTATAGCTCATTTGCATATTACAATTAATTTTCAAAGAAACTTGCAATACAAAAAATGTTAATTATCATGGATACTTTCATTGTGTAAAGTTTCATTTTGATAGGACTAAAGGAAAAAAATAGCCCTATTGGGATTTATTGGTGTCTCGCCTTATTGGCACACATCTCGGATTGATGAGAATTAAACATATTTCCTCAACTAGGATTTCTTAGGACTTTTAGTATGTTGTTCTGGACACCTCATAGAAATGATCTGAGCTGAAAAAAATTCTTTTACAATTTGTCTGTCGAAAAACGCTATTTTGCCTGGACTATTAGCAGTCTTCTATATATTAACCAAGCCCCTAAGGTGTATGCCGTTGTAATGTGCACCGCTCCGTTTATTATTAAGGTTTTGCACATTAGAAAACATGACAACTGACTACATAAAAGTAATGAAATTGCATTTAAAACAAAATAATTGATGGTGATTAAAGGACCGAAAAGGCCTTTTAATTGGTAAAAAAAACAACTGATATGAGAAGGAGCTATTGATTTTAAATTCATCTCTCACATTTATCTTGAATTGAGGTATTTTAGGATTACACTGCACTGTTTTCGGAAAAATCTTAAGTGAAGTGTTCTTACGTGCCGTTGTTGCCTTATGCCTTGTGATGCTTTTGTGGTTACGTTGAAAAATAGAATGAAATCTTGAAAGGGCAAAATGCAACACGGGCCGATCAAACGTCTGAGGCTGGATGTGGAGGAATTGATTTAAAATAAAAAAGCAACCTTGATGTGAAAATGCCTCAGCTTGAAGCACGCACCATCAGCAGACAAGGTTCCATTTAAGTCTGGGATATTTTCCTCACTGCGTCATAGGTTGACCTACATCCTGTGTTTTGAAGTGCGCGTTTTTTGAGTTTAGCCGCTATTCACCTGTTTTGACAGCAACCTAGAGAACATGTTGTTTCCACCTTCATGCTTGCACACGGCTTGAGTACGTCTCCTAGGGCCCATGCTTTTCATATACTGCACTGAATCAAGTGGGCTCTGCTATGTGCGGCGTATAACAGAGACATTCCTGTGTGCTAGCTGCTCTCCTGCAGCTAAGAGCTTTTGAGAGGGAGTCATGCTCCAAAAAGGAGTGGGTCAGCTCTGTTAAAGAAGCATTAAACACCTTTTTTTGGCAGCTTGGTATCTCATTTTTAAGGAGTACTGCACACAAAATGTTCTCTCCCTTCTTGCCCTGCCTCATATTCTAACATATCGCCAGTATTTCCCTGATGACTGATTGCTATCTCTGCTCAACTCCGTCTAATCACTGTATACAATGTTTTCTGAGATTGGACAAAAGTGTGATTTTGAAATGTAAACAGTTTGTAAAGCGCTGAAGAAAGGAAAATGATGCTCTTTGTACTCAAATAATTAAACACATGATTTCACATCCAAAGAAGAATCTATATTGGAGGAATATATCGGTCACCACCACGCAAGAACAGCAGTCCCATGCGTGTAGGAGCTATGCACAGACTAATGAAGAGAATTTGCTCTGTGTGTCTGTTTTGGTCTAAATATGAAAAAAAAACAGGATGCGTCACAGTGAAGGACAGAATTCTCAGAGTCAGTTTTTTTGTATCTCTTCTTAGATGTGTCAATTCTTAGATGGTTTATTTAGCTGGAGTCGGCACTGTTAGCTTCAAGCTGTCCACCTCCCACAGCAGATTAGTCACAGAAAGCTGTGTGTGTGTGTGTGTGTGTGTGTGTGTGTGTGTGTGTGTGTGTGTGTGTGTGTGTGTGTGTGTGTGTGTGTGTGTGTGTGTGTGTGTGTGTGTGTGTGTGTGTGTGTGTGTGTGTGTGTGTGTGTGTGTGTGTGTGTGTGTGTGTGTGTGTGTGTGTGTGTGTGTGTGTGTAGACTTCCTCTTTTCTTCTTTTCCCCAATTGTTGATTCTGCTTTAGTAAAGGCTTTGACAAAAAACTCTGTTTTAAGTAGAGCAGTAGACAGTTTTGGGGCTCATAGAGAGTTTGTTAGAGCATGAGATGGAGCTATGTGTGTTTTTCATCAAGGCAGATTTGAAACAAGATCTATCATCTATTATTGTATAAAGGTTCACATTTCTATGCTTTTTCCCACTCTAATAAAGGGGAGTACATTTAGCTGCTGAAATTCTATAGGATATTATATAACTTTAGCCCTGTAAGTGAACCCACACATTGCAACATGTTGGAATGGTTCCCAGTCTTTTCTTCAAATGACAAAAGACAGAAAGTTTATAATGGATCAAAGTCTTTTAAGTTGCAAACTCTATGGCCTAATTATTGGAAGACACAGCTATCACGGGGGTGTCACAGTATCCTGCTGGTTAGGAAGATCATCCCAGATTTCTCCAGAGTGTATGCCCTGCAGGGGCCAGTGACCCTAACCGAAGACCTCAAGACAAGAGGATGAATATCCTCTTAAAGGATTGAGAAAGTGTTTGAAAGCCAGCGCATTGCCTGCACTTTCCCATGGTGCTTTCGGTGTGGTGACACATGGCTCAGCTCAGCTCTCTGGCTTCACAGATGATCAGCTTCTATTAAGGAGATGGCGACTTGTGGCAGGTTGGTCTGTAGGGGCACATCGGACCACAGGGGAATGAGGTGTGATAACTCCCAATTATGGAGCAGCAGTGTCTGTACAAAGTTGTCAGGGCCTGAATGTGGTCCGTGCTTGTTGTCAAAATCAGTGAATATCTCCGAGATCCACTACCTGTCCGTACTGTGTACTTTCAGTCAGACTCTAGCAGAATCAATGTTATTATAGGTCAAAATGTGTCCGACTACACTCATCAACATGTGACCTACGTTCCAAGGACGTATTCTCTTCATGTCTACAGCAGTCTGTAGGATTTAGTGTAGGAAATACTGTTGATTGGTGCATTGGGAATATTGGGGGATCTGGTGATGTGTTTGTTCCTTATTTAGCTTTACATTTTAATTTAGCATTTGGTTGATTTTATTTAGATCAGAGGCATGTAAAGCTGGTCATTGAAGACAAATTATGATGGTGAAGAAACTATTGATGATGAGGGAAAAGAGAAAATATAGTGAACGATAAGTGAAGAATTAAAAATATGTTGCACAGGAGAGATAGATTGTTATATCATCACACCCCACTAGTTTGTCTTCCTTCTTATTTGGGCATGATCTTATGTGCTGTCTCTTTTTTCCCTGTATATTATTCCTTACATAAAGGCGGCATGTTTTGTGGAAATGCAGAGGTTTTTAATAGTGCAGTAAACCCTCCCCAACATCAAATTATTTGATAAGTCTTTTTAACTTTCCTTTGTAGTTCATTCCTCCACTTAAAGGATTCTTGGAGCCACCAGGGAGTCGGCGTAGCCTGCAACGATGTTCTCAAGAAGTCTTTTAGTTTTTCACAAATGGGGGTTATTTTTGAAAAGGGCTCGCAAAAGTGGTAGCCATGATTGGAAGTAGCAGGAGGTGAAATCACTCTGTGGCAGATCAATATTCCAAAGGAGCTGAAATATGCTGTAATGCTAGGCAATTTAATCAGTCACACTGTATGAGAGAGAGAGAGAGAGTGCAGGGAATTTAATGTTTAAAGCCTGGCGTTATAAATGTGTCTACTTAGAATTGAATTGTCAATTCAAACAGATAACAGAAGCCCCCCCCCCTTTCCTTGCATCCTGTTGAGATGTAATAAAAAAAATTGATTGCTTTCATTTCTTCCTGCCAATATTGGTCAGTTTCTGTTGTACACAGATGTCCAGTAGCCAACACTTCTTATTATAACAACATAATCTTTTGTACAACAGTCAGACATCACCCATTGGTAAATATTGTTAACTTTTCTTAACTTATCTAGTGAAGCCTCTTTGGGGATATGTTTGGCCTTACAGCTATGTACATTTTATTTGTCTGTGGGAGGGACAAAAAGCTCTTTGAGTACAAGATGCAGGTTAAAACTCATTAGTTGTAGGCGGTGAATGATATGAACAAATTACAGAACCAAATCATTGTCTTCCTCTTAACCATAACCTTACGTTTTATGTGACGCTCAGGGCCGGATCTAGGCATAGGCATTCTAGGCACGTGCCTAGGGCCCATTTCCACAAGGGGGCCCAGTGAGAAGGATTTTTTTTTTTTTTTAATTTTTTTTTTAGGGTTTTTTTTACGGTATGTGTTTGATATTAACATCATATTATGCAAATGTAAGTTATCATACAAAAAAAGGAATACAATTTTTTGGTCTGGATAGTTAATAGCCTATTAATTTAATCAGTTCATCCGAGGTTAACTTATCACTCGGTATTGAGTTTATTTTAAAAAATTGGAAATTGGGCTGCCCTCAGTTGCCTATGCACTGTGTATACTGTAGTCTATAGTCTATTTCAGCCTCATCTGTGGAAAAAAAGATAGCTGGACAACAGAGTTCTTCTGCTTCGTTCCTCTCACTGCATTTAAATGCATTCATAATATTAAAGAGAAATATGTTCCGTAAAAGAAAAAAAAGCACCATCCCAGAGGACACTGAATTATATTTTTAATTTTATTTATATATTATATTTTTCTATTTTAATATTTTTATGGAAAATCCATGTCTTTCTTCGATAGCTTTTATTTCTACTTCATTCGAGCCAGTATCTCCAAATTATTTGTTCACACAAAATTCCTCAGATTTAGCCTCTTAATTTCCCTCTCAAAGTGCACCAAATTCATGCATTTCACTTTAAAAAGGTAAAAAAAAATCTCCCGGGGGGGCATACCCCCGGACCCCCCTAGGAGAGTCAGGATCTCGACTGGCTACTATTTTCACTAAGCTGGACATTGGAGGCACTAGGGATGAACTGGGTGTGTGAATGACATTTAACAATAGTCAATCATTTGGCCACGATAACATTGGAGAGGGGGGCCCTAATCAAATTCGGCTTAGGGCCACATGAAGGCTTGGGCCGGCTCTGCTCCCCGGTTGTAATTTTAGTCGTCAAACCAGAGTTTTGCTGTGCGGCGTCTCACACTGGCGATGTCTCACTCATAGGTCTCACTGTGAATTTCGCCGTTACCCACCACAGAGTTCCACGCCAGGTTTCACCAGGTGAATCGCTGCTTCGCTCACGCAAGGCTTTTGTGTTAGATCAGGCTTGCACAAGCGTTTTAACTTTATGCTGAATAAAGCATTGCACTGCACTGTTTTTCATCCAGTTGGAAAAATTGCTCCCACACTGGACTCTGCACGCACCTTACAGAAATGCTCCTGCAGTGAGCTCGCACACTCAGTTACGTTTCTCTTTACTCCCGTTTACAAACGCGCAACTCTTAAACAAATGAATGAGCATAATACTCTTGTGGCAGTTCAAATGCATGTAGTTTTTCACCAAATCGTGAAGTATCCGTTTGGAGGGGGCCCGAAAAAATGCGGTATGCCTAGTGTAATCTTTCTTCTTAATCCGGGCCTGGTGACGCTCCAAAGTCTTCCTAGCACTAGTGCGAAGGAAATATTCACTATAAACATAAGGGATTTGAATTATGTGACAGTGTCTCTTCCACTTGTACCATAGGAAATGGCAATGAATCACAGATGCACCTTTGATGCTTCTACCCGTTTTAATCAACATTGTTTTGTGCTTCAACACCACAGTGAATCATAAACAGTAGTTTCACAAATCTGACCTCTGTTACAAGCTCTCCTGCGTCAACTCTTGAAACTGTTTGGGGAAAAGACACTGGAAATGATCGATTGTAATATATTTCTGAAACCAAAACATCCAGAGGTCATGTATCTTGGACGCGTACTTAATCTCTGTGTTTTGGGTCAGTCGGTTTCATTATCAGCGCCACTGATCCTCTCTTCTAGCATCTTTGGTTTCCATCCAATACGAAGCTTCCTCCCTAACTAGGTCATGTCCCGTCCTGGGACAGAGACCAACCACAACACGTATTGATATGTGTCCCGAAAGACGAGAAAGAAAGTGTCGAGAATTCACACCTTTTCTTCATCTGGTCCCCTCGTTCCCTTTCATCTCACTACTCCATACTAACAGTGGCTGAGCTCATCCACATGTGGCACAGGAGGCTTTTGTTATACGTTAGTCGAGGAGTTAAAACAGTGTGGTGCTCGCTTTGTCATGCGTGTTAATATTTAGTGAGTTAGTGTGTGTGTGTTGCCGGCTATACCCCACCAGACCAGGAGACAGGAAGGGGACAGGAACTACAGGAAGTCGAGGTCTAATCTCACTAGACACAACTCTTGTCAAAGACACATGGGTTCAGGGTTCAAACAAACACACACACACACACACACACACGCTCACACTCACACTCACACTCACACACACACAGGCACAAACTCGGACACTCTCACCTACACTCAGAAGAACAAAGCTGGAGAGCTGCCACGTGAAGGAAAAGCATTGTTTCTTTTCATTTGCATTCTTCATATGCACCATGGTAGATAACCCGAGTGCCAAGGACATCCAAAGTTACCTTTTTAAAAAACAAAAAAAAAAAAACAATAATACTCTTCGTAACATGGTGTAGTCATCTGCGAATAATTTACCTTAATAATATTGTCATTGTAGCAGCTGTAGTCCATCAAACTGTTGTTAATCCAGACTGCCTCATTACTTTTACCTCTAGTTAGCTATGTATGGATATTGGCCTCACAACAACTGCTAATGTTTATATGGAGAGATGGGGACCAAAATGTATTATTTTAAAAAGGAATTGTTAGAACAAAGAATGTAAACGAGGGAAACGGCGATCTTGGCTCCGACCGAAGGTAACGAAATGCAGTTGGTAGGTGAATTTCTTTTTTCTTTTTACCCTTTGGAAAGACCCTGGCTAGCTTTTTCCAGTCTTCATGTGGAGAGTGGTATTGATATTCACATCTAATTCTTGGCAAGAAAGCACAAAGCATAGTTCCCCAACTATTCCTTTAACGTAAATGTGAAACATGGAGCTGTCAAATTGCCCGAGGCACCAGAACATCCCATAACCACGTCTGATTTCAGGGTATTGGCTTTGCAAAATTTAAAACATGTGCAAGCAGTATTCCCTGAAAACACATGAGGTTTTCAGTTGTACCTGGAGGACAATAAACTAGTCTCCTATCAAGAAATGACTTCAAAAAAACAGAACAAACCTTCAAATCTAAAGTGAGTTTATACAGCCTTAAGTCCAGCAGAGGAAATCCCTTTCCTCATGATTTATTAAATGTTTAATGTGTTGTTGGATTAAATTACTTTATGAAGCAGAAACAAACATTTTTAGGTTTAGGTTTTGCAAAACTGACTAAACATCTCAATATTATCATTGTATGATGAGAACGAATATGTGATGTAAAAGGAAAGTATTTAGTGCACAGAAGAACCCCATAATGAAACCAAGATGTTATCAGCCTTTCATGGATTCATGTTAGCTGACAAGAAGAAGAAGAAGAAAAAAAACAGAGAAACCCAACATTTCCACCATCACTTCACCCTCTTATTTTCCTCTTTTTCCATGTTCCCTGTTCTACTCTCTGTCTCTTTTCCCTAAAGGTGTATGAGGGTAATTGGCACTGTGTTTCTCTAATTAAAATGTGCTCTAATTGTAGCTGAAGCAGGGCAAACGTTCATGGCCCTATAATTTCCCGATCACACTTCACTAGAGAAAGTGGAAAACAGGGTGGGAAAGGGCACACGGGAGAGACACGACGAACAATGAGGAAAAATTGCGAAATTGGATTTCGGAGCAAATGTCTCCTGCTGTCTGATTTGAGGTCAGTTATCTAAAGCCTGAGCCCGAAGGTTTTTTAATTTTTTTTAAATAGAAAAATAAAGGTGTGATATGTGCAATACAGCCCCCTTTGTGAAAATAGGGTCAAGTTTTACATTACAAAGGGAAACCGCTCCCAACACCCTCTATTGTTGTCCACCTTTCACACAGCAAAACGTAATACCTTCCCTTTGTCTTTTACCGACAAGGATTGATAATTACAACAATAACCGAACCATCACTGATACTCAAATCTCAACGCACCACCTGTTTTCAGACCTGCTCTCTTAACTTTTATTTTCCAAGGGCTCAGTCCCAGTCTTCTTGGCAGCGCCAGCATCCGTTTAGACTTCTCCAGTGTCTCCCTAATGCGGACGATTGTACTGTAATTACTGTACAATCGTTTGTTTTGGGTGTTAAATACGGCCAGATGACGAATTCTCATTGTTTCAGCATTACTCTAGCGCTCCCGGCGATTTTCCGGCGGTGGGTGGCCGTCGCTGTTGTAAGAATGTAGGGGAAATGCCAGCTTCCTCTAACAGGGCTTGAGTCTGAATCTACTTCAGTGAAAGGCAAGGCCATGCATGCACATAATAGAAACACTCACGCATCCTGTCTCATAAACCTTAATGATAGAGCAGTTATAAACAGTGATTACTTTGCCTGGGGGGTTGGCATTTCTTTTCCAATTCTTCAAAAAAAAATAACTACAAGATAGAGTTAAGTGTGCATATGAAAGGTGGAGGTGGGGCGGTATACAAGCAGGAGCCCGAGTATTATGAAGGTGTTTTTTTTTTTTTTCTTTTTTTTTTTTATATATATATGATGAAGCTGGATTGAACTAGATGGAGACTAAATGAGGGACATGAACTTTGCCATCCAATTATCCTCTGCGTACTTTCCTTTCTTCCTCTTTATCGCTAAGATTGTTGATATTAAGCTGGTGGGCTTCTGTGGATTTTGAGTGGAGGAGGGTGAGAACTAAGCATGTATGTTTGTGTTTCTTCACGGGGAGTTAGCATAGAGGGGGTAAAGAGAGTGCACATTGTAAAAAAAAAAAAGGAAAAAGCTACTGCAGACTAGGGAGAAGTCTTTGATTTAACGGTACTTTTGCTTCTCAGTGTGATAGAATAACGAACCTGCTGCACACGCAACTCAGAGATTAAGTGAAGTCAAGTCCCCGCTTTCATATGCTGTGCATGGGAGAAAATGACATTTGAGATGGAATGCGTCGGGAAAGATTTAAGTCGTTTGGCTGTGCAGCGTTGACAGTGGGATCAAGAAGCAGAAAAAGCGAGAGTGTGATTTGATTAATTTTTGAAATTATTTCTGAAAAGCAGCAAAACAGAGTTAGATATGTATGTGTAGACTACAGCAGATGTATTCAACTGAAAACTCTTGCCTTCTTGCGTTCTTTTTGTATTTCCACTATATATTTTTTGTATTTCCACTATATATTTTTTGTATTTCCACTATATATTTCGTCTTTTTTCTCAAAGCGCTTTTTTTTCTTTTTTCTTTTTTTTAACCTTTATTTATACAGGCAAATCCCATTGAGTCCGAAGACTCTTTTGCAAGGGAGACCTGTTCCCATTTACACGTTACCATTCACACACACATTCATACACCGATAGCAGGCTAACTATTGACATTCACACGAGGCAAAGTGGGTGAAGTGGCTTGCCCAAGGACACAACAACTATGACACAGGTGGCAGGGCGGGGATCGAACCTCCAACCCTTTGATCATCGGCCGACCCGCTCTATCAACTGAGCCACAGTCGCCCCGCTTACTGATTTAAAAAAACACTTTAACCTCATTTATTTTCTGTCTCCCGTGTCCCTTATACTCCTAGCATTCTCTGGATAGCTGCAGCGAACATTTGTCTCGGTAGGAAGCTCGAATCAGATTTTGACTTCATATCAGAGTTTTTGTCTGTGCCTTCATGCGTATTTCATCAGGGTGTGGGCTGGTGAGTGGTAAATGTGATTGCCTCTCATTTTACACAGGATCACAGAGATTAGTAACTGTAGGCGTTGCAGTTATTTTTGTAAAAATACTACAAGTGTGTGTCTATGCTGAGCGGTGTTGTGCAAAAATATATTCATTCATACAGCACAAGGAATCCCTGAAAGCTTTCAAATCTTCATGCTGTTCTTTGCAAATGCTTTGCCCAGGTATCCCTTTATCCTATTTACAGTATAATTTGCAACCAATCAACCTACAGGTATTCATTACACAATCTAAATCAGAGGAAAAATATCAAATATAAATGGATTGAAGCAAGTCGTAGGTGGAAACACCACATTTTAAACAGGTGAGAAGAGCAAAACCAAATGCAACCCTAAATTCAGAGACTCAAAATAGATAACCTGTTGGAAGGGAAAATATGGCTTATACTCACTAACTATACAACAAATGGTTGAAAAATCAAACTGTGAAAAGATTAGTTTTTTCTATCTAATGCAGGAGCCGTTGTTTGTGTGTTGATGTGTGGGGTTATTGGATGCCAGACTTTACTGTCGAGCCTTATATTGGGAGCCAAATTCAACAAAACATCTTAATCACCCCAAAGACAAATTTCACAGTGAAACCCCTCCATTCTTCCAGCATCCTTTGCTCTCCTTGATCATGGCAAACGGAGAGCAGCATTAAATCCTGTTTATAGGTAAAACCAAACGGCCTCACCCTTGAGATGGGCTTCTGCAGTGGGAACATATAGGGCTCTAAAAGGCGCTCTGTGACAGAAACCTCACCCCAGATCACAATTCAACAGAGACCATCTGTTAAGACGGCCAGGTCATCTCATGAAAAGAAGTCCCTTCACCCTAACCTCACTCTGCATCAAGTGACATACAGTTCCGGTCCTGGATTTTATTTGGATACTCAATCATGGCAGCTCAGATTGTTCGTGAGCTAACGGCTCGTCCCTCAAAAGATTACAAGTGAATCAATTATATTGTAAGCAAAGATCGGGACGTGGAAAGGGCCTACATCTTTGTAAACTATTGTCTGTGTGTGTCTTTTAAACATTGGATTCTTTTGAGCGCATTTCCGAGGAGATATATACTGATTTAGCCAAGAATAACTTTACAACAAGCATGCTGCAGAATCGCTGATTCCACCTTTATGTTTCCTCAGTTCTTTTGTTCCAGCTTCTTGGTCCTACAAAGGCAAACAATTTTTTTTTTGACCGGGTTCTGTGTGACCACAGGCATGGTGTGTTGCTGGGAACACGAGGGGGGCATGGGGGAAGTAAAAACAAACATGAGAGGAGGGACAATTTTAGGGGAGTGGGAATGTTTCAGAAGATTTAATTGACTGGTGAAACTTCATCTTCTCCCCTAATCCCAGTATAAGCCGTAGATGATACTTGGCAGAGTGCTTGGGACTGGAAATATGTTCAATCTGTCATTTTAAATTCATGTGCGTGTTGCTATGAATGTAAATAAGCCTCATGTGCCGTATTTTCCCTCTGTAAGTGATTTCTTTTAATATCCTCATTATTCACAGAGGTCCTGATGAACACCAAGATGGAGACTTCTGATCTGAAATGGACCATCTTCTCAAATGCCAGAGCCGAGGTACGTAACCACAGCTTCACCATGTTATCTGTGTTAACAAGGACCGTGTGGTGACTGGGTCTTTTTTTGGCTTCCAGCTATTCCTTTGTTACTTTGGCTACAAAAGAACTCCATATATGGCAGGTAACTGACAGAATAAAAGGAAATACCACAGTGAATGTGGCCCTCACAGTATATTGAAAGCAGATGCTTTGATATATCCCATCAACCTTGGAGTTGAAGAAACTGGCTACCCACAGTTTTGAATACAGGCTGCCAGAAAAAGACATATTTGTAATTTGATCATCTGAGGAGTGGTTGCTCGGGTAGTTTTGCCAGCAGCGTCAGTGACCAAAACTGCTCAACTTGCTGATAGCTCTGACGGAAAAGCGTTCCGGTGATGCTGGCGGGGAGATTTCTGGCACTGGACAGAAATACTCAACAAATGCATCTGTGCTTTTGATTAAGATCCGGCCTACAGTCTCTAAATAGTTTACACCACCATCATCACCTGAAGCAGTTTATCAAAAGATTCACATTGTGAGATATGTGGCTGGATTGTTTTTTTTTACAGTAAAGAGTATACAGTACAACAGTGATTTATGACAGGCAGCAGATGAGTGAGAGAGGATCATTTATGGTTATGTATTTTTTAGCATTAAAGGAGTATAATGCTTTCATTGTAGATATATTTTAAGCAAATCTAACCCGTCCGATACCCGTCATTGTTAAATGTTAGATGTTACATTAACTTTTTGTAAGGATACCACATAGAGTATGTGAAAACCTTTAGTGTATGCGTTCAAATAATCAATATCATTTTGTGGTTTGACATTGTTGTGTATCAAACTAAAGTTGGAGTTGTGAACATTGATTGTATACACAGGTTAAAAGTATGTGTCCTCATTAAACACACCTGCAGAAATTAATTCTTGTTGTTCACTTCCAATGAATTATGTTCTCAAATTTGATTGGCCTCAGATATGTTATGATAATTCATATGATACTAGATATCTGTAGGTTTGTATATTTACAAATCTCTGATTTGCTTTCAAAAGACATTTCAGCAATTTCTATGAACGATTGTTGCCTAATCCAGATGATCCATCTGGGATATTTTTGTGCATTGTCATCACAGAAAAACTTTTTTTCCACAGAAATATGTGCTGCCACAGTCTTGTCTATAGTATTTAATTTTTTCTAGATTAAAAAGGGAAAGTCTCCCCTCAAGACATTCAAACCTGGCTCTCGGTGCTCCGCTGCACTGTAATTCATTCAGACCAGTATTCTGCCTCACTCAACACATCATGTGCAAATGGATTTTTAAAGATTTACATATTTACATAACTGAATTTCTGAGCCTCAAGTTCAGCAAATCTACTCAAATTCGGCCCCGAATATGTTAATTTCTAGCTTGTTTCCCGCTCTTGGGATCATAGTGCTGGTAAACATGTTTGCTGTTGACTCAGAAGTCAAACATGAAAGAGTTTGTTCTGTCACATTTGGCTCCACAATACATGTAGGTTTCCGCTGAGGGTTTTCATTTGATACATATTTGTTATATTCCCTCTATAATCTTGTGTTTTAGTCTAAACATGTGAAGGACGAGAGCTGTGTCCGTCTCAGATGCTTTGTGTATTAGTGTGCTCTGTTTGACAAGTGACACTTGCATTCCGAGTTCCGGTTGGGCTGCAGCTCAGATTGATGATTTAACAACCTTGATTCTAATTTGGGCTGCATTAGAATCGAGTGCTACGCAGATCTGTCCTACTGACCTCGGACAGGTGCAGCACAGCAGAGGGCTAACAAAGATTTACAACATTATTATGATGAATATGACTCTTAATGTGACCCATTATATAAAAGACCCTCATGAAGGTCTATACTAAAAGGCTCACAAAAATGTTTACAAGTTTTCTGGGTCAGGTGTCATTGTAACGTGCAACCCTGACAACCCTTTTGTTCTCCTCTTTGCTCTCAGTGGGAGGAAGTGAGCGGTTTAGATGAGGAGAACAACATCGTGAGGACCTATCAGATCTGTCAGACAGACAGCTCATCAAGCCACTGGCTGCGCAGTGGTTTCATCCAGCGACGGGGAGCGTCTCAGGTTTACGTGGAACTGCGATTCACCATGATGGAGTGTTCATCCAGAAGCACCCATCACCGCAGCTGCAAGGAGACCTTTAACCTCTACTACTACCAGGCAGACTCCAACGAGGCCACGTCCACACACCCCCCCTGGATGGAGAACCCATACACCAAGGTACGGCCACACCCACTACTCTGATGTTATATGTCAATAAATCATGAATGCCACTGCGTTTGGTTTTGTCATATCATGTCATTATTATTGGAGAAAAAAATCTCTCCAAGGTTGTTTGAGAAAATACTTTAGGTATTTTTAAAGGCTTTAAATCCAAATTCACAAAATCCCTCTAACTATGTCATTTGGAGAGTTAGACGCATGAAAGTAAGCATCTGAAAATAGTTAGGTTTATCTTTTATCCAAATAAAAGATATCGTCATTTAAGTTTGATTAATTTGAAAAATATTTGGTTTAGATGAGGCGGGCTATGCTCTGGTACTTACTGGTTAATTACACAATATATATTTTGAACTATCGCTAAGCTAGGTTTTACAATATTTATGATGATTTATTTTGAATCAGGTTTTTGTAAAAGCTTATCGAGACACCCTGCTTTGATATCATAAATTAATTTATATTATTTTAGAGGCTTTAACACATTTCGAAAATCTGCATTAAATGGGTCCTCCACCTACCTTATCCTTGAAGATAAGTTGTACTTGCCATAGTTACTATCATTCAGCCTGTGAGAACCACTGTGACATTTCCTATTTGGCTCTGGAGGAAGTTTTTCACGTCAGAGAATTGAGATTAATTGATCGATGTAGCTCAAATTGATTATCTCAGGCCATGACAACACTGATGTTTTCCTGGATTAAGCCTGATAATTGAAAGCTGAACATTTTTAAATGGTAAATGGACTTGACTTGTATTGCGCTTTTTAGCCGATTTTCTCAGACCCAAAGTGCTTTACATTTCTTACCACATTCACCCATTCACACACACTCATACACGATGTAGCTGCCATGCAAGGCGCTCTCTGAACCATGTGGGGTTCAGTGTCTTGCCCAGGGACACTTGGCGGGGGAGTCGTGGGATTGAACCTCCGACCCTGCAATCCAGTGGACGACCGCCCTACCTACTTCGCCACTGCCGCCCCTAACTGAAACTGGGAGTTTTATACTAAAAGTATGGACATTTTGGCCATTGCTGCATCAATTTGACCATAAAAAACACCCACAGTCCCCCAGCCTTATGGTAGATCAATATGAAATCACTAAGGTACCCTTTACAGTGCATCATTTCCATATTATTGGGAATTGTGTCTTTACATAAGGTTTCCCTTTGACAGTATAAGTGAATATCCTGAAAATAAGGCAGGATTTGCGTGCCCTTCACCACATTTCATTACGGGACTTTACTGGTTGTCTTACATTTTTAGTCCAATTATTTATGATGTATGTGTGCTGTTAGATACTGCTGACAATTTATCAAAGCATGGCCAAGTTTTTAGATTGACTGTCAATGTACAGCTGGGCTCCATTTATTAGTTTACAAAATCTGCTTGCAGAGTTGCCTTAGTTATTTGTGTATCTCAGTTGACATTTGATCACTTTTATATTATTTCGAAGTTATGTTGGAGGACTGTTTTGAGAAAACCCTGCTTGTCGGTGCTTTAAATCTGTCTCCCGGCCTGCGTGTTTGCATATTGTTTATCTTCTGAGATTCATTTTCCAAACACATAGCTTATGAGTTCCGTGCCTCTTCGGCATCTCGTCGTCAAACCTCAGGATTTGCAGCGTCCTTAAACACACCGCAAACGAGAGGTCTTGGAACAGTGCCTGCCTGCTCCTCGACTTCATCACCACTTAATAATGTTACTCTGACAGAAAAATAAAAGTGATGAAATGTTCGCTGTGATGAATTACTTTCTCCCAAGCACGTTTCAAGCCCCTGCAAGTTTAGTTTCAAAGCGCACTGTTACAAATGGGGAAACAAAGGCTGCCAGGAAGGTAGTAAATCAATCTAAAACCACAGTGTTATGCTTTGGAGAATGTTCAATAATGTAAAGCATATGTGATGTCTAGTTAATGGGGCTAAAATGGCTAAAACATGCAAAAGCGCCAGGCTGGTCTGTTCTAAGACTGAACTGTGTGTTGGAATGTGGCCCATTATGTAAGATCTGTTCTCTTTCTTCCTGTCCTAGGTGGACACAGTGGCTGCGGACTTTCTCCTGAGGAAGGGCGGGGAGCGGAAATTTAATGTGAAGACCTTAAGACTGGGCCCTCTGTCTAAGAGAGGCTTCTACTTGGCATTTCAGGCCCAGGGCGCCTGCATGGCCCTGCTGTCTGTCCGAGTGTTCTTCAAGAAGTGTCCTCCCCTGGTCAGTGCCCTTTCCTCTTTCCCTGTGACTGTTCCCCGCACTTTGGTGCAAGAGGCGCAGGGTGTGTGTGTGGAGCACGCCGGTCAGCAGGGGCCCCGACCCCGGCCGCCTAAGCTCTTCTGCGGGGAAGATGGCCAGTGGGTGGGCCAGCCGACTACCTCCTGCGCCTGCCTGCCAGGATTTGAGCCAGCAGAAGGACACACAAGATGCACAGGTAAGAGAGAAGGCTAGGTTTGGCCACATGTACAAGTATGTATATAGAAAACACCCCTTGTACACTGCAGAGCAGGCAGACTAAACAAGAAAACAATGGTAAGATGAGGGTGGGGTTCAGTTGAGGGTCGAAAGTGTTCAAGAGGAAGCCAGAGGCTGAGGAAGTTAATGGGGCAGGGGGAACGGCTGTGACACAGTGGGGAGGGGGACGGAGAGGGGTCAGGTGGAGCAGCACTTATCTCACAGAGGAAGTGCAGGGTCAACTGCCGACTGCTGCGACAAACTAATGGTTGAGCTGAGATAGAAGGAGCACAGGAGGGCTGTGGAGGTGAAGGGAGCCACAGAAGGGAAAAGGTGAAGATCAGATCGCTTTGAGAACTTCAAAGCAAAGCAGACAAGGGGGGAAAAATGAGCAGGATGATTCTCTCCGGAGCCCTGCTGCAGCTCCGCCTAATGAGTCCAATTAACAAGCCGCGTGTACCAACACTGCAGACGCACAGAAACGCACACACACTCTTGTACTTCTATCTTTGTGAGGACAGTCATTGACATAATGCATTGCGTAGCCCCTTACCCTAACCTTAACCATCACAACTAAATGCCTAACCCCAACTCTCACACTAACCCTAACCACCACCTTAGGGCCCACTCACACTAGGGCCGTTTGCCTGTTCCGTGCTGCAGGAAGATTCAGCACGATTTTTGTATGGGCAGAGATCGTTTTTTTTAAGTGTCTTTATGAAGTTTCTTGTTAAACCTTAGTGTAGGCTACTGTTTCCTTATCACCGGGCCGCGGAGTCCCGTTGTGTGTTGTTTTGTGTTCGTCTCCACCGCCATGCGTAAAGACAGTATTATGACAGCTGACGGGAGGAAAAAGAAAAAAACACATCTGACGAACGAGAGTAAACATGAAAACCTTTTTGCTTTGCTTTCTGCGCTCACCTATTTAGCTTTCTCTCTCTTTTATTAGCCCACACCTAGGCCTACACACACGTTAATTCTCACACATTTTATGTAGCTACAGTCCAAGTGGTGGGCAATTCTGGTGCCGACTAGAAAAGCAGCGGACGTTAACGGACAATGCATCCTTAATAAATTCACGTCAGGAAATTTAAAACCTAATCTTAACCCCACAAACAAGCCTTTGAAGAAGTGAGGACCAGGCTTAATGTCCTCACTTTTCAAACATTTCCTCACTCCGAGGGTAAAAGCTTGAATTGGTCCTCACAAGGATGCCTGTACAAGCATGCACACACACACACACACACACACACACACAGACACACATCCACATCCACAATGCATGACACCAACACAAGGATAAATGTGCATTAAAAAACAAAGAAACATAAGAAGTAGTGTTACATTTCCTCAGGAAAATGTGTGTTTGCATTGTCTGCGTTTGAAGCTGCGATTCGATTTGATCTCTCTGGAAGGTATAATGATTTTTCATGACAAAAAATGTAATTTCGGACTTTTTGCTACTGGTGAAGTGAGTTTGGCATTTTGCAGCGTTCAGCGACACCGAAGGGTGCTGTGTGGAAGAAAACACTCACTAGAACATAAAGGGAAATAGCCTTCACGGTGAGACTGAACAGTTCATTTGCTTCGTAGGCTGGCTAATTCAGAAAATGGAATTGACTCATGGGTTTACAATCAAACTAATTTTATAATCTGTAATGACGTTATCTCCCACAGACAATACATTTTCTGGTTCAAGCACAGTCCTTGTGAATGCTCTCAGGTTGATGCAGTGTTTATAGATGTGCTTGATTAGAATATTTAAACTACATCTCTAAAGTAAAGCTCTAGCAGGCAATACATACTTCCAACATGTGCAGGAGAGCTTTACCAATGTAATATAATACAAAAGGGTGCAAGATGACACCCTAAATATTCCCAGATAGATGTAAAGTTACCACAAAGTGTTAGCTGCTGGCAAAAAAATAAAGAACTCTAGAAATGATTCACATCAATCTTCACAATTGAAACTTCCAAGGCCAAAGTGAAAAGTTTGAATAGTATTTTGATATTGTTATTTAATTCAGTCCCTTGATAGATTTCAGAACAAGTGCTAAATATTTATAGCCTACAGCTGCATTCATCGAGGTCCACTCTTTAGTGACCAATAGTAACAGGCTGATGCTGTAATTCCAGCATAATGTGTGTGAAATATGAGCTCAAAAGCATCCTTCCATTTGATTTTCCAACATGCATCTACAGTACAGTATGTAGTATATTTTATAACTTTGAACAGGTAAAATTCGAATGTGGGAAAAATCCAGTAGGCACAATGTCAGTCTGAAAGGCCAGAGTGTGTTCACGCTGCGAAACATGACAGTTTGACTACAACAATGCTCCACTGGGTGTGAATGTGTATTGTATTATTCTTTCAACAGCCTCACTTAACACATACTGTTACAGGATTTCTGATTGTATTATATCTGGTGTTTTGCATTTAAGTGTAGGTGTGTTAAATCTTGTGTGTATCGTGTTGTTGTGCCGAAGCTGATCATTGGATCAGAAAGGAGACTAGAGAGGAAACTAACAACTATCATTATCAGTTTTTACGTCTTTTTTTTCTTTTTTTATATTTAAAATAAATAAATAAATTAAATGAGTCTATAAAATAGACACCAGTCTGTTTCTTTAAACTAAATTAATGGCTACTTTAATACTATCAAATGTATTACTATGATTTTCTTCTGTTTTTAACCCCTCGGTACACGTCTCCGTCTGTACCATCTGGCACCTGAAAGTGCTTTGAAAAAAAAAACTGAAATCTATTTGTCAATTCAGTTTGACCCAGGTCTGTCTGGGACGCTGTAGATGTTGTATTCACACCGGCCGTGGCCAGAATTAAGAAGCCATTTTAATTTTCCCTCCATCCTTTCCTTCCTCCTCAGCCTGTCCTGTGGGTCAGTTCAAGTCGGCCACTGAGGGTCAGTGCACAGGCTGTCCAAGGTTCAGCCAAGCCACCGACAGAGGGGCGTTGCTGTGTACATGTCGTGCGGGGAACTTTCGCGCAGAATCCGACACTCCCGACTCCCCATGCACCAGTAAGTATACTGAAAACAGTACTTGTGCACGAATCCACATGCAAATATGGAGGTGCTAAGCAACACAAGTACTTCCTTGCTTGTTTTCACTCACTACCTTCCCCTGCACATCATCACTTTGTTTTCAACGCCTCTGGTGCTATTTCTGCTATCCTCGGGTGTCATTAAACCAAACCCCTCTAATCTGCTTTGAGTTCTTTGTCCCATTGCTGGGCATTGAGATGCATGTCTTTTGTGACAGGTTGTTGGGGGAAGGGCTTCCACTCAAAAGGTGGAGGAGGCATTGATGGTCTTAAGGCCAGGACACACCAGTCCGACATGTTCCGACTACGCAAAAAATGGAGTCGGCCGTTTCAGGAAGCTCCAATCTTCCTGTCGCGGCCAAAGAACACACCGAGACGACTGTTTATTTTCCGTACACTCGCGGGACGTATGTCTCCACAACAGCAGGCGGCGCTAATCTGTATTGTGGCCCGAAAAAATACGAAAGCCGGAAATGATTGGACATCTCTCTAGAGCATAAACATAGATAGAAATACGTATTTATATTTATGGACCATAAGAGCACAATTTTTAGCAGAGAGTGTCGAGCATGGTGTCGAGCAGTCAACAAGGGTTGATGCATGTGAGTACTCTCAAAACGAAACGAACAAACACATTAAAACGATGGCTAGCTGTTGTTAGCTGTTTGTGCTACCCGCCTCACTTCCGGGCTTCACTGATTCGCTAGCCCTCCACCAATCAAATTGCTCCAAATGAAAGACGGTCGGCCGCCGATTGAACATGTTCAATCGGCGGCCGCCAGGCTCAAAACAAGCCCGACGACCTCTACGTCGGCCGACGTCACGGCACACACCAAACAGATTCGTCTTTTTTTTTGACGACGGCGATTATCGGGCTGGTGTGTCCTGGCCTTTAAGTGACACCTCCATGCAGATTTTCAATTGAGCAGCAAGTTAGTTGTGTGAATAGTAGGGACTTTTTAATTAGGTGCTACTCTTTAGGGATGGCCATAAAAACAATGTGAAAAGGCGTCTGGCTGTTGACAGTTCCTGTTTTTAACAGGTGCGATATCAGTGCCAACTAGAATTTAAAATCCACCCTTTTTACTGATAATTTTAATTGCAAATGCTTTATCTTAATTATTAATCACTTAAATTAGGCAATTCCTATTATATATTCTGTCATTGTACTGGATTGCTTCTGAAATTCCGCACTTCCCTTGTGCTTTCAATTTGTATGCAAAATTGCCAAACCAGCTGCGCCATCTGTAAATCCCATGGACCTTTCCCCCTGAAAATACGTGTTTCACATTACTGTGACATCCCTGGTGATTTTAATAAAGTGGGTCCTGATTGTTAAGTCATAAAATGTATCGCCTCTAAAAAAAAATCCCCATTCCCACTTGCTGCGTTCAGAATTCATTCACACCCAGATTGACTATGAAGCTGCCCCACTTGGGTTTCCAATGAGAACACTATTAGCACTTAAGTTAGCTGCAGGCTCAGTGACAAAGCTCTGTCTCCTCGGCAAGAACAGAAATTCATCCACTCAGTCGCAGAAGTGGCATTGCTGTTTAGCTATGCTTGGCTTGAGGCAATAGCTATCTCCTTACAATTTTTCAGACGGTGATCATTATCATCCAGTTTCAGACAAATGTTATTGCACCAGTTAAATTCTGGGACACGTATGCTCGGGCTGCAATGCAAAGCCACTGCAGGAGCATTGTTATGCTTGCTGACTGCATGTGCAGACTGAATAAAATGTTTTCAGCTTATACGGATGAACTCAAACAAATGGTCTGTGTGGGTCATGGAAAGGTAAAGCCGCAGCAAAATGACACTGCAGAGATTATAATTTGCTTTTAATAGAGACACTAAACACTATGATTTCAACAGGGCTAAACGATACCTTCACACCAGAGTATGCAGACATGTTTTACCAAATAATGTGGGGGATGAGTACTAGTGCTTTCTGGAGGGATTAAAGGTGGAGTCAGCGATTCTGGAGGATGCTTGTTGTCAAAAATCTCTTCTCCAGAATTGCTGACATTTTGAGTTACGAGAAGAAAGGAAGAATCGTCATATGTAATTGTGGGGTATGACTGCTAAATGTTTCCAACTAGTTGAGAAATTTGTGAAACCTGTGTGTGACACTTAAGCTTCTATTTGGCCCAGGAAAAGACAACATTTAAAGTAATAGTTTGATATGTTTGGCAGAGACGTGCATTAGCTTACTTTAGAGGCTCATGAGAAGACCAATAACATAGTCATACCTGTATGGTAAATATGAATCTACAGCCAACTTGGCTTGTATTCGTAAAAAAGACTGGAAACGAGAAAGCAGCGTGCCTGGGTTGTCTTAAACAAGAAAAAACCACATACCTTCTCCTCTAAGGCTCACTAATGAACATCTTATATCTTGTTTGTTTAATCAATCAAAAACTCCAATTATTATGGTTAGTCCAATCTGTATCCATCTCCTCATGTCATTCTCAGCAAGAAAGCGAATATGTGTATATAATCCCACAATGTTGAACTTTTCCTTTCATCAGGAAGATTTGCTTTTAAAGGAGCGTAAAGCTATAGTGCGTAACCTTTTCATATACATGAATGCCAGTTACAGTCAAGCCATCGCCAAACGAGTTGAAACAAAGTTGGTTAAGCCTACTAGCTTCACAAAATTCTCTCTGTATTTTCTAAATATGGCAGCATTGACAAACTGACGTCGCCCCCCCCCCCCCCCCCGACACTGGTGCCGGAAGTCAGGAAAATCCCAAGAAGCGCCCAAGAAATATTTCAGTTGATTCTACTGCAAAGAAAAAAAACGTACAGCAGGAGTAATAAAATCCATGCGCGATCACGGAAGGCTTAACTTATGTAGATGTGTTGTTTTTAATTACTCAAAATTCTTGATGTAGTTGACAGAAGTTACACACTATTGCTTCGAAAGATATTCTGCTGCTGATTCCCAGTATTTACAATATAGGATCATCAAAACGAAAACATTTTTTGGTCTTTCTCTGTCACTGTAGGACCTCCGTCAGCCCCGCGCAGCATTGTCACCCAGATCAACGACACCACGCTCAGCCTGGAGTGGAACGAGCCTCTGGACGAGGGCGGCAGAACAGATCTGCGCTACGCCGTCAAATGCTCCGTGTGCCGGTCACCAAAGGGCCAGTGCCTCCCCTGCGGAGACAGCGTCAGCTACCGGCCCACGCAGCAAGGCCTGCTGGGGCGCAGGTTGGAGGTGTGGGGCCTTCTGCCTCACACAACATACGCCTTCACTATCCAGGCACTCAACGGGGTCTCCCAGCTCAGCGGCAAGGAACCTGCCAGCGAAAGTGTCAACATCACCACGAGCCATGACGGTAAGCGCTGCAGCAGAACAGGTAGAAAAGGTTAAACAACTGTCTGAATTGTCTGGTATTCATAGTTCTTCTGCGGGTCTGTGCAGTGCCATCGCTAGTGTCTGTGATTCGCAAGAGTGACTCCACGGAGAGCAGTCTGACCCTGGACTGGTCAGTCCCAGATCAGCGACACTACACCATCCTGCAGTACCA
Organism: Ammodytes marinus; assembly: GCF_949987685.1. Classification (NCBI taxonomy): domain Eukaryota; kingdom Metazoa; phylum Chordata; class Actinopteri; order Uranoscopiformes; family Ammodytidae; genus Ammodytes; species Ammodytes marinus. The sequence continues at coordinate 17,426,839 of NC_137218.1, forward strand.
GCTACGCTACTGTGAGAAGGTGAGTGCTGCTACCTGACACGTCTTCTGGTAAAAGTCACATGCTATTCAGTTTTTACAATTTTATTTTCAGGTGTGCTGAGGCTCATGATTAGAAAACGAACAATAGAATAACTCAACATAATGGGGTAGTGGCTAAGTGGTTTAATTTAGATTTCTTCACACAGTCAAATCGTGTAGTTTATAGATCATCTAGTCAAATTAGTATGCTTCCGTTGTTTGGCATTTTAAAGCCATGAACGCCACCCCCTTCCAAAAACACTAAATCAATAACACAGGAACTGATTAACCATTAATGATATATAATAGCAGTATAACAGCTGAAGACATTGACATTACATTTCTGAGATTAAGACTTTTTTTGTGTGTGTGGCACGTGTCAACTGTTCAACATCACTACAGTGATAGTTTACAGTACACAGGGGTGTCTTTTTGACATTTCTATGTCTAGGTTTGTGTTTTTGACCAAAACACAACACCTGACTCCGAGGCGCCATCGTACCACTGATGCACAAGACACTCAAAACAAGTTTTCCCCTCCAAGACTTAACAATGATAACATTGAATATATAATTCCCCATACATGACCCTTTTAGCTAACTCATCTTTTCATATGGCAGGAGCGACGCAGTGAAGACCAGTGCCACTACACCGAGAGTAACAGAAACCAGGCCGTGCTGTCTGATCTCCGCCGGGCCTCGCAGTATGACGTGCAGGTTCGGGTTCGCACCATGGCCGGGTACGGCAGCTTCAGTCCTGCTGCCACTTTTCGCACGCTTCCTGACGGTAAGATAGGGCCCACTTTTCTCACACAAATTACACAATTTATTTTTTCTTTTACACCTTTTTATTTTATTTCCATTGGGAAGGTTTTTCAGATTCCATTCTGCCCAATCTGTCCTTGCATGTATTAAGTTATTTCTGCGTCCTCGTCTTGAGTTGGTGTCCTTGTCCTGAGTCTCTTTGGTATTAAACAAATCCTGTCATGTCCTTTCTTTCCTTCTCATACTTCTCTCTACTGCCAATATAAACCACCTGTCATGTTTTAGTCAATACATTACTCTAACTCCCTTTATATCTGTGTCATTCTCTTTCTTCTTCGTCTCTTTTGTCTGTCCCCTTTCTCAGGGCAAGACGCCGCCACCCAGTTCTTGGTACCTGGCATCTTTATCGCAGCTGGGATGTTGCTGCTCGTCACCTTCGTCTTTGTGGCCGCCTACTGCATACGGTGAGAACGAGGGAAAGGGAAAAGAGGCAGAGAAATAGATAGATTTGAGAGGGAAAGAAGCTGACGGAATAACAGGAAACGGAAAAGAAGGGAGCATTGAAAAAAACCAATAACAACCGTGACCCCAGTTTTACAGCTTTGCACTGCTTTGTTCTTTTGTTTATACAAATCATATCTTATCAACAGTAGATTCGCAGTCTGTTACCCACACCATTTGTTTTCTGTGTGACTTAAAGCAATGCTCGTGATATGCCTTTTGCTTACACAGCGAAAAGTTATCCTGCTCATTAGAACGTTTTCCTTAGGCTTCATTGTTTGAGTAAATAGTGTTGGATGCCATCAGATGGAGTAAGGCAGAGAGACTGTGTGTGCGTGCGTGCGTGCGTGTGTCTCAGAGGGAGAGAGAGAGATGGAGGTAGAGGGCAGGGAGAGACAGGATGCAGGCGTCCCAACCCTGTTTCCACAGGACAGGAGAACAATAGCAGTGACCTTGTGACACACACACACACACACACACACACTTACACACGCACAAACCAGTGGCGGAGGCCCAGATCTGCCACTAACCGAGGGTGGTGCATAATTGCTATTTTAGGCTTATGAGGTGGGAGAGGGAGAGAAATGGAGGAAGGCAGGGAACCAGTAGCTACAGGGTTGTAACAGTGTTGGAGGGATGAGTTTGAGCCAGCAGAAATATAATGGAGTCGCTTCTCTCACAGCGAAGAAGCTTTGGGGTTGGCTCAGGAATGTGCCATCACCACAAGCTATCGTGTCTTGTGCGTTTGAGGTAGCTGGAGATGGTTTTAGGTCAAAGGAAGCTGTCTCCTCAACGAGGCAGAGTTGTTGTGTCAAAACAACAATAAAAGGATGGCAGTGTTTTAGCAAGGCGTTGTGTCTCTGTTGACTAGATGGTATTGGTCTGTAGTTAAACTGATGTCTGACCTGTGTGTGTGTGTGGAGAGCCAAGAGAGCAGAGCACTTCTCCAGGGGATGAAGAAATGACCATATTTTTCTATGCTTGCCTGCATCCATCAGATACAAATAATCAAAGTGTTATTTTTGTTTGTACTTTAGTGAGAGATATATATCTTACATCTTGCATATTGCAACGGTGACATTGTAAGACCACTGATTTGCATCACATCGGGCTGATAAAGAATAAGGAATGCTTGCCAAAGAAATAAGGTCCGACATGATCCATTCCTCATTTAAATGCAATTCCATCCTAATCTTGTTTGATTTATCCCCATCTCTTCCATCTGCAGCAGACAAAGCCGGATGAAGGATCCAGAACTGAGCGACAAAAACAGCCAGTACCTTGTTGGCCAAGGTAATGCATCAAGGAGCAGCATGCTAAACCTAAGCCGTGATTTTCAACTCACTGACGTCAAAATAAAAATAAAAAGCTTCTAATGTGACTCATTGCTGCCCATAGTTCTCTAACATTTCGTCTTTTTCCTTTCCCACGACTCTCTTTGTCTTTCTCTAGCAGGGGTCAAGGTCTATATCGACCCCTTCACCTATGAGGACCCCAATGAGGCAGTACGAGAATTTGCCAAGGAAATTGATGTTTCCTTTGTCAAGATTGAAGAGGTTATCGGTGCTGGTAAGCCCCACCCAGCCTTATGCTTTTATACAAATGTGTAACCTATGTCTCAGAAACGAAATGTTTTTTTATAGCCTTACTTATTGTCCTCGTTCAAATTAAAATGATTAAAACATATCCAACTTACTAATTGATTCTGTGACATTTAAAACCATTGTCTGTGTCAATGTCTTTTTTTTAGTAGACAAAATCCAATATTGCTGCGTTTAAAAAAAAGCAATTAACTGATAAATATGTTAGCAACATTACCAGCCCTTATTGAAAAAAACAAATGGCAAAACTAGCCGCAAGCACATTTTACTCTGCCAAAGACAACTGTCGTTCTACCAATTTGTTTGAAAAGTGTTTAAGAAAAAGTTCCCCTCGTTAATGTGTCTGGGTGCTTGCAGGAGAGTTTGGGGAGGTGTGTCGGGGACGGCTGAAGGTCCCAGGGAAAAAGGAAAACTACGTAGCCATCAAGACACTGAAGGGAGGCTACACTGACAAGCAGAGGCGGGATTTCCTTTCCGAAGCGTCCATCATGGGCCAGTTCCAGCACCCCAACATCATTCACCTGGAGGGGATCATCACTGCCAGCTGTCCAGTCATGATCCTCACAGAGTTTATGGAGAACGGAGCTCTGGACTCTTTCCTACGGGTCAGTGTGCCGCACAGAACACACACTGATACACTCATACAGACATCTAGGCATGGGCAAGGTGTCCGCTTTCAAGGAATAAAAGTCAAGGTTTCAAAACCACTATTATTTGTGTCATACCCTTCTAGGATACAGGATGTTATAAATCTAGTTTATTAATGACAAGAATAGTACTGCATCATAACTTTACTAAAAGAGAAATGTGCAGTAAGTGAGCATGTCTCTAAAAGCCTTGTTGAGCTGCTCACTTAAAGGACAGCTTTTATTTAAAACAAATGTTATGGACTAATTCAGTAAGGTACTGTATTATGTTTTCATACAAGTTTATTAATGTTTGGAATATTCTGTTTAACTTTGGCAATATATTATAATATGTTGTTCAACATTTAAAAACAATATGTATTCAGCCAGGGAGAGGAGGGGATGGTTGTATTTTACCCAGACATTTCAAACCGGCCTATGCTTAAACACCACCGCTCCTCTCAATGTTTTTTTTCTGCTCCGTAGTTGAACGACAGCCAGTTCACACCCATCCAGCTGGTGGGCATGCTGCGAGGAATCGCCTCGGGCATGAAGTACCTGGCAGAGATGAGCTACGTCCACCGAGACCTGGCCGCTCGCAACATATTGATAAACAGCAACCTGGTGTGCAAGGTGTCCGACTTCGGCCTCTCCCGATTCCTTCAGGAGAATTCCTCTGACCCGACTTACACCAGCTCTCTGGTGAGATGACAATCCTCTTGAGATAATACAGGAGCAAAAAAAAACACTTTTATTATATGCTACAGTATATGTGCTTGTCAGATGGGATTATACTGTACGTTTCTGTAGCAATTCAGATTCATACATTTATTTCACAAATGTTTATGTGAATGTGTACAAAACAATACAAAGTGCTTTGGGTCTGTGAAAAACCAGGGAAAAGCGCTTTATAAGTGAATTCAATTTAACATTTACCATTATTTGCAGGGAGGCAAGATCCCAATCCGCTGGACAGCACCGGAGGCTATAGCCTTCAGAAAGTTTACTTCTGCCTCAGATGTGTGGAGCTATGGCATTGTCATGTGGGAGGTCATGTCCTTTGGAGAGAGACCATACTGGGACATGAGCAATCAGGACGTAAGTTGAAGCAAAAAGTTATTGGTTCTGTTGCAAGTTAATTATGAGATTGTCAAGCAACACAGTCATAAAGGCCACATTTAAGGTCATGGTTGTTTATTTCTCTCCTGATTGCAACTCTAAATAGATTTTGAAATAAGATTAAGTTAATGCATTGGTTTGAATAGTGATTATTTTTCTGCCAATCAGGTTATCAATGCCATTGAGCAGGATTACCGGCTGCCCCCGCCTTCCGACTGCCCCACCCACCTGCACCAGCTGATGCTGGACTGCTGGCAGAAGGACCGCTCGGCGCGCCCTCGCTTCGCGGACCTCGTCAGCGCTCTGGACAAGCTGATCCGCAACCCTGCATCGCTGAAAATAGTGGCTCAAGACGGAGCAGGGTGAGTCTGCAGCTGTGTTTGCATGACCCTGTTGGCTCACTGGTAGAGTGCGTACCATTTAGGCTAATGCCTCGTTTCCACCGAGTAAAGCGGGTCGGGTCGGAGTGGTTCGATCCGATTATTTTGGCTTTCCAGTTGCCAAAAGTTGGGTAATGTACGGATATAAGCGAGCCTAACCGCTCTGAGCCGCTCCCATTTTTGGTACTCCTCCTTTGGGGTACCAGCCGCCTGAAAAGGTGCCGAAAAGGTGGCGCTACACACTGCCGTCCATTGATAGGTCGAAAGAATCATTTCCGCCGTGTGTAGTCACCTCGGCAAGACTGAAGAGAGTTTTGTGTTTTGGCGAAATAGTGAGCGCAGCACTGTTTATTGTGTGGTGTTTTTCCTTTTCATTAAATTAATCCGTCCCAGTGCTACTATGTCACGTAGCTGCCGCAGCCAGCGCTGTTCGCTCACTGTCTCTGTTGGCTTGCACCGAGCCGTCTCTGTGCATTTACCGGCGTAATACGCTCACAACACGGGGGGAATAAATAAAGAAGCGACTGGTTTGACCAAGCAAAAACTAGAGACCGCTGGCTTGACCAGCAGTTGTTCCACAGCCCGATAGTTTGACCCATATTCTGGCGCCGGCTATCGCAGTCCAGCCTAAACCCCGCCCTACTAGTAAGGGTAGGGTCGGCGGTGGAAACACCACCAAGATTCTTAAAAGCGAGCTGTCCCGCTCTGAGCCGCTCCGACCCGACCCGCCCGGTGGAAACGGACATACGTCCTTGTTGCAGCTGACCAGGATTCAACTCTGGCCTGGGCCGTTTACTGCATGCCTTCCCAATCTCTCCCCATTTCAACACTGTGCTTAAAAACTATCCAATAAAGGTGAAAAAAAAGGAAGAATGTCTGTCCTTTCGTAATGTGTCTTGTCTAAGTGTCCATTTTAAGTTCTCGTGTCAGAACTGGCATTGCCCTCCTACTGTCTGTTCTTATGTAGTACCTTAGTGTCCTGCTGTGAACTGTCAGCCACTTGCTGGGCCCATTTCCCTTCCTCCACATTCTGCCTGTCATCTGCTTGCATACAGCAGAGGACACTCCACCCTCCTGACAGAGCCCTTTGTTTGTCCCTGTCAGTCACTCAAGCCTCAGATTATACCTCTGCCTGTGGACTGGAATGCTGCTACAGGATATATATATAAGCTTCCTCACCGTTGTTGTCGGCGACTGTGTGTGTAAATTGCTCTTTGTTTCTCTGCTCCGTTATCCCTAGGCCGTCCTACCCCCTGCTGGACCAGCGTGCACCTTTAGCCCTGTCGGCGTGCGCCTCGGTGGGGGAATGGCTCAGGGCCATCAAGATGGAGCGCTACGAGGACAGCTTCCTGCAGGCCGGCTTGAGCTCCGTGGACCAGCTGGCCCAGATCACCACACAGTCAGTTCCCTTACTTGACTTTTGTCTTATCTAAAGTTATACTTATCTCTGAGGGAAAAAAATCCCTTTTCAATTCACTCTCCCTTGCTATAATTACGGGCAGCTAGTCCCATAGCTTGTTGTAGTCGACAATTGCAAACTAGGTAAAATGACATAAATAGGTACAATTTCCCAAAGTGCAATTTCTTTTTAAATCTTAATATGAGAGACTATGGAAGCCCAGGGAGCAAAGATTTTATAGCTGAAATTGTTTTCATTATTTTATTTTATTAATATATACAGTATATAAATGTGGATCAAATTCAGAGCTTTTAATAATTTGTCCGTCTGTGTTTAGGGATCTGCTGCACATGGGAGTGACTTTGGCCGGCCATCAGAGGAAAATCCTCTCCAGCATCCAGACGATGACCTTTCGGAACAAGAACACTGCAACTGTGGCCTTCTAGCTTCCCTGTCTCCTCACCTGGAGGTGAACACCAGCGCACACAGAGAGCACTCTGGATCCTCCTCTGTGACCCACTTTGAACAAGGAATCTTAGAAGAAAAATCAAAGACTAAAGATGACTTTCCCATCAGGATGAGAGAGTCGTCCAGAGTACACGCGGAGTCCCGGTCTCCCACAGTGACCATGGGAGGAAGCTGACTTGACTAATTTTTACAGTTTGCGGTCAATGTTTTTAAATCCACCTGTGGTTAGGACCCAATAGCTGTGCTAAACAAAGAGAAGACTGCTCATACATTCTGTTGTATCATGTCATACGGAAAACAGTCAGTTGACTGCGTTGATGTCCCAATAAAAGAAAAAGTTGCAGAATGAGACGAAAAGAAATGCCAGCGCTAAAATCCCAGGATTTTATTTTCATATTGTTGTGTAATTATGAATGAGAACTGCTTTCACCCTGGGCATCTTGCATTAAATCCATCTGGATTATGTTACTACGATAGATACCTTTCACAAGACTGAACATTTTAACCGTTGGATTTTTCTTTTTTTCTTCCCATTTGAGTTCACCATGACCTACTCTTTACTCAGGTGTGATGTGTAATGTGGACTTTATGGGGAGCGCTTGACGTGACCTAACCAGACTTCTTATCTTCCCCAGTCTGCCTCTCCCCCTCACCAACATGTGAGGGGAAGAGAGACACAGACAAACATATCTGCACTTTTGACATTTCAGGAGTGAATTGTAATCTCCATTCACTCCATATGTTTCTCTTGGAGTGTGCTGGGTGATGTCTACTGCCTGTGTTTCTGCCGGCAGCTCACTTGCATTATAGTCAGGCTGAATTGACGGACCAAGTGGACTCGGAACCAAGAAAACGCTGTATAGTTCCTTCGAGGAATCTACCGTCAGTCTGGCCTCAAACTGTTTTTTCTTCATATAACGGACACACTTTTAATTACCTTATTCTGTATTCCGCCATCTTCCAGTGCCATTCAGTCGTCTTTGTGGACTTAAATGCCAATTTTATCGAGCAGAAATCACTCCTAAGTGATACTTCTCATTTAAATGTACATTAAAGGGTTACTTTGACATTTGGAAGTTTAGTACAGGATTTCCCTTCATCAGTTGTGTGGTCAGTAAAGTGCTTCTGCTTTTGACCAAAAGCTACACAAACATTTGGCTTGGAAATCCCAACAGAGCTACTGGCCGACTTTCAGCCAGTAGTATCCATTGGTTTCAGGGCGGAATGCTAATAACAGTGCTGAGCTGCTGTTTGATTAGCAGAGTTATCTCCCCCCCAAACACTCACACACACGTTATTACAAGTGCTTGTTGAAGAGGAAAAACAGACTGGAGTTCAAAATGTCAAAGTATTTCTCAAAGACTTTGCAGCATCTCTTGGAAGGATAATACCAGCCTTTTTGACATTTCAGGGGTGTATACTTTTCCCAGGGTAGTAGGGTAGGGTGTGAATCAGGAAAATGAAGTCCAAACTGTACTTAAACAACAGTGTTGAATACAAAATGCATATTCCTTTTTTCTAAATGGTTTTAACCTCATGCTGTTTTTGTGTTTTTCTATTTTTCACTTGGCCATTTGGATTTCTCTCTGCATCACAATCAAAATTACCTTTCTTAATAAGAAGTGACAAATGTTAAGATGGCATTTTCATCATAAGTGAGCATTTTCTTGGGGTTTATAGGGCAATGCAAAGGCATTAAAAGTCCATTCAAATGTGATGATTACGTCTGGTTAAGGCAAAGAAAACATAAGGTGGTGGCAATGGCTGCTAACATACCTTCATGTAGGCCTGTATCAAAAACACTGGTATTGTCATGCAAGAGTCTGAGAGATCCCTTAAACGATTGTTGGAAATGTGGTCCTCATATTGAAGATCTCAATAAGATTATCTTTGACATAATGAATAGATAAAAGTATGTTTTGATTACTGTTCTGTGTGTAGGCTCATCTGTATTCAGTATTCATAATAAAGATACACACCAGTGTTTACCATCGAGGACTCATTTTTCTGCTTATTAACATTTCTGATTGTCTCTGTAGATATTCAGTCTCATCAAAGTCAATCTCGCTTCAAGCAGAGCATGAAGACAGCACAAATGTATTGTGGACGCCATAGCGCAGACATCTTTGGAAGTTCCTATCTCACCTGACAGAGAAAATCAACCATAATTTACCTGACACGCTGTTGTTTTTCCAGTGAACACACGGCGACTTGAAATTCAAAGCGAGTCGGCACACAACAAAGCAGCTCACTCTTTGCCAAAACACTGCGTTTCTTTTCTGTATTTTTTTTCCTGAGCCTTTTATTGTCTCATTGAGTTTCATCTCTGTGCCCGCAGATGTGAAGTTCATAAATTGTACCCTGATGTCTTGCTTTTATCTTTGGTTCAATAATACACCGGCCTTAACTGTCAACCGTCATAGCAGAACTATCCAAGTCCAGTGTCTAATGGGGTATTTTTTCTGTCCTCTCTGTGGCTCTCGTTGCAGCCTCTCATCTATACCGTCGGCTTTCTAATAATGAGGGGGAAACAGGAGACTGCAAACGAGGAGTGAGCCCCCTTGCATTCCCCCAGCGTTGCTTTATCGAAGCCTTTCCTCTTTTGCCTTCTGTCTCTGCAGAGAGCCTTTACCCCAGGGGCTCAAAGCTTGTCCTCTCCTATGTTTCTTCTTCCTGGTCCTTAGCCCTTTTAATCATGAAGAGATGTTCTTTTATTCTCCTCTGCCTCAGGCTAAGGAGCAGCTTATAGCGCAACATAAGCTTTAACTACACACACACACACACATTATTGTACTTCTATCTTTGTGGGGACACTCATTTACATAGGGCATTCCCTTGCCCCTAACCCTGACGATCAAAACGTGATGCCTAACCCGTACCCTAATTTTAACCTGAACCTTAAAAAATCTACTGTTAACCCTGAAAAAGCCCTTTGAAGAAGTGAGGACCAGGAAAAATGTCCTCATTTACTTAAAAAGTCCTCACTCCGATGGTTAGAAGACTGGTCCTCACAAAGATGCCTTTAAAAGTGTGCGCACACACACACACCATTTTTTTCCCCTGTTTCTCCAAAGCTGCCATAACCAGGCGAGGCTGCCAGGGTTTCAAGAAGTGTTTAGGTTCATTGATTAATGTACTTTGATTATTTCTGTGTTACTGACTCATTGCTCTTGTTCTACGGCTCTCGTGTGGCCCACAAAGTACAGACCTGCGCTTGTGGAGATAAATAACAATGAGTAACTGGTCTCGTAAGCATCTGGGGGGTTTTTGTTACGTTTTTTGTACACACATTGTGATTTGGTTTGCACAAATCACTGTGTCGGGACTCGGGAGTGAATCAGTGTTGGAAAGAGAATCGGGCATTCATCTCTGGTTTCTACTTCTGTCAGTGCTTTGTGTGACCCCTGACCCCGCCGTATAGTACAAATCTAGCCTCAGCTTTGTCTGCTCGTCTGAATAGCCATTCATTAGGGCGGCTGTTGAGCCCAGAGCAGACCATGCAGGCCAGGTTTTAGCATTTGGTGGATTGTGTCATTCCCCTTGCATTCCTGTGTGCATTCAAGTGTGGAGGGTGTGAGTGGGTGGACGGGTGGGTGGACGGATGGTGGTGGTGGGTGGGGGTTAACCAGTGGGACAGGTACATGTGTGTTTGCAGGCAAGGAGGGGGGATAAGAGACCTTCTGAAATGGTTTCACTCTGTCCTTGGCAGAGAAGTGTGATCCTGCATAGAATGTGACGTGTTTAAAGATGTGCTTCCCCAAGATTTACTTTCATAAAGTTGGAGGACTCCCAGGAGACAGATTTTTTTCAAAGTGAATGCATGGTCAAATTGGAAACAGCTGAAATATCTTGAATTTTAGCTTCTTGTTTGGGTCAAACTCCAAATCCAAACCATTCCCACAATGACATCATCAGGGTTATTTGTTGAAGAACCGCCTAAAGCAACTGAAGACTTTATGCCACTGTTTCACAGATTAAAGGTGACAATTGAAGGGCTTGTCATATGGTCAAACAGCACCTGGAACCCCCTCCCTCCCTCCCTTCCTCCCTCCCTTCCTCGGAATTTAAGGGGGGGGGGGGCTGCGTCTGACAATCGTTTCAGAGATAGGCCAGGTTTGCAGGGATGAGAACATGAGCAGGGTTGGAGCTTCTCTCTTTCAACAAGGTTTTTTTGTGTATAAAAACCAGCACAAAACTATGAATGCCTTTTGGAAAGGTCTGTCCGAAAGTGTGCGCCACTATTTAATCATCTCATCATACTATAATCTCGCTCAGATGTCATTTCACCGCAGTGGTCGAGTGAGACACTTTTGAACAACTACAAAACAATTCTGCTTTCCAATACAGTCAGACGCATGCCGTACAAACTAATGAAAGTTAGTTTTATTTCACAAACTTAAAAACAATGATAATACATAAGTACATGTACATTGGAAACCTGTACAGGCTTGTATGAAAAGCACACCCAAAAAACATTTGATTATTAGAATACAACACACAATCAAAACATAAAATACATAAAAAACATACATAAACTTAAAAAACTCATTTGTTTTACCACAATGAGTTTTGAGCATATCCTTGCCTTGATAACAATCCCTGTAAAAAGTAAATAGGTAGAAAACACCTCTAACTATGTACTGCAAACTACTGACAGTCTTCTTCTTGGGTCTGCATCATTGCTCTGATTTTCCACAACAGCAGGAGCTTGAAAATGGAGAAGTTAGATTGGAGATTGTGATTTCTGAGCCACTCTCCCTCTGCCTGAGGTGCCACAGACAGATGACTCACAGACAGACAATTTGATTGAAACGGCCCAATATTTCTGAGCAAATCCAGCAAGCAGCCAGCAAAGATTATTGTTCACCTGTGTACGCAGCATGATGGTGGGGAAAGATGGGAGGCACATTGCTCGGTGGAGCGCTTCCATTCTGTTTCATATTAGATCTGATCACCGGGAAACTTGTCGCGCCCCGCTGTCCTACAGCTTATCTGTTGACTTTGCAAGGGCTTGTGCAAGGCCTTTGCAGTAAATAAGAAATTGTTCTTAGCTGACCCATCTGCTCAAATAAAGGTTGTATGAATTGAATCATACTTTCATGCTGCAGTACAGTTTGACGTGGAATTAGTTTTGTACTTTTCATTATGCACTTAAACCCAGTTAATCAAGGTAAACCTTCAGAATACAGGACCCTGCTGTCCCCGCAGTCTAATTAATGTGCTTGTCTGTTGTTGCAGAGGAACTCAAATATTGTCAAATTGTCTAACTTCTAGGCTGTCACCTTCAGACTTCATTTATTTCAGTGAAATCTCAACAAATTAAACATTTCTGAATTTCTGGTTAAGAGAATAGTTGGCCTCAGCTACGGTTATACATCCGTGCCCAGTCTGCTGCTTGATGAATCTGCTTGTTCATAAAATTGGATTATTCATAAAACCAAATAGTTTTGCCGATACATATTACGAGTCCAAAATGTCCATGAGCCACATGTAAAGCTGCTGTCCACTTGTCTTTCCCCCAGTCCTCAAAGAGCAGATTGTTTTTTTGGAAGGAGTCGTTAGCCAGATGAGGAATGTGTGAATTTGAACACCTTCGGGACGAGACCCCCCCCCCCCCCCCCCCCCCCCCCCACACACACACACACACAACCCCAAAGGTGTTAGCAGGTTCCTTCTCAGCTTTCAGCACATACACACACACACACACACACACACACACACACACACACACACACACACACACACACAGCAGCAGCAGCCATCCGTCTCCTCCTGGCGCCCTTTTGTTGTCCACCCAGCTAAGATGTGCTCGTTGCCTTCTGTGAGGAAATGAAAGAAGTGTGACCTGCCATGCTTCTTTTACGCTCTCTGTGTGTGAATCACCCCATATTCTGAAACCCAATCCACATGCATCATGGCCTGCTCTTAAAGTCAGAAGAAAAAGAAAGTAGTACAGCGAGGCTTCCCTTCGACAGGAAGGATTGGGAGTGTGTGTGTGTGTGTGTGTGTGTGTGTGTGTGTGTGTGTGTGTGTGTGTGTGTGTGTGTGTGTGTGTGTGTGTGTGTGTGTGTGTGTGTGTGTGTGTGTCTGAAGTGGAGGAAAGTTCAGAAAAGAAGACCATGATGAGAGAAGACAAACATGTCCTGTTGGAAATGCTTCCTATCAGTGTGATTTATAACCTTCTGTGAACTGGTGCCCTATTAAAGCTCAGATTGATGAGTTCACTCTTCGGTGTTGTGGTTAACCTCTCACACAGGCCTCACCTCCTTGTCCTCACTCGACCTGACTTCTCCACCATCCTGAACCCTCTAAGTATAAATCACAGTTACCCGTCACCAACCGACGAACACAAACACAGGCCTCTGCACACAATGTTTGTAGAACTTTCAGGATTTGGGGGAAAAAACTACTGAATAACACCAGATCAAATCTACGGGTTGTTTTCTGTTCTGCGGCAGAGCCCTAAGCTTTGTCTGTTCTGTTTTTGTGGGATTACAGTGAAGTCTGGTATTCTTTATATTTGCATGGTGGCTATAGATGTTTACTTTAACTTGATGTTTCCCACTCCCCTCTCCATTTATTGTTTGGCAACCTATATAGGCCTTTTCTACATTTCATAAATATGAAATGAAACAGGCAAGTGAATTGTTTGTCGAAATGTTTAACTAAACAATTATACACACAAACGAGTCACTGCGCTGAGAAAAGATTTTGCTGTTAAATGCAAAGTCTGAACTCAATTCAGTCGCTGTTTTTGGCTGCGTGAGTGCAGCTCCACACACACAGCATGACTGCAGATTAAAGCAGCCCCCCTACCACCAGCCCTCTCTTCTGTTCCCCCGTGGCCCCCTTACCAAACCTACACACCCGCTGTTTCAACCTGGTTTGGGTTAAATTACATCCATCACATCTGTTGATTATACTATAAAAACATGACCACTCACGTTTATTACTGACCCTATGAACAAACCATATATTTTCTGTGCTCACATTGTGACAACCTGCAGGGCAGTCAGGAGATTGTGTGTGTGTGTGTGTGTGTGTGTCTGAGTGAGAGAGAGAGAGAAAGAGAGAGAGTGTGTGTGTGTGTGTGTGTGTGTGTGTGTGTGTGTGTGTGTGTGTGTGTGTGTGTGTGTGTGTGTGTGTGTGTGTGTGTGTGTGTGCGGGCATGCGTGTGTACATGTGTGTGGGAGTCTCTTGTTCACTATGTGCACAGTCCACTCAGAAATGTGAGGAAGGGGCATATGGTTATGATTTTCACCAGCATCTGGATGCAATACAACAAGGGTTTACAAAGAGTGTAGGTGTGCAGTATTGAATGTAATCACATTACTGCAGTCAAGTAACTGGAATCGACCTTGGGCATAGCCTACTCTAATAATACATACTGAATGAACTCGATTCATATGCAATAGCAGCAGTGACCACCACCCCCACCCCTCCTCAAATAGGCCTACATAGCATACCTAGGATAAAAGGACCCCTCCCCTCCTTAAAAAGAAAACGCATTGGCATCATTTACTGTGTAAGGAGCGCCCTCTGGTGCTCAGAAAGTCAAGTTTTTCCTAGTACTAAGAGAAAATATTAATTGATTTTCTCCAGTTATGTGTGGAGAAAATAAGGTTGATAGGCTATCTGAAATGCATCCTGACCTTCGTGCATATCAGACATAGGTGTAGGGTGGGCTTCTGCCTGTGTCTCTCAGCAGATTTTCTGATCCATCCGACACACCAGTCTAACCTGCTGCCTGCCTGGATCGATTAGCCCGTGTCACGCATGCAGCACGAGCATTTCAATGCCTGATTATTTCCGCATGCCCGAGTCTGTCCACGGTCAGTCAGTGTCAGCGCTCTCCAAACTACAACAAGGTGCTGCCGAGGCGCCATGAAATCCACATGTCTGGTTTGACTAAAACCCGACCCAAGTCTCGTGGACCACAGAGAGCAGCATTTGTGAAACAAATGTATCGTCTGTGGTGTTTGCAAGTCATGTTAAAGCGTAACACAAGACAGCAACAGGATTTTAGCTGTCGCTGAGATGACAGTGACGGACTATGTCTCCTCCACACATCAAAGGGAGTAGGGAGGAGTCGACCACTGTCTCAAATTAAATGGGATAAAGCTTTGTTTCTTATGACTCCCACATGGTAACTTTGAATCAGTGTCAGCCGCGCTGTTTTGTCGCCCCCTGGCGGTAATGGGAGGACGTGGGCATCCTGATAGGAAAAGCAGAGTCATGTTTCGCTTGGTCGAGCTCAGGTGGAGAGGGAGGTCTGAGATGTTTGCCCATTGAGGTGAAAATACACAATATTCACTCCAGTTTCTATTTAGCCTATGCTTCATTATATATATATTTTCACAAGACCAGTAACAGAAACAATACACACACCACACACAGTAAGAAAGGGAGCCCGACTGCCCAACCCCAGCAACAGGAACATTGAATAACGCACCAAATGAATGCCTCATTGTTGCCAAGTAATAAATAATGTTAATGCAGTACCACACAAGAACATTTTAAGTTCATTATTTTGTTAATAAGATTTGAAAATAAGACATTTAGTCTGCCCCGACTTCTTGGGGACTGTATGAAATTATATTTAGGGAAGTAGTGTTCTGAAAAGGGGGAATGTTAGGTTTTTTTTTCCTACCTTTTTTCTTGAAGAGTAAAAAAAAGTTTGTATTTTATTTTATGTTATTTTTTTTGGAGCATATGGGAGGGTCTTAAAGGAATAGTTCAACATTCTTAAATTCTATCTCTAGCCTTACTCTCCGGCTCAAGAAAAGGTGACAGAAACCATTCCTTGAAACTGCGTGTATTTTTGATATAGAGATGGGCAAAGGTCGCTCATCCAGGTTAGCTTAGCTCAAACACTAGGAGACAAGGGGAGCAGGTCAAAATATAAACTTTACAACATCACTAAACGCTCAAGCCTGCTTGATGGGACTTGTTTATTTATCACATTATGTTGCGCTCTATATTTTTATACTTAATGTCATTTCAGAAGCAAATACATACCTTACCGTCACAGGCACTTCCTGTTTTACTTACAGTTAGTATGTTGTTTTTAAAGGTGCTGTAAGCGGAATGGTTCTTTTAGCTAACTTCCTGTCAGTTACTGCAGTTAGCAGTCCCCTCGCTCGTCCCTACGCCACCACATTGATGCACTGCGGTCTTCAAGCAGCGAGTTATCTAGCGTCATCTCAGATCCAGAAGTGTGATAAAACATGATAAAAACCATCAAAACAGACATTGGGAAGGATTTTTACCTGCTCCGCCATTGTACGCGAATAAACATTCACCCATCTGTTGCTCTGTGGGTGCACCGGCAGTGAGACAGGTGCAGGTTTGTAGCGTTCTTTCTTCTGATTGGATACCACTTTCGGGATCCCCGAATAATTTAATTTGCCGATTACATGCAGAGCGGGTGGCTGAGAGATCGGAGGTATGAAACGCGCACACTATATAAGTGATCACTGTATGAATATAGAGCGATTTAATACTTATATTAACCTAAATATAATGCTAAATTCACCTATAAATGAAATAATGTGTACAAATATAGAGTGCAACATATCGTGGTAAATGAACAACTCCCAACAAGCACACGGGAGGATCTTGTTAAGTTTATCTTTTGACCTGTCCCCCTTGACTACCAGTGTTTGAGCTAAGCTATCTTGGATGAGCAACCTTTGCCCATTTCATTATCAAAAATACATGCACAGTTACAGGAATGATTTCTGTCACCTTTTTTTGAGCCGGCGAGTGAGTCAAAAAGCTAAAAATTCTGAATGTAGAACTATTCCTTTAAATGACTGAATTTCATCTCTCCATAAAGCATGTCATCTGTCAGCAGCTCCCACTTTAAGCGACTGTAATTTTGACGCGAGCAAAATGAGGAAGCCGGGTGAGGTTTTTGTACAGGGACATAGTCTGTGTTGGAAGGAGTTCTGGTGGACCAATAGGTCAACAAAAGATCATTGGATTTGAACACCGGACAATGCTTTCCACCAACAGTCAAATGTATTTTTAACCCAAACCATGATGTATCCCTGAGCTGTAACAATACAAAGAAATGGTAGAAAAACAAGTTATTTTGTCCTTAAATTCGGTTAAACATCATATGTATGCGTATACAGCCCTAATATATACAGCCCTAATATATATATATATATATATATATATATATTAGGGCTGTCAAGCGATTAAAAAAATTAATCTAATTAATTACAGGCTCTGTGATTAATTAATCTAAATTAATCGCATACTTTTATGACATTTTTATACCTGTTTATAAACAGCTGTATAGCCTGCTACAGTTTGTTTCTCTCTCTCTCTCTCTCGCTCTCCGTCTCTCGTAACTTCTGTCTCCACAACAGACAGCGCTGCACTTCCACAGATGCCTATGCCGATTAATTCACCATCGTCGTACTCATAGGCAGAAATATTGACACACACACACACACACAGGGCGGGTGTCCATTTACGGGGGAGACGAGTCGCGGGAGACAAGACAGCTAGCAAACAAAATTGAGACACACGGAGGAAGATTGAGAGATACTGTTTTGAACCTATATTGTTGCACCCACTAAATCAATAATGCACAGACACTGCGGAGAATAAAGTAAGATGTCTTCCTACCTTCATGCTTATTTGCCCAAAGCATCCCATAAACCGTCCATAGAGCCCTCGGCCTCGCCCTTTCCTCTGCTTCTCTCTTTACTTTTCTCCCTTTCACCCGTGCGGGCTGTGTATGCAAGCTACAGGTGCAGCTCGGTGCAACTCACCGAGCTGCGCACCACTTTTGCACCGGGTCAAAGGGCACGATAGAAGTGTGATTAATCTGCGTTAAATGTTTTAATCGCGTTCATTTTTCTGTGATTAATTAATCGAAATTAACGCGTTAATTTGACAGCCCTAATATATATATATATATATATATATATATATATATATATATATATATATATATATATATATATATATATAGTTTTATTTTTACAGGCCTGCCAGTCTCTGCTCCACCACTCCCACGGTTACGGTAAAATTATTCTTCACCCTTTGGTGCAACAGAATATAAAAAGGTGCTAGTGGGTGAGAAACACTGGAACAGTGGTGGCCTGATTTCTGATTCAAAGTTGTATATTTTTCCTAAGCATGGGAGGAAAAAATGCCTTCTGCAGTAAACCCACTCCTCTCACAAACCACTGAGGTTGCCACCGCATCACTGCTGTAAAGCACGCACTGCTGCATAAAAATAGCATGACTCCATCTTGGCGTTGTGCTCTAAAGTTACTATGGGCCTATAGACAGACCGACTGAATCTATCTCTGCACAGTTATGCAACACATTGCTAAAAAAAACCTCAATTGTTCTAACCTCGGTGTCTGACAGTTATACAACATGTAGGCCCAAGATCGCTCACACAAACATACATTATTCCATTTAGTACTTCTCCTACTGCACATCGCAATAATCCCCCAATCTAGCACTGTGGGGAGGCCAGCATGGAGCCTCTGTAGCCTGGAAACACTCAGGGTTGTAATTTCCTCAGAAGATCAAGACTGACCCCCATCAGCGGCCTGCGTGACTGTGGTCAAATCGAAAGAGCGATTATGGCAGCTTAATCCCAGATGATCTCTGCCTCTAAAAGCCACCGCAGCAAAAGTCAGGAAGGGCCGCCCGTCGCTTAGGAACAGTGCCTGGCCGCCATGACAGCTGGAAGATGATGGAAGGGGGCCAGAATTAGACGAGTGCATGAATGGATTCCACTGCAGTCAATGAGCTTGGCTTTTGTGCACTGACGCACTCTCGCCCATTCATTGGTCATCGAAGGTTTGATCCCGTGTGCCCATCCTTAGACCTACTGTAGCGAGGATGTTAGCAGTCATTTTCACCAAGATCAAAATGTCCATCATGACTCATCTAGTTGTTTTTGAAAGGGATATCTAAATTGGGGGGCGGGGGGGGAGGGGGGGGTCATAATAACACCCTGCTGCTGTTTTATGGAGGTTGAAATGTTTATTTTCACGTTAGATACAATGACATCTTCCCCCCCAGTGTTGGTCTTTAAAACTGGGATTTAACAGCCAGGAGATTAGGGGGTGGATTTATTTTCATGATACACGGTAGAGAAGAAAAGTAATCCTCACCTAGCACCATCATTTCATAAACTGCAACCCCCTTAGTTTCACCACTATTTCGGTTGGTCTTTAATTGTATTTAATTTCATTTTACAGATGATCATATATCCTAAGAGAGAGTACCACATTTTATTTCCACCTCCAGTGGAGGGTGGTCCACACATCCTGTTCTCCTTTATTGTTAGGACTGCACATTAAAGGTGGAGTCAAAATGAGTGAATATCTCCTTATCTGCTACCTGTCCGTGCTGAGTGTGCGCTGAATAATTAAATATGTTAATACAGCCTAGGCTCTATAAACTGGTATGTTAACAAAAGATATGTAAATAAAGGGTCCCACCGTAGCGAACAACATACCCGTTTACAGAGCCTAGACTGTCTATTAACACTGGATTTTCTTTTCAGTGCACGCACAGTACTGACAGGTAGCGCAGATCGTGATGAGATATTTACTGATTTTGACACCTTTAACCCTCCAGGTTTTTCAAAAATCGCAATTCATTTTTCAGCATTTAAGCCAATTATTTATATACACAATAGTCTAGGACATAAGTAGACCTCAGAAAACAAAGGCCTAATGTGTTCTGAACATTTCCATATAAAACACTTTGGTATAATTTATCTTCTTGCACATTTGAAATAGGTATTTATAGAAATATGTAAAATCGGAGAAAATACCCCTAGACCTCAGAGGGTTAACCCAGACCCCGACAGCAACCCTCCTCACTGGCCTGAAGCCGGTGCCAGACTTTGGGTGCCTGCCCACTGCCACTCTGTTGGAGCCAACAGTAACTGGACTTATAAGTGAAGTAAGCTATTTATTTATGTTAATATAAGTGTAAAATTGCTCTTTATTCATACAGTGATTACTTATATAGTGTGCGCATTTCATAAAGCCGATCTCTCAGTCACCCGCTCTGCATGTAATCGGCAAATAAACTTTTCAGGGATCCCACTACTGATAACCAATCAGAAGAGAGAAAGCTACAAACCGGCACCCGTCTCACTGCCGGTGCACGTGCAGAGCGACAGATGGGTGAATGTGTATGCGCCTTTAATGGAGGAGCAGGTACAAATCCTTCCCAATGTCTGTTTTGATGGTTTTTATCATGTTTTATCACACTTAAAGATCTGAGATGATGCTAGATAACTCGCTGCTTGAAGACCACAGTGCATTAATGTGGTGACATGGGGATGAGGGAGGGGACTGCTAACTGCAGTCACTGACAGGAAGTTAGCTAAACTGACCATTCCACTTACTGAACCTTTAAGTTTTGATGCCAATGCCCCTGCAGACCAACTGATTATTGTCCATGTGGGTATAAAAGGGGTTACAACTCTGAAGAAGGAAAGGTCACAGTGCCTCCACTGACTCAGATTATTGCAGAGCACAGGCAGAAGAACTGTACTTCATCCGGGCGCTCTCTTAATCTGAACAAATGTAAGCTGGTGGGGCTTCAACATAAATCCCTCCTTTTAGAGATAAACAGAAAAAGATTGCTTTCCCCGTCCATTTGTACTCAAAGAAGCACTTCACCTCAGCAGGGAGCCATTGCATGTGACTGGGTGTCGCCGCTGACATATCGGGACTTGATGTGTCTTATTTTGGGATTTCGACTCCACAAAGGAGCAATCAAGGCTTTTTTTGACATTTTTACAGATGCTTTAAGTTCTTATTTCCTGCTGTTTGATGTCTGACGTCTGACATCCTCGGGGGCCGGATGTTTCAAAAATATTCACCATTCTCTTTTTTTAAATAGCACTGCCTTGTTGTTTTGTTTTCTAACCCATCAGAAGCAGAATCTTTTCTTTTTTTTTGCCAGAAGTTAGATGTAGCGGACCAAAGGAAAAAAAAGAGAGAAAAGGAGCTAAAGAGAGGAAACTATTTTTTTTCTCATCACTTTGCAGCTCTTGATTTTCCAGGTAACAATGTTTGCGAGCCGTGGTGGCAGCGGAGGAGGCAAGGGGGGCAAATACTCAGTGGAAGACCTCTATGGGATCAGTAAGAAGCCCAAGGCGTCGAGCTCCTCGGGGAGTATCGCGGCCAAAGCTGGGGCCCGGAGCAGCAGCAGCAAGGCCCCAGCAGACCAGAGGACAGAGTCTGAGGCCCTGGCTTCACAGATACTAGAGGCGGCACACAGGCTGGTGGAGCGCAGACGACTGGAGCTCTACCTCAGAGAATATGGCCTCTCTCTGGCCGAGTGTGAGGCCCAGCGCGCTGCCATGCCATACAGGTGAGAGAGAGAGACAGAGAGAGAGAGAGACAGAGAGAGAGAGAGAGAGATAGGGGGATTCTTAGTAGTGACAGGTAACATTTTCTTGCATTCATAGAGATGCATTCACTGTTTCAGCATTTCATTGTAAGGCGAGACACTGCAGGTGAAAAGTAGGACATTTGTACTTATAGATTTGATCTTGAATCTTTGCCAGATGATAACATACATTAAAAATATTATTTCTTGTGACACATGTTTTTTCAGAAATGTTTCAATAAATATGCAAAATTGGCAATTTCTAACAAATTATGCATTTATTTGCATAATCTTAAAACAGTAATATAGATATTTGATAAAGACCGAATTTATAACTCAACATATTTCTCCAAAGTGTATACAGAACAAGATTTTGGATAAAGTCTTATTTCATTTTATAAATCAAAAATTACTATATACAGTCTTAAAAATGCATTTTTTGCATGTTTTATGAAGGACGTGTATCATAAATTAGATCATAAAAAAACATAATCAAATCTTTCTGTAATAACCATCAGAATAGTGCTAAAAAGTGTAGTTGATGTAAGTGCTTTACATGTTAGTGCTTTTTAAGTTGAGATTTGAGTATTGAGTATTGAAAAAACTAATGTTGATAATGGCCGTTAAAATGGTTGTATGACAGAAATATACAGACACAAACAGTGAAGGCTTAGTAAAATAAACACCTAAATGTACATTTAAGACCTTTTATTTATACCATTATTATGAAAGAATACATGTTATGGTAGCAAATTAGCCAAAAATGTTATGTTTTTGCCTGCTGTGTCTAAACCTGCACGTTTATGAGATCAGGACGAGAACATTTAACAAAAGCGACTGCAAAAAAACGACTCAACATGTACATTGTATTGTAGACTACCTCACCTTCAGATTCAATTAGAAGTTAGATTCAGAGAGTCCTAGAGAGAGAGAGTCCTAACATCGGACCGTGCTGAGCACTCAGCCATCTAAGGATGATCAATTTAAATAACATGATTCATAATTTTTAAATATATTACTTATGCATGAATGTAGTTGAGTGTTTGAAGAGGACTGCAATTGAAGGCAGTGAATGGAGACATCATTCATGGGTGAAAAAAAAGAAAAAAAGGTATTTGCATTGTTTCCCCCACTAGTGAATAGCGATTGAATACATTTGCGAAGCTGAATAAATGTGACCGGACTATAGAAACATGGGGTTGTTCAGGATCAACGTAGACTTGTGTGTATCGAAGAATATATGTGGCTTATTCGTGAATGTCGCTCGCTTAGACAAAATATCCCCTCATGTTTAGGGGAACAGGGCTGCCATGACACTGTACCCAGTATTTATTCTGATACACTACCCCCCAGACAGACTCACACAGGGCATTCAGGCTCCAGTAAAGCTGCCTCTAGGTGGCAGCGTCACCCTGGCGTGAGGACAAGTCAACCCAATGACTGAAAACCTAGAAAAAGAAACATATGGGGTTGAAAGAGTATCACGTATGAACACGTAACATTTGCAACTTCAGAAATCAGAATACATCACCTCATTTACTCACATATTTCTTTTGTTGCATTTTCTAACATTTGATAGCTGAAATATATACGAATGACACACCAACACATTGTGCAGTTGTTGAACAGATTCCCTCCACGTCTGGCTGTTCAGCTTCCATCACTGGAAATGGCCCTCAGGAATATCTTCTCACACTTCATGTCTGTAACAGCAGCAGCCCCCCAAAGCGCCTCTGAGCATGTCATATACGTTAGCCATGGTTCATTTGTGCAACAAAGCATCAGATCTGAACTCCCTCAGGACTGAAAGTGATTACTAGTTGTTATCATCACAAAAGCCAACAATTTACCTCGACGTTTTCTCTGATTTGCTTATTTTGCTGAAGACGACAATGCTCCTCATCAGCTGCTCTCCTGAGTGCAGGACAACAATTGGGAAAGAGAGACAGATGCTTACATTTCAACGGCTTATGAGGCCTGTGTGCATAATCTGGTTTTTGAATTACATAAAGATCAGAGGTTGGACATACTAGGCCATAAAAGCAATTCTGCTAAAACTGTCCTCTGACTGCCCTCTCTCTGACAAACTCAGTGTGAAGCTGAATTGTTTCAAGATGAACAAAAAAATCCACAAAACAAACAGGATGTTTTGGGGAATACTTCATGGTTACAGTTACAGTGAGGGTTAATGCATTCAGCTCTGCTAAACTTCATGCACATTTAATGTACACGCAGGCCGCAAACTATTCTTTGCATTCTTCTCTTGCTTTTGCTTTAGTCCAAGGAAGTCATAACCATGCTGTGAGCATCTCGGCAGCCACCGGAAGAACGGCAATGTCACTGTGGGAGATGTGTTTGATCACTCCATCTACACTTCCTACTGTAAGACATCAAAAGGAAAACTTAGCTGAATGCGATACGGCCATGGTGATGAAAGAATAACACACTTTTCTGACATGTACTAAAAGATATAGTGCGTAACTTTTTCATATGTAATGAATGTCGGGTACATTCAAGCCATCGCCTAATGAGGAGACACAAAGTTGATGCAGCCTATCAGCTCCACACGACTATCTCTATATTTCTGATTATGGCAATGTTAACAAACTGATGTCGCCCCCTGACACTGGCACATGGGCTCAGAAAAAACCTGGACGTACAGCAGAAGGTGTAAAATCTGTGCACAGTCACCGAAGGCATACCTCATGTAGATGCAGTGTTGTTGTACTTACTCGGAATTCCTCATGGGGGCAACATAAGTTACCCACTATAGCTTTAGGGAAATCACCTGAAACTGATTTCCATCTTATCATTATATAGCATTCACCTTACATCTATTAATGGTCCTATTCATTGGCAGAAACCCCCCCTCAAATGAGAGACTTACTGCACTTTGTCAGTGCTGCAGATTCGGGTTCCGTTCTGGCCAAGATTTTGTCAAAGGGAAACATCATTATGCAAATAAGTGTGAGCATCTAATCTGAGAAGGAGTCTTGGCAGTGCATGGAGGATGGCAGAGAGAAGGCAGGTGATTTGTAATGAGCTTTGGAGTCTGATCGCAGACTGAGATGTATAAAATATACACACACTCTCAAGGGCATTCTCCTTACACAATCTGTTACATAACATAATGCATATCATCTAGCTTTCGGAGACTGCAGTTTTATACGGCCTTTTTTGGAAAAAAGTAGATAGATGTATTCAAACAAGAAATTTTTATTTTTGTTGTGTGTCAAATCAGGACTTCAAGCGGAAGCAGACGGTGCTCCAAAGTGTAAGTGATATGCCGAGCCATCAGTTGAAGTGCAATATATCAGTTGAAGTGCAACACAGTGTTGAACAGGATGAGCTGTTGATGATGATGGAAGTAGTTTGGAGTGAAGGTAAAGGTTGAAACCATTGTGTTGAAGAATATTTAGCAAAAGCAATTAGGTAGATCTGTGTCTGTTCACTTATAATGGGAATTTGTTTGATTCTTGATGGGGAACTTTCTCTCTGCCTTCACAGGACAGGAGATCATTAAACCTTCTTCTCTTTTCAAAAGTCACAGGGGGGTGACACTCACGTTTCCTCTCTGTCTGTGTGGCTGGAAACTTCCCCAAACGTCCTAACTCTAGTCTGCACTGAATAGCTCTTTAGAAAAGAACTGATTGCCAACTCCAAGTCTGACTGCCATCAGTGCAATCTGATCAACCTGGGACTGCAGATTGTTCCAGAGCAAGATTTCATTAGACGTGACTACTGAGAGCAAATTGACAAAAATGATTAATGTTGTGTGTGTGTGTGTGTGTGTGTGTGTGTGTGTGTGTGTGTGTGTGTACTTGCACCAGTGAGGTATTTTGCAGATTGGCCCACTGTGCAGTAAATTAACCGACTGCAACTTCTGAAACTTTTGGGATTGACAACCCTCTCAGGAGGACAGGATGTGGCAGCGCAGTAGTTTAGATGGTAAACACAGCCTTGAAGGAGCTATTATCATTGATCGTCCACCAAGTGACACATCAGGTTTATTTTAGTACGATGTGATCTAATGCAATGTGACATGGTATGCTATGCTATATGCTATGCTATGATGTGAAGTGACTGTATCTGCTCTTTGTTGTGAGATGATGGCACAGTGTTGCAATGTGGTTTTGTTGAAGGGCCATATGCATAAACACAGCAGATCAACTGTGTGTGTGTGTGTGGGGGGGGGGGGGGGGGCGGGGGGGTGTGACCGATATATGGGTGTGGTAAAAAGACAGGGATCCCTGCATATGGAATATGCATAGGAAAAAACAATCTGTTGCATGATGATGTAACAAAAAAAAAGGTTTTATATCTCACAGCCTAATAGTATGCGTATAGGCTCCACTCACATAGCGTGACGATGAGATGTGTGAGATCACACCCGAAAGAGAGAGAGAGAGAGAGAGAGAGAGAGAGAGAGAGAGAGAGAGAGAGAGAGAGAGAGAGAGAGAAAGAAAGAAAGAGAGAGAGAGAGCATCTTGTAAAATAATCCCCCACATTGCCCATGTCGTTAACAGTCATTGGAGCCTCTGGAAAGAAAGAGGGGGGAAGAAAAAAATGACATGACAGAATGATGATGAAGATGAAAGGCGGAGAGACGGCAGGAACGTGCGCTGCCTGTAACTGATTTTTGGACCAGTAGTTTATACCGGCATTTTTTTTTTCTTCAAATCCAAACACCGGGAGATTCTGTGGAATACCGGCCGGGAGACCTCCACTGCTGCTGTCAGTATGTGAACGATTTCGCACGCAGAAAAAGGTAGTAAAAGACAAGAAAGAAAAAACGGGTTTAGTGTTGTATTTTGAATCTGTTACCGCTTCTTTCTCTCTCTCGCGCTCTCTCTCTCTCGCTCTCTCTCTCTCTCCCTCTCTCTCCCTCACTCTTTGCATCAATTGGATGCTGCGCGAGGCTGCTGTGCAATGATGCATCGGTGGGGCTTGACTGCGTGAATTCGCATCCTATCCAAGTCCATTATACAGCCTTCTTGGACCTGCTCGCCTTGGCAATGTAAATTGGAACAATTAAAACACTTTCTTTTTTTTTTGGCTGACCCACCCTGCGACAAAAAAAATATATAAAAAATGCCTTATTTCGACGCGAGGTGCGAGGATGCCTGTAGCTGTGATAGTGCCATTGCTGCAGCGGCACACATCGGAGCACCACGGCTCGACACAGACACATCCAACCACAGCTGAAGAGAAGACAGCGAGCTCTCAAGTGATTCACCACCACCACCAGCCAAACCCTAAAAGCCATACGAGCCTGTGTATGTTTATGTAGGCTGTGGCGATAGGGGCTGTTGACACTCTCCAGGGAGGCATCTATAGCCTATTGCACTGAGGTTTTGGGGGGGCTCCCCATCCATCCCCAAGAAGAACTGCCACATCATCATCACACCCAAAATTCTGTCTGAGGAGGAGGAGGACTGCTGCTGTGCGCTTTACAAGCTTCCAGAGGATTTTCTGGAAGGGCAGCCCTGATGCATCTCGTGAGTGTGAAAACTCCACAGAGCCCCATTGCCAGGTTTGCATCAGCACCACCACAACCAGACAGGAGATGGAACAACAGACGGTAGCTCTGCGTGTGTCATGTTAAGGGCTGGACTCTCGCCCGCTCCCTCCGGAACTCTGACCTGCCCTGTCTGAGAGCCCTTAGAGGAAAACAGTTTGTAGACATTGTTGCTTTGTTGTGTGTGTGACTTCTCTGAAAAGGTGCCACCCACACCCAACGATTACCCACACCTCCCCGCCCCCTCTCCTCCCTTCTCACACAATATTAAGAGACACTTAAAAGTACCAGGCCAGGATGCAGGTTTCCTTCGCCTGCACTGAGCACAACCTCAAGAGTCGCAGTGAGGACCGGCTGTGTGGCCTCCGCACGGCTCCACCGCCCGGGGGGAGCAGCGGGGGAGGAGGGGGAAGTGGTGGAGGGGGTGGTGGCAGCGGTGGCAATAGTGGAGGCAGCAGTGGTGGTGGAGGAGGAGGGGGCAGTGGACAAGGGAACAATGGCAACTACATGTCCCAGAATCCATGCAAGACCAGGGAGGGTCCCGGCTCCCGTCAGGCCCCGCACGGCCATGCCCACATGAAGGAGGCCATCGGGCGCCACTCCAGTATGAAGTACAGGTGAGTATTATTGAGATCAAGGGGGAGGGTTGCTTCACATCAGAGGGGCATGGTTTTCATTTCACTTTGATTACAGCCATTTGGACCTGCGGATTCATCTCACAGGTGGTTTTACAGAATGGCCTCTTAATTCCTCCATCTGAAAGGAGGTAGCAAGATGTGAAGCTCGACCAAGCAAGGCTTTTGTTTATTTGTATTTCCGTCAATCTCTCTGTTGAGGTGAGGTTTAAAGCTAAAGTGCGTAACTTCAGTCGGCCCCATGAATAATTCTGAATAATTACAACAACACCTGTCAGCACATCTGCATGAGGTAAGCCTTCGGTGACCGTGCATTGACTTGATACCTTCTGCTGTACATCCAGGTTTTTCCTTAGCAGTAGAATCAACAAGTGAAATATTTCTTGGTGTCAGCTTGTTTGGCGATTGCTTGAACGTAACTGACATTCATTTATATGAAAAAGTTAAGCACAATATCTTTAACCAACCTGCATCTGTATCATACTGTATTGTGCAGGTGTGCCTACACATTAGCCCAGATGAAATGCCCCCCCCCCCCCCCCCCCCCCCCCTCCAAGTCAGCACGCACACAGCAGTGATTTTACGGACATTATAAAAAAATATGACATTTACTAATGAAAATTCTACTACTGGTGGATGTGAAAATGCTTATATAATGCATACGAAACCGCCATAATGTTATCACAGCATAACAGGCAGTGCGGATAAAGGAGCATTTGCCACAGGCTTATGGGTTATATGCAGATTTTGCCCTGGCCTCTTGCACTTCACCACAGATTAATACAAAAAGCCCAACCTCCCATAGCAGCTTACCCCAAATTACCCGGGGGCACTCAGTCTTTACTCTTTTCCTTGCAGGGTTTCAAAATAATTTTATTTTCACAATATATTGGCGATGCCGAGTATTTTAGGACCGTCGCTGTAAAACCAGTTCTGAGTCACAATGTAGAAGATAAAAAGGCCAGATAAACAGCAAGCAAAGAATGACGTCGAATGTTTTTGCCCTTCTAGTTTTTTTTTTCAAAGAGTCAGGTCCCCTTGATGGATTCAGGCTTCAGCTTGACAAGGACACTTGCCGTTAATGCACCGTCCACTCACAACGTGTTTTTAGGAGCAGTGGAAAATAATGCACATTTATATGAAATGCATCTATAACCACAAAGCATTAGCTCAATATGACACAATCCACAATGTATAAGACCGTAACCTCAAACCGCCTGTTTCCTCCATTAAGACTGCACAATTCAATAACTAGGAGGAGAGTTCTAATGACCTGTTTTCCTGGTAATCAGGTTGATGGAATTGCACCCATGCAGTCAATTTAGTTTTCATTTAATAGGATGTTTAAAAAGGGAATGAGGCACAAGACGAAACCTGGATACATCCACCGCTGTCCCCCCTGGGAATGACATAGATACTTCTGATTGGGTTGGATCATTCTGGTTGCTCTGCTGTCAATGGAAAAGTCTTGCTAATAGGAAGTGCAGCAGCACAATAAGTCCACACAGCATATGGCCAGCTCCAGTTGCCAGGGGCAACACCCAAGGCATTGCCTTTAGTTTTTGTCTTGTTTCCTAATCAGCCAGCACTGCTGTCCCTTATCAGTCCCTCCTGCAACTGAGTCTGCTCACACCCCGGCCACACAGTTCGTCTGTGGTAGCACAGTGGTTTCACATTCTCCATTTTACACTGCTGTTACAATAAGGAGGAAAGAGGACTGTCCATGAAACATGTCCACATGCTGTATGAATGTGCAGAGAGTGAATGGCCTCAATCACATGACAGGGATTGAGGCCAAACAAATACCATGATGGAGCTGAAGTGAGCAGATGTGAGGGAATTTGATCTCATCTGTATTCCATTTTCCTAGATGGCACCTATGGTGGCCATTGTTTGCCCTGTAGGACTGCATGTTTTCTAATCCCTTCTGCAATCCATTAACCCAAGCTTTCAACGCTCACTGACAGGTCACAGGATGTGTTGGCACCTGCTGCTAGTTATCACTCACATGAGCCCTTGCTGTCATCCCATGCCCCAACGCTCTCTATTAGATTTGATCTCTTTATTTTCTTATTTGATTTCAAATGTTTGAGGGATTTTCTTCAAATGCTACAGGGAAGACCATTGCAATGCATTGCATCATTCGGTGTTTAGTTGAAAACATGTGTTTGTGTGTCATTTGTTAGATTAGGGACAAGGGAACCAATGTTAAACCACTTAAACAACAGAGAAATTGTTATTTGGTGGCTGTGATGGTGCCTGCTATCACATCCAGAGAAAAGCCGATCATTTCATGAAGTTTTAATACATTCAATCAATATAGTAATTTCTACAATTTAATTAGTTTGATCGAGTCTCATTGTGTGATAACAATAACTTTACCAAAGCTAAAACACCCACTTCTCCAAGAAAAGCAGAAAGTCAACGAAAAGATTGTGCATTCATCACTTTCCTGAGTTACAATTTAGTTTTTGAATTCAAATTCCTTAAGCCTAAATAAGCACATAAGCCAAATTAACAATTCATGTTTCAATAACTATGTATTTAGCTAAGAAATGCTTTGTAGACACTAGTGATACAGTTATTTGGGGACTTGTGGAAGGGTAAGTCTAGAAGTCACTCGGGCAACGTCTGTCATTCAGGAAATAGGCAGTTTCTATGGTAACCAAGCCCTCTTTTCTTCACTAACAGCAACCTGATAAGCAGGTCAGGTGCACTTGTTGAAGCACAGTACTCATCTGCCACAGGATTTTTTTGTAATCTAATGGCCGCGAGACACGTTGAGTCATTTGCAGGCGGCTGGATGCAATGCTCTTAACACATGAGTGAGCGGAGGAGCGGGCAAGTACGGAAGCCATGCTTATGTAAAACACTTAAAATGTTCTGTCTGAGAGGCAAGACATATTTTTGGTTGTAGCTTATATAACAACTTCAATGACAGTAGGAGAGACAGGGTGGAGTTCTGGGATGTTGCTGCCATACTGTGGTTCTACAGAGAACACATTGTTTTTTTACATTTAGCACATTTTTCTTTGGTCAAAGTAAATGTTTGACTTTTTGGAAAACACACACATGTTGGTTTTGTGGCATCGAGTGAGATGAAATAATACCAGTCTCATCTCTGGTTGCTCAATATTAAAGCTATATATAGTTTAGCTTATAGCACAAACATTGGAAACAGAGTCACCGCTGTTTTACCACGTGACAATAAGACTGGCAAAGAAATAGTCCATACATGACCTGGGAAAACTACTAAGAGTTGTGTTTAGACCTCACACATTACATGTTAATTAGGGACCAGTATAGAGGTGTTGGAGGTTTTGATACTGTTGGAAAGAGCCAGGCTAGCTGTTTACAGTCTCAATGCCAAGTTAAGCTAACTGGCTGACAGACATGAGAGTGGTATCAATCAAAGTTGATTCCTTTAACAGTTCAATATTTTTATTTTTTATTTTCTGTAACAGTAATCTGTGTATCTGAATCCGAATTTGATGAAAATGGGGGCGGGACCTGATAAGCCTTTGGCTTCTTCCGTCTCCCTTCGGACAACACAAAGTATGATGTATGAATATTTGCAAGAGAAAATTGTGTATTGTGTGGAATTGTCCGAAAGAATAATAAATAAAATAAATAAAATAAAATAACCTCAGGTTATCCAATAAGTGTCATATAGTCTTGCTACAGATGCCTTTAAAAACGTTTTTAGATGTTGATCTATATCAGGACAAGGAGTTCCCTCAGATGCTGTGTTATGGTAGAACGCTTTGGAAAAGGTTAATTATTGGACTTTGAGTTAAGATCATTTTGTCAAACTACTATTTACGAGGAAATATATTATCTCCATCATCACCAATCTTGTAGCACTAGGGCTCACACGGTGATGCCTTTATGAACTATGTTTGCCTGTATTAGAGAAGAGTAAGCTGGGAAGTTAAACCATTTAAAAAATAGAAATTTCCAGTAAATGGTGCTATGCCAAAAAGAAAAAAAATATTTGAACAATACTAAATATTCAGTTTCACCTTGATCTGGAGAACAAAGCGTTCATGTATTTGTATCAGGCACTGAAGTGACCTGACATTCAGCTGTGCAGAGAGGTGCTGTTCTTTAACCGAGTACACTTGAACAGTAGTGTTTTGGAAAGCCTGCGCTCTCTGCAGCTGAAGTAATGATCATGTCGTTGGCACAGATGAACAACCCAGTTGAGTTGAACAGATATATCGTGGTCATTTAGTGCTATGAGACAGTGATCCAGCCCCATGTCTTATTACCCTCACAGTGTGCCCGTTGCGGCAGCTACCCTTTTACTCACGCCGAGGGTCAATGACTTCACAGCTTCCGTTTGTTAATTTGATCCCAGAATATTTA
The DNA here is from genome assembly GCF_949987685.1 of Ammodytes marinus. NCBI lineage: Eukaryota > Metazoa > Chordata > Actinopteri > Uranoscopiformes > Ammodytidae > Ammodytes > Ammodytes marinus. Next base: position 17,458,630 of record NC_137218.1, read on the forward strand.
CCTTACGTAATGTGGTTTCCAGAGTTGCATCACACATAAAATCAGCAAGCAGGCTATTCCCACTTTCACAAAACCCTACGGACAGCATGTGCATTTAGCTCACGATGAATCCCAAACAGTGATAAAATATGGACTTGACAGAGTGGAGTCATCATGATGATAATAATTGAGTGATAATGAAATCATTTGGCCTGATATTGTTTTCATGATTAACCAGCCATTGGAAAGAAACTGCCTGTGAAGCCGGGAGGAGAACGAGCGTATGCTGGAACAACCTTGACCTTAAACTCTTCTCTTACTGAATGTTTGAGTTTCCAGTCGGCTCAACAGATAAGTGACACCACTTTGAGGTCATGCAACAGGTTTCAGTCAGCAGCTGTACCCTCACTTGCTTGATTTCAATCTGGCATATGTGGTCTGTTTTTTGGCAGCTAAACTGCAAACATCTGGCTACTTATTTCATGTGCCACCTACTGCTACTAATTATATAGAATATAGTTGTATCTAGTTTTTATGGCAAGAAACTGCAGGTAAATAGGGTCAAACTTTTCACTTAAAGATATCGTCGTGAAATTCTGCCAATTGATCACTTACAATAAAACAATTATTTTTGAAATGTTTGAATGAGTATGTACGCAATGTTTTTGTGTCTCGCCTTAAGAGATTTTTACATAAGTACATAAAGGCAGGCAATCTCATCTTTTTCTGTATATGTGAATGGACTGCTGGGTCAGTGATGTTTAATGAAGCTTACATTTGTCAATATTTGCCTGTGGATGAAAGTGATGGCAGCGGCAATCAGCAGGATCGTTCCCAACGGCGAGCATCATAATGAGGGCCATAAAATCCACGTCACGTTCTCTGACTGGGCTGTCTAGTCAGAGGACAAAGCCTGAAAGTGTCTTCAGGCTGACACAAAGTCATCATTGCATGTCATTACGTCAGAGCAGACACATAGATAAAGGTCCCGGAGAAGTCTCCAAAAGATTTTTTTTTTTTTCAGACCTTATTCATGTAATGTTTTTGAAAATATATCTTTGCATAAATGAGAATGTCCTTGTCGTTTTTTTAAAAATAATAATAAGCAAAGCAGCTTCTTGGTCTTTTTCCCTTTTCTCTAAAGAGAAGTTTGTTTTAGTTTTTTCTCCCGAGTGTCTCCCTGTGCCCCCCAATTCATTGAGCTGACAAAAGTCCATATATGTGAGGCAACAGAGCGGGACACTGTCACATCATCCCAGTGTGTTCAGCAGGTAGCAGCACAGTGCACTGACTGACCTTTTCGGATATTGAATTTCATTAGTAAAGTTTTTATTTATGTATTGTTTCACCTTCAAGTCACATTATACACCCAGTTCCCCTTCAAAGCATATATGTGGCAGCCTAAGGAGTGCTGCCTATATCCTAATATTTTATATATTTTTTACACAGTTTTTTTTCCACACTTGGTGGTGCTTTTTCACTTACAGTTTCAATTAATAAGAGAGTCACAACCACTGATAAAGTGTGCAACAACATCAGAGCTGAGTGTGTGTGTGTGTGTGTGTGTGTGTGTGTGTGTGTGTGTGTGTGTGTGTGTGTGTGTGTGTGTGTGTGTGTGTGTGTGTGTGTGTGTGTGTGTGCACTCAAAAAATAACTCATTGGATGAACTCAATTAAATTGTGGGCAGAATTTCCATCCAACAAATATATGTAACCACAACCTAAAACAAGTCCATCCATTCAATGTAATGTATTTGAGTTCATCTACCACATTTCTTTAAAGTTGGTCCAGATGAAACTAAATTCATCTATCTAATGAAATAAAATGTAGTTACCTCTACATATTTGTGTCAAAGAGAGCCAAACCAAAGTAATTATATTAAAGTAGTTAAAATAAATTGTGTTTGTTAAATCTCAAAATATATGGTTAATTGGAAATTAATTACTAAAAAATACCCCCGGCCTCTGAATTGAGACAGAGCTCTAGACTCAAAGGGCGTGGTCACCTCACCTGCATGCTCCCCTATTGACCTCAATCTGTTTAGGTTGAACAGATAGGTCAGCAGAGACGATGAATAGATTTAAGTTACATGTGTTAAACTATTTTGGTTTTTCTTTGAATTAATATATATTTTATTAGAAAAATAGAATATTAATGTGTCACATCTAAGAAGGGCTTGAATAATTTTTTCTGAGTGTGTGAGAGAGAGTGTCTGTCTGTGGTCTTTTCATTTTATATTCATTTTCTCTCACAGCAAGTGTATTTTATAATTAAGGCAGACCTGCTTCTCTTAACTGTTTTAATACAATTGAATTAAATGCCTCCCATCACATGAAAAGCAATGAGTCCTTTTCTTTCAGATTTAAAAAGTCGTTCTCACTTATAGCAGTACAGCTAGGGCGAAATAGTGCCCGCAATTTGCCCCGTTTAGCATCATATCCACAAAGGAATTTGCACTAAGTATATGGCGCTAACACGCCCACAAAGTTTGCCATCCAGTTTGCCTTCGTTTTGTTTATGTGAGTAAGCGGTAAGGCCCACCATCAAGGGGAAAACATCTGTACAGTTGTCCCATGCCCAGGAGGGGTGGGGGGCACAGGGAGACACTCGGAGAAAAAAGGAAAAAAAATAGTTCTCATGAGAAAGGGGAAAAAGATGAAGAAGCTGCTTTGCTTATTTCTTATTTTTTTAAACTATACATTATCATCACACTTCTGTGCTGGAGCATGTGAATCAATATTTTGGGTATTTTATCCACGCAAAGCTGCAGAAGAAGGGGTTGCGGATCCACGTCATTAACCTAATGTGCTGTGGTATTATTTGCACTATGGAGAAAATGTGTTCCCGGGCACAGGCAAGACACACATCAGGCAATAACGGGTCTCTTCCCAGGTGAGACTGTTTCGGGCAGCACCATGCGCCTTTAGGGGAGTATAAAGGAATAGCGCGATTTTAATACACGGGTTTCATGTGCAGTAATTGCTTCACTAAAACGGCCTGTTGCAGTTAGCCTTTGAGGGTAAGGCGCTATTTACAACAAGGCTTTGAATAGGAATGCACTGAAATAGGAATGCACTGAAACTGCCCTGCCGTCTGCGCGGCAGGGCAGTTTCAGTGCAGTCTGCGTGCATTTCCCTCTTTGCGCGTGCTCTGGTGTTAGGGCGCTATCTTTTTCTCTCTTCTGCACCGTTTTAGCGGTCGCAAGAGCAGGGCAATCCTTAAGTGGATGTGGCCCCTAGTTTTTATTTAATTTGTCCAAGTTCTGAGATATCTTTCTCTATCTCAAATTGATGCAATGAGAGTGAAGGAGAATTTGTTTCTTGCGTTCAAATTTTTCATTCAGCAGCAACAGGGAAAAATGTCCCCAATACTCTGGATAACCTACGGCCCCTTTGATTACCGTTAACAGATCTATGGATCGTCCAGAGTTACAAGGGCACTAATTATACAGAGAGAGATGTTGGTGTTCGTTTAAACAAATCTTATTTTAGTGCTGTGAGCACTACAAATAAAAATGCATTCTCCTCCATATGGACTGAGGTAGGGCTCTCTTTCTGGGTGAGATATTCTGTTCCTTGTAAATTGAGTGGACTGACCCTTTAAAAACCTTGAAACGGCCGCATACAGCATTATTAAAAGAGAAGAGTCAGTCCACTGTCTTCCCACAATTTGGACTCAGAAAACGCCTGTATAACACACACACAGACACACACACACTGACATGAGCGGTAATAATATCTAGATGTGCTTCCCTCTGGAGAACAGTCTGCTCAGCATGTGTGTGGCATTTTATGACGACCGCAGAGAGAAAAAAAACCTCATCATGTGCACCTAACCATCTGTGTATAGTGTCTTACTCCCGTCTCAGGCGAAAACAAACTGTAAATGTCAGCACAGGTTAAAATGCTGACTACACCGTGACAGAGCACCTGGGTGCCTCCTTTCTCTCCTCCATCAATAATGTGTGGAGCAGCCAAGTCCCTATGATCACCTTGTTTGGAGTCCTTGATTTATGGCGAGAGCATAAATAGACGAGAGGAAGAAAACACAGTAAACCCTACTTATGAAGGCCTCAGAGAAGCATCTGTGTTCCTCTGTGTGCGCCCCGCTCAAAAGTGCATTCATGCACGACTGTATGCAGATCTGTGCCTGTGCTTGAGTGACATTCCCATCAAGCGTGAATATTCACACGAAAGCATCGACCGGCCCCACTGATGCTTGCACAATACAAAGATCTCCTCTTTTTTTTTGGATCCACCAAATCCATGTTGAATGAAACACAGGCCGAGCATCTGTGTGTTACAGAGTGCGTGCGAGTGTGAGAGTGTGATGGAGATCGGGAGAGACTGTCGGGTGGGAGATAGTGAGAGCAAAAGGGAATAGCATGTGTCTCTCTAGACTCACTGATAGTAATTTAGCAGACTGCAGCACTGCAGAGAGTGTCGGAGTTGAGAGCAGGGAGGGGGTGGCTAGTTGTCACACAGAAAAACAATGATATCCTCCATTAGCCAGAAAGAAATATATATATATATATATATATATATATATGTGGCAAATTACTTACTTATATATATATGTGGCAAATATATATATGTGGCAAATTACTTATGAAATTCACCTTCTTATGGTTCCTCATTTGCTCCTGTAATGACATGCTCATACATGGTGTTAACCTACCAAATGTGTAGTTATGTTCAATCATCAAATAGCATATGGATATAGGTAAAATAAAACAGAAAAAGTGTGTGTTTGTGTAACAGCTGTAGATGCTACTGAATGCTTGACATTCTCCTGGTGCTGACTCATGTTTAGTGGTGGCATTATTTTTTTATTCGCCGCTCTTTTTTTATCGTCTAGGTACTTGAACGCGTACTCTTTTATGACTAAGGGGTAAACACAGCTGCATAGGTTTTGGTCGTTTAATCAGTTTGCATTAATGACATGTGCAAAACAGCCTCAGGCTAAATAACTGGCTTATCATACAAACTAAGATGTAGCCTAAAACTAAACATTTAAAATGCAGATCATATGATGAAAATAGAAAAAACGTGTGTGTATGTAATTATATTTATTCAATCTGTTATATACAGTGCATTGATGGACAAATAAAGTGTTGAAAATAAAGATCAATTACTGACTGGTAAAGAAAGGGTAGGATTAAATAAATGTATACTTCTCCCTACTCCTATTCGGGCACGTTATTCTGCTTATTTGTGAATTCCTTTAATTGAATTTTGTTTTGCTTTATTTTGACATGTCTTTTATTCATTCAAAATAAGGGTCTTGTTTAGCACTGCACTTTGACACACAAAAATGGTCAACCATGTCTATAGACTCTCAGCAGACACAATAGTTATCTTGCAGGTGACGTTGAGACCTAAACACCATGCATCTTTATTGTATGATGAATTTCCAGACTTTTCTTTTTGGCTTTGAAGCCAGTGAGTATTTTTGGGATGCTGTCATTGGTTATTGGTTCTTTTTTTAACTTCCTCTGAGTGAAGTCATTCAAAAAAGGCGTCATTTTGACGAATGTCACAAACAATGCCAGTAATAGAGGGAAACAAAACAAGTGGGGGAATAAAACGTTAATTTAAAAAAAGGTTTTTGAAAAAGCCTCTGAAGTGTGTTTTCTCCCATGTGCCTAATTTATAAATCCACTGCCAGTGTTCAAAGTAACTGTCAGTGCTGTCATGGTATCATCAACATCAAACCCCATAACACTTTCCCCTCTGCATGGCATCCCTGGCCTTCCACCTGTGTGCTATTTTGACAGTTGAGTTAAAAGAAATGACACAAACAATAAGCGTTGCACACCCACACACCCAGTGCACACATGAACACTGACGCCCCCACCAAAGCAAAACCCTCACACACATGCTCACATATGCAGGAATCTAAAAATAGCTTTAGGTCAGGCATTAAAAATAGACCATAGGAAATAAAAAGCAGGAGTCGTTCGACTGAGACAAAATGCTCTGACAGTCTGTCTAACTGCATTTGGCTATTTGTGGCAGACGCAGGCAAGCAGACAGAGAGAGAGAGAGAGAGAGAGAGAGAGAGAAGGGAGAGGCAGAGATGAAAAGACGGCGAGTTGCACTGCAGTTCTGCTGCCTCTCCAGCTGGCATCGCCGGCTAATTAGAATGGGGGAGAGTGCGCGCGTGGATGACGAGGAGAGCAAGCATGAAGCCCACATCATTTTCAGCCGCGTATAAACACTCCCGCGGTCAGATATGCAGCACTCTGCCTCTCTGTGCCCTCGCCCTTCAGAATTCAGCTGTCATAGTAATCAGATGAGGCATGTTGGGTAATGGACTCCTCTTTAGCTTATGGAACATTTTGGGCCATTTACCGCACAGACCGAAAGGAGCTTTTGCCTGGACTCCCTCCAGCTGCTTCACTGACCCAGGTGTAATATACTGAACTGTTAAAATACAAAAGATAAAAGATAAATTGTTCAGAAATAATTAGACACAGACAGCATTATAACCACAGGCAAGAAAGGCTTTCACTCAGCAGATGTAGTGCAGAAGGTATTCACATCCAGGAACACTGTGGACCATGTATTGTGTGGTATACACCTGCTTTGTGTTACATCTTATTAAATTAATTATAAATCCTTTTATTTTACGTTTTGTGATCGTTTAGAATGCATCTAAGATAACATCTGCTTGTCTTTTTTTGGTTTTGAGTATGTACACAATGCAGAACAAAAAACAAGGTGCAGTAATCCAAAGTAGCACTAGCAGCATGTTTAAATACTTTAATAGTACTGTGTCAGCAAAATGAAAGTAGCAATACAAATATACAGCATACTGTGTTATAAGATGATTGTCACTGTTTAGACATTTGAATGCTTGCTATCAAAATTCCTTATAATATCACTGAATTTCTTTAAAGGAGGTAGCAGAGTGTGAGGAGGTATTCACTGATTTTGACCAAAAAATGTATTGACAACATTCATTGTCCAGAATTGCTGAATCCACCTTTAAGATGGAGCCAACAAAAGCCAAACGCAATGTTTCCCTCTGAAATGTTGTGCAGTAAAAGTGTAAAAGTAGCATGAAAGGACAAAAGTAATGTGCTTCATACTGCGTGGGTGCACTTCAGTAAACGTTCATCTGGTAGTTACTTTCATCACTGTGTTACTATTATATAAAACTATAATCCAGGATTATTTTGCTCTTTATTTGTCACTCACGCACATCATTGTACCGAGGACACCGAGAACCCCAAACACATCATACCGTCTTGACCCATTTTCTGTATCTGAGCTTCACAGAAAGTTTTTCTTTCGTTTTTACACAGGAACCTGGGAAAGTCTGGCCTACGTGTTTCCTGCCTCGGGTTAGGTGAGTTGGTTTGAAGGCAGGAAAAATGATTCACCTCTGTTTCATCCCGTCAAACTAAACAAATGTCTCTCTCTCTCTCTCTCTCTCTCTCCATCTCTTTCAGGCACCTGGGTGACTTTTGGATCACAGATCTCTGATGAGGTGAGATTTCTGTCGACTCTCTGTATTGTTCGTACAAGTAGTCAATGCCTAAGCGCATATAGCTCTTGTGGAGAGCTATCTGCGCTGTGTTTGCAAAATCCCAATGTTTTCGTCTATAAATATGTTTCAAAATCCCGAACACCAACTCCTGTAGCTTGGTGAGATATTAGATCTTACTGTGTGACCCTCCCTGCATAGTGCCCTTCATGGTCGACCTCTTGGTAATTGGAATTCATCCATCACCTCTCTCTCTCTCTCTCTCTCTCTCTCTCTCTCTCTCTCTCTCTCTCCATCTCAATTTTTGTCTTCCCCTCAGATGGCTGAGAACCTGATGGCCATAGCATATGAGGCCGGAGTGAACCTGTTTGACACGGCAGAGGTGTACGCCTCTGGAAGGTCAGACTCCACTTTTTCTTCAAAGCAGGATTTGTAAAACTTTTTGCTTCTGTTTTGCCTCTTGTAGAAGGTTTTTTTTAATGTAGATGTTCTTCATCCCTTCTTATGCAGCTTCTCTCTTTAAGGGAAATGATCAATTCAATAGAGGGTGTTCAGGTTTCTTTAACACGTGACATGTCTGCATAGGATTGGTGCCACAATAAGCAATGTCTTTCTTTATAGAGCGGAAATCACTCTCGGAAACATCATCAAGAAGAAAGGGTGGAGGTGATGTTTCTCATTTTCCTAAACTTACTCGAATGCATGTGAAAAGCTTTCAAACTCCATTATATCAGAAAGATGTTTTTTTGCAAGTGTATAAATCCCCATTAATCCCCTTGTACTGCAAATGCACTGCTATTCCACATGTTTTTATTTCTGTTGGAACAGGCCCACCATTACATTTTCTCAAGGGAAGTTCCGGCTTTTTGGACAAATGAGACGCTTTAGCCCCAGAAAGACTATAAAAGGATGAAAAATGTTACCACGTGAAAATAAACTTCCGGAACACAAAACCTGTGGGAAGATATTTAGTTGAGATATTTTGATCTGGAGAAAAATATACGGCTAAATTAAATGTCAAAAGAAAGAAGAAAGAACTATAATACTGGTCCAGCTATGCTTTTTCAATATACCACTGATTTTGTGCACAAAGAAAAAAACTATGACTGTTTTACTTGTGTTTGAAGAATTCCCCATAACTGTTTTTTCTAACCCTGTGATGTGTTCTTGTTAGGCGTTCAAGTTTTGTCATCACAACAAAAATCTATTGGGGAGGCCAGTGAGTATAACACCAAAATACTTGATGCATTTGTTATCCAATCACAAACCATTGTTTTCATTTCAATGGGACATCAATAATGTGTATTTTATTCACTCCACAGAGCAGAAACAGAGAGAGGACTCTCCAGAAAGCACATTATTGAAGGTAGGCTATAATATTTTCTTTGATAATAGTATTTATTGTGTTTTTCAGTAAATTACAGGACATAATTCATAAAGTAGCATAACCAAGTACATGAGGATTAAGTTTATCATTCATTAAATGTTATCACACAGCTCAAATATTATCAAAAAGTTCAACATTAGGAAAGAGGTCAACAGCGAAGTTTTTGTATTACTACTAAAATTCTATAAAAGCTGAACATATATTTAGAGACTAATTTAGTTTTTTATTGCAGTGTAGTACATTTTTATTGTTTATAAAATGTTCCCTAGAGCACGTCAGTTCAACCACTGGACAGACCCCGAGCTGTAGTGAATCATTTTATGACCCTTTAATCTTTGAGTGTGAGCATGTTTTCCTTGCTGAGCTAAAGTCACGCCATGTCACATGTCACAGTAAATACATCAGCTAGCGGGAAAATCAAATAAAGTGCTATATGTTGTAACAACCAAAGAAACTTCCTTAGCAGTAGTCAATGGTTGTGTAGACATGTTAGTCTTTATGGAACTGAGAGAATGATTGGCTTAGATGTGTCAGTAAATTGTCACCTAGTAGAATAGGTTGTTGGTCACGTCAGTCTGCCCCAGGGCAGCTGTGGCTACTCTCGTAGTTTACCACCACCGGTATGACTGTGTGTGAACGAATTGAACCAGGAACCCTGTAAAGCGTCTTTGAGTGCCAAGGCAATAAAGCGCTATATAAAACCTATCAATTATTATTATTGTTGGACAATCTTTGTTAGGAGGTTTTTAACATGAGGCCAGTGCATAATGAAGGATGTAGGTTCAGGGATGGCGCTCATATTAGGACTTTTCATTTTATTTGACTTCCCCCACATCTATTTGATTACATAACAAAAGTTGGACAGTTAGCAGGAAGGATATTGATATTTAAAAACATTTAAAAATTTTAAAATCTATCTTGAATGTTTTCAAAAAACGTAACGTAAAATAATAGATTTGAATTACCTGATAAACACCAGCATCTAAGCACGCTGATGCTATAATTTAATTCAAAGTAAATCAGTGCCTAAGTACAACATGTTCTTATAAGGATGATGATGATGATGATGATGATGATGATGATTAATCATTGAGCATTTTTTTACAGGTTTAAGAGGATCCTTATCAAGACTCCAACTAGACTATGTGGACATCGTTTTTGCCAATAGAAATGACGTCAACAGTCCGATGGAAGGTCAGTTATGGACGTTGGACATGTCTATTCTTGTTTGCTGATATCCTTAGGCAGATATCATAGCAGAAGTCAGGTAAAGATATGTCCTCAAATTTGTCTGATTTCTATAAATGAGCGTGATTTGAATATGTTATTTGCAGAGATCGTACGGGCCATGACGTTTGTAATAAACCAGGGTATGGCCATGTACTGGGGAACCTCGCGCTGGAGTGCCATGGAAATCATGGTGAATACCGATCTCACATTCAGAGAAAGCCCGCTCTTTACAAATGTATTACTGCCATAAATGCTGATCAGTAAACGCTGCATTTTGTCTCTGTTTGGCACCAGGAGGCGTACTCAGTGGCACGCCAGTTCAACCTGATACCACCTGTGTGTGAGCAGGCAGAGTATCACTATTTCCAAAGGGATAAAGTGGAGGTGCAGCTTCCTGAGCTCTACCACAAGATCGGTCAGACATCCTTAGTCTCACAGCTCTATTTCACTTTATTCTTTTAATTGAAGGGTCATTTGGTTTCATACGCATGTTTACCCTCATTCCACTCTTCCAGGTGTCGGAGCAATGACCTGGTCCCCACTTGCTTGTGGATTAATCACAGGGAAGTACAGTGATGGTGTACCAGAGTGCTCCAGAGCAGCAATGAAGGTCAGTTTGATTTGAGCGTGGGCCTCCCCTGGGATCTCTCTCACAGAAAATCAGGCTCAGTCAGTGTAATTCTCTCCCCGATCAGCGGGGTATTGCAGTGTGAAATCAGTGCCGTATCAATGATTTTCTCCATTTTGCTCCTGGCAAAGGGATACCAGTGGTTGAAAGAGCGAGTGAACAGCGAGGAGGGCCGCAGGCAGCTCGCTAAAATCAAGGAGCTCCATCTACTGGCAGACAGACTGGGCTGCACTGCTGCACAGTTAGCCATAGGTAAGCCCCAGGCAAACTCTGCAGTGAGTGTAGACATATTGAGACTTGATTTCTGTTTTCTTTTTCTGTGTGTGTGTGTGTGTGTGTGTGTGTGTGTGTGTGTGTGTGTGTGTGTGTGTGTGTGTGTGTGTGTGTGTGTGTGTGTGTGTCTACTATACAATGTACTGATTTGGGATTCCTGTAATGATGTGGCCTTTAAGGCTTATTTGGCCAACTTTGTGTTACCTATACATTTTTAAACTGTTTAAATCTGAAACAGTAGAATTTGATCTGAGTCCTGCAGAAAAAAAACTAAAATCGAATCTGCCCACTTCTCTTTGGTCATCACTTATTACCCTCAGTTTTAATAGAGCATGCATTTCATTGTTTTTTGGCTCTTTTGTACAGCCTGGTGTCTGCGCAGTGAGGGAGTCAGCTCAGTACTTCTGGGTGTTTCTACTACAGACCAGCTACTCGAGAACCTGGGTGCCATGCGGGTAGAATGTCTTCCCCTTTTTGTCCTCACACATTACTTATTCTCTGACTTACAGAGTGATAGTTGTTTGAACCAGTAGATGAGCTTCTCTGTGTGCAATTCAACATTGGAAAACCGATTAAACATAACCAATCACATTTTAAACACATTCCTTCCTTCCTCCTTGCAGATTCTAACCCAAATGACCCCTCAAATGATTACGGAGATTGACGCCCTGCTGGGAAATAAACCACACTCCAAGAAAGAGTTGCGCGCATGAAGATGCATATCTGAGTGACGGATGACGTTTCAAGAAGACGAAGAAGACAGTGACATTTAGGAACATTGCTTTTTGCTCTGCTGTATTACTCAACAACTTGCATGTCCTCAGCAACATTACGCTTCCAGTGTGTGCGCATATCCATTTTGCGCAGTACATTGTGTCATGTATGAAAAAAAGATCTCTCAATTGTGAAAAAAACACAACAACAACATCAAAAAAACAGGACATATATTGCTCATCACCGATTGTTCACAGACTAATTATTTCTACAGCGGGTGGAGGCTTAAGCTGGCTGGCGCGATAGGTCACTGCCACCCGCGGACACCAAGAGAGCTTGAAAGATATGTTGTCAGAGTAGATTTGACTCTTGTTAATCAAATGTTTTAAAGTGGAGAGAAAAGAAAAAAACACGTTTGTGCTAAAAATGCTACTTCACTGCGTGAACGGTTCTTTCTCCCCTCACAGCTGCCTGTTATTCTGTATGTTTAGTAGCCAGAAGCCAGAGAGCCAAAGGTTAGTACTCATGTGTCCTTAACATTCCCCATAATGTGCATGTGACTGGTCTGCCACGCTCACAGCTTTACAGGGTTGGGAACAAAGTCCTTAATATGATCTCAACATACAGTCCAACACATATTTACACGCACTGAAATAATGATTGAGTTTGGCACAAATTGCTTGTTCTGACGAATGGATTCCAGCGAATGGATTGTGTTACAACAGTAACTGATGATTATGTTAGTTATTACACTAAAATATTTCGCAATCGGGAATTAGTAGTGGATGAGATTTTATAAGTAACGTTCCCAACCCTCCTGCTTTCCTTACAGTATTTTTGCCTCCTCTGTTTGTAAACTGTGCGCATGTCCCTTTAAGAGAGAATAGCCCTAACAGAGCGTAAATGTGGCATGGCTTTTATGGCTTATGTAGACTTGCATTGCCATTGTAAGCCATTTTTTAAAAACTCTAAATGGTCTGGCAGTTTGATCCAGGATCCGTACTGGTGGGTACTCTTTGCTTTAAAAGACTCTCTGCATCCTAAAGACACAGCTGTGTGCCAACTGGCATATAATCTTTGTATTGTCCTAATCTGTATCAAAAGATGTTGACATCACTTTCAACAATTTTGAAGAGCATCATTGTTCCTTAATCAGAGGTATGAGAAAGTTGGACTGTGTGGAGAAGTCAATGAGCATTTGACTGGCACATAGATGTGGATACACTGTGGTGAACCAGTAGTTTTCAAATGATAGGATAGAAACTATTAAGTCAGAGTTTATGAAATGTTATATTAGTCTTGCCAGGTCTCTTGGTCACTTGGGGTAAGATTTAGAAAATGTAACCTTTTTTTTTTTTGTGGAAGCCTAAAAATATAGCTTCTTTGCTCATTTCTCTGTGAGTTTTCTCTCTCTCTCTCTCTCTCTTACTCTCTCTCTCTCTCGCTCTAAACCATTTGTTCCATTGATTCTTGCACACATGCACAACTAATTTTACACTGTGCATCTCATGTCTTTTCCCTTTGGTTTTGTATTTATTTCACTACTTTGTAACGTGAAGGGAGAGGGAGAGGGGGATGTGTTCCATTTGTGATTTCCCATGAAAACAGCACTAATCTCCAGAGTTGGGGTGTGTTTTTGATACATGAAGTTGTGTTTAGTTTCTACAAGGTTACATTGTACTATAAATAGGCTTATTCTTTCGGCAGCAAGACAACGAGATAAAGGTTAAATATATGAATCATGAAAGATTTTGTGAAGGGGTTTTCAAAGCGTTGCTCCCCTCTTTGATGCTACTGTGATGATGTACAGTTCGACCGGGTGTAGCTTCTAATGTATATAGATACTTCAATCAAACTTTGAAAATGTAACTCTGCCTGCATAACTTATATTTTACTGTCTTGCAACAAAGAGAAACAAAAACAAAAAAAAAACAGAAGAGACTACTTACACTGAATGTATCATGTCTTTTGCTCAAACCTATCCAACCTAAAGTAACAAAACATGTACGGCATGCAAAGGTATTGTTTTTAGTTTGACACGGTTTACATAAAAACCTGGAAAGCCATTATGCAAACACTTACCAGAACATATGGGCTACTCATAGCTGTTATGTTAAAGATTCCATAGGGATAATAATTTACGGAACAAAACGTAGTGGGATAGCATATGGGCAAATTAGCCACAACGCTGTTATCTCAGCATCAGTTCTAACATACCACATGATCCCATTAAGGATTTCATCTTCAGTGAACGCTTCACCGAGCAGCATACGGTTGACGGAAACACTCATTTAGATGACTTACTAACTGACAACAGAGCTGTAATATCTCAGATTCACTACTAAGATTTTAACATTGTGGCTGAGCGCAACCCTGAAAACAAAAATGTAGACAAACAAGTTGTAGATAACACCCACACCATGATGCATACACAGTATTGGCAAGAATGGTCAAACGTTGAATCTACCTTGAACTCTGAACATGTTTGCCTAATGTGCCTTTGTGTCACTGCTGCAGTTCTGCTTCCTGGCGTCTTAGGCTGAAAAAAGAATAGGGAATTGTTTTGCTAGTGTAGACACTGGCAGCAACAGGTACTGACCGTAAAAAAAGGGGGTTTTCTGCTCTTCTGAAGTAAAATATAAACTGAAAGGGAGGTTTTTAAATCTTCTAGCTTGATTTGGCACGTCAAAAGCTTGATTAGCCGATCTATGTGGTTCATCAGACTGTATCCTTCTCAGAGAGAAAGAGCTGCTTATGAAATGTCCCGCTGAGTGCTGTTGTACCCATGCCGGCTCCCTTCTCTTCCTGAGTGTTTCTAATTCTGGCACAGAAAATGTATAAGCAGACAGGACCAAATTTTTGCTATTTATTGTTTATTGTTAATAGTGACATTTATGACAAACAGTTTTGTTTTGCACACACACTCATTAAATATGTGACAAAGGGCCCAGATCTAATAAATAACTATGGTGGCTTTTAGGCCATTAAGGTTTGAAATACGGCACTTTTGGGTTAATGGCCATTTTTACACACAGATATACAATTGCAAATTGAAATACAAAGAACACGAGGCTTTGCATTTTAGCGTTTCACGGTAAGATGTAGTTTAAAGCTGGGGTGGAGGATTTGGGGAGAAAATGTGGCAGTTGGGATAAAGATTCAAATCCAAATACCTCAACCACTCCACTTGTTCTCTTTGGTCCCTCACCTATGGTCCCTCCCTGACACGCTCTACACCAACAAAGTCGTCCCAAAGTGAATGGACAGTCTCAACAGCCAATAAGAACAGAGAATCGGAGCCTCGCTCTGATTGGTCAAAGTGTATACAGCTCATGTTAACTTTGACCAATCAGAAATCACATACTCCAGCTTTAAGGTTTGGTACATAATGACTCTTGTTTTTGATTTAGTAAATCAGATTATGATAATATTTTTGTAAAGAGAAAAAATTACTGCTTTACAAGGAGTAAATAACAATCAAGGCCAACGAAAAGGACAACTCTAACATGCAAATAATTATATTTTAATAAAACATTTAAAAAATATAAAGAGCTACCAATAATTTCACAAGAACTCAAAGTAAATGGACTTCTGTTATCCCCTAAAATGTGTGGCAGCTCTTTAACCTGAGAGCCCCGGGGTCATTTAAAAGGGTGTGACAGCCATGTGTCCACCACTGCCTGTGCTGCTGGAAGAGCAGAGCATTCTGGGACATCGCACATGCATTTCACAAACAGAATAACATCTGTGGCGCCAACACTGATAGCCCCTCTATGACCAGACTCCCACCATAGTGATAGAGGAAACACATGTGTGTGTTACACAACAAGCCACACTCAGATGAAGTGTATATGTGCGAGAAAAACAATCCATGTGTCACTGCCAACACTGTTGAGGAAAAACATGCATCGCTGTATGATTCATCCTTCCTGTGAAGAAGCTGGTTTGGACATGCTGATGAAAAACAGAAACTGAGGAAATAGCCGGTCAGCAGATGAGCACAATTGTGATTTACAAGCCTCGACATCTAATAAGGTACACTTCATATCATGCCTAGTTCAACAACTGTATTACTGGCCGGGCACAGCACACAAGTCCTAAATAGCCTGTAGTTGCTGCTGTGTACCCAAGGGCACAAGTATCAAATGAAATTCCCCCTACATTGTAACAAGTCAATGGAGCAAGGCAATCCCTGCCATGAGTTCATAACCTATGCTATACAACTGAATCTATCTTGTGACATTTAAATATAGTCAGCAAAGTTTTAAATTCCCGGATCATACATCAGGGTGCTGAGAAGAACATATTATTTCTTCATTTCGTCTTTAAATGGACTGTTGGCAAATCCTGATATACTGTAGCATGGCCTATTCCTCTGTGCTGTAGGCCTTTATCAAAACACATCCGTGAGCCATGTGCATCAGGTGACATTTTCCTTTATGACCATGAACATGGCCACTGTCACATTGACTTAAAGAGATAGTTCAGTATTTTTGAAGTGGGGTTGTATGGGGTACTTAGTAAGTATGTATTGGGTACTTAGTAAGTATGTTATGGAGCTGGCGATCAGCAGCGCAGTCATTTATAGGAGTTTAAGGGAGATGCTGCTGTAGCAGAGGTCAGCATTTTATTATTGTAGTGGGGGCAAGAAGAAAAGTAGTTTTTCTTCACACGTATAAATGCTCATTTTAAACCTTAATACCTTCAATTGTACGCCATACTGAGATTTTTTCTACAGCTTTAGTGTGCCATCTGACATGTTGGTTTTCTTATGTTGTATATTAATCTGCAGTAGCTCTGAGTCGAGCTACTGATTGTGTGGTGTGATACAAAAATAAATGGCTGTCTGGCAGCATCTAAAGCTGTGGAAATAATCTCAGTTTAGCATAGAATTTAACAGAAATGTAGGTTTTAAATTAGCATTTATATAGGTGGAGAAAAAAAATGTTGGCCCCTTCTGCAACAACACAATGCTGACTTCTGCTACATCCACGTCTCCCCCAAATTCCATAAAATGACTGCTCTGACCCCTATCTCATAAGGTAACAGATTTACTATGCTTAAGTACCCCATACAACCCCACTTCAAAAATACTGAACTATCCCTTTAAAGACATAAACCCTCCTACAACCTTAAATATTCACTAGAACACCAGATGTGTATTAATCCTCAGAGGAAAATAGTCCCCAAGAAATTAGCCTTAAAAAAAAGAAAATATGTATTTGTGACCTGCTTTTTAAAGATTTACATCTTCAGATAGAGGGACTGAATGGAAGTCAGAAAGGAGATGGATGAACACATTGTTGTCTTGGTCTTTTCATGGGATTTGTTGACAGCATAAGCCCTAATCCTCTGAGCTTTTAATGACGATGCAACAATATTGTAATCGCCTTGCTAACCTACAACAGCCTTCAAGTTGAATTGTTTCTCATATTGATATATTTTCCATTCATCCAGATACTCAAGACAAAAACTACCAATCATGTGTCATGTCAGTTTGAAAACTTGGAAAATAGAGAAAATCTGCAATTTATCCCCAAATACAAATGCTCCTCCGAGCCTTAATTCATCCCTGCTGTCTGTCTGCACATCTGCTGAATCACACTCCTCTCCCCACAGGTCGCTCTACAAGCAGAGCCCTTCACAACATTTCAAAATGCAGCTTCCTTTGGCCGCCGAGGGAATTAAATCCTCCCTCCAGCTGATAAAGTGTATTTGATTGCTGCTCTTTCAAACCTACCAATTGTTATTCCTCGTTTAAATGATTATTACTGTTTACTGTGGCAACGGCAATAGTTTTTATAGAAGGTTAGAGAACTACCGTGATTGGTTCAAAATAACTATTGTATCATAAGAACCAGAGCATAGCCCCCCTCATCATTAACTGAATTTCTGTAAAGTTTATCAAACTGAAATGACAATATCTTAAATAATATGCCTTACTCTTTTCAGATGCTTACAGATGAAACTAACTCCCCAAATTACAATTAGACAGATGTTGTGGATTTGGGTCTTTAAACATATCCCAACTGTAAGTTATAAAAAGCAAGCTTACAAAGAGTCGGGTGATCACAGGTTACTTTTATTTTCTACTAAAATACATGTTTCATGCAGGTTTTGTCACTTTCCACAACAGTCAACAAAAACACAATGAAACTAGTGTGGAACCACATGGAGGTGTTTTTGCCTCATGAGATTAGGCAAGGAAAGATGTTTTAGTCTCTCAGTCCAAGGTTTTGTATCAATTCCTAGCGGCTTTATAAATGGTGAGTCTTCATCTGCCATGACGTGATGTCACATGCTTTCCTTTGAAAACCAACAGCCAGCCAATCACACTCGCTCATAATGCTGTACTTAAACAATAGGAAAAAGATGGGAAAAAGCCTGTTGAGAAAAATAAATTAATAACATAAAGTTAAATATTGCTTTTAAAAATTAATGTACCAGTGTGCAGTACAAAGTTGCCCAAATGCTCCCGACAGAAGAAGCAGCATGTGAAAAAGTATCTCTTTCGGTGAATCGATAAAAACTCATAGATGTGGTACAGTTCGATTGGTCTCTTCGTTGATTAGCTGGATGTGGCAAGTGTAGAGTCAATGCTTATTTTTTCCTTTCCAGTTCTGTGGCACCCACTGTGACCTCTAGAGAAAAGGTGGTGTGCTGACAGGCTGTGACACATCATATACAGGATTAAAGAGTGGAGTAGAAGGCATATGTGAATCAGAGTATACTCAATGTAAAGGAGAGACTGAGCACTGAGGGAAAACTCTACGCTCCCCTTTACAAGGCCTGCTATATGATGATCTTTATATGAAAATAAAAAGAGGTAGGCAAATTCTCTAACCCTGCTCAGAAAACACTGAGAGTTCAATAAGATGCAGAAATGGGTTTGAAGTTATTGTCAAACATGCTAGTACACACAAAGCCTGTTTTAAAAGATGACAGTCCAGCACAGCATGCGTGAAGTAAATAATCCCCCTCCCCACCCCAACCCATTAAAAAATAGTTTCCTTACATACAGTTGGTTGCATATTACCGGTAATAAATACTATTAAGACTTAAATTACTTTTTCATGTAAACAAGGAGACAAGAAAACACACGACTCATGCATGCATTATTCTCTCCAGAATGTAGTAGAACAACAGTAAACACGGATGGATGTTACTGCACGGCATAGCCTATTCAGTGGCTTTTGCTTGGGGTTTTTAGGTTGCAGGAGAATGTTAAAGAGAGCTTTGTTAATAACACGGATAAAAGCAACCACAATTTCTTCAGCGCATCTTCTTCTCTTTCTTACTGCCCGTCTGCATGACATCATTGAGGGTGAAGGACATGAACGCAATCTGCTCCAGTTCGCTCTCTTTCCCGCACTCCATCAAGCACGAGAACTGATCCTTGTCCCCGTTGTAGGCCAGGTCCGAGTAGCCACTGGGTCCCCTGTGGATGATCCTGGGCCTGTCCCATCCTGAAGAGTGCAGTGGGGAGCGGTTCAGATACACGCCCATGTCCCTCCTGCTGGACTTGTTGGTGGGGTGGACGAAGAGGAGCCAGGTCTGCGTGTCCGGAGACAAGAGCGACGTGCCGCAAGCTTTGCTCTCGGCGTCATCGTTGGGGACAAACTCGGGAGCGGGAAAGCCTATGATGCTCCCCTGGCAGCCCGAGCGCGTTTCCACCAGCTCCGGGGCCACGTGGGGTTTGTCGAAACACACGCCGCTGTTCTCACTCAAGGCCTCGCATCTGGGGCCTCCGGCGTTGCGCGCGTTGCAGTAAAGATGGCTCCTGCCCTCGTGGTCTATGATCTCAGCCATTTCACACTCGCACGACTTCTTTCGGAGCATCTTACCTATGCGCCAAGTCTGGCCAAAGTCCTCGCTGTATATCGACAGGGCCCGCGGGTAGACCGTGAATGGAATGGGATAGGAACAGCATCTGTACGGGACGTAGTAGGCGTACGCCGGGATGATCAACCGGCCGTTCTCCAGCTGAACACCATGGCCCGGACCCACGGCGAATGTGGCCCACTTGTGGATGGTCTCGCCGATCACACTCTCGGTTAAGTCTCTCACTTGACTCCAGGTTTGGCCGTCGTCGCTGCTGCTCACACAGCAGAGACGCGCCTTGTTCTTACCTGTGAGGATCTGCTTGACCTCCGTGGTGGTTCCCAGGACGCAGATGAAAAACAAAAACAGTGTTTTACTGTTTTTTTCAAACACCGGGCAAGGATTCATTGTGCGGTGGTTTGGTAGACATGCCGTCGCCAGCTCCTGACTGGACCACCACTGGAAAAACACCATAAAAGACAACAATTTAAAAAAAAAATAAGCAAGGGTATGCTACTGGTAACAGTTATCGGTATAAAAGCAAAGGCTAATTTGTCAGTCATTTTCATTCAGTCCTTCGGACAACACAAAGTATGATGTATGAATATTTGCAAGAGAAAATTGTGTATTGTGCGAAAGAATAATAAATAAATAAATAAAACATTTTGAGTAAATAACAATAACCTGAACAGATCCATCATCTTTCCGCGTTCCCCTTCTCATGACAAGAATTTTGGCATTGTGGTCACAGGGAGAGGATCGTTTCTCTGCAAAGGCGAGGAAGGTGTGACAGTGCCTCAGGTAAATGAGAGCAGGTATTCTGTATGTGATCCCACTTGGCTCCCTTTCAAACAAAGTTGTTTTGACGGGCTCCTCTCCGCTGCCACTCTTTGATGGTGTGTTTCCCATGGTGGATCAGAGTTCCTGGGAATGGAAAATATTGCAAATCTCTTGTTAAGTCTGTTATACTTGATCATAACAATCTTTAAAGCACGTAGACAGGAAGAGTTCACAGTCCAGCAGCTCATCATAGACACATTATGATTGCATTGTTACAAACGACATCCAACGTTTAGGCTACTGCGCATGCATAACAAATCCCTTACCTTCACTCGTCACTCTTCACATTGGTCACCCTTGATCTCTGCGTGAACGGCATTATACCGTCTAATTTCACGCCAAACCAGGGGACCTCTGATGTTCACGACACTGGTGCTATGGGTTCGTCTGAAAAAATATGACGGCATTGAAGCGAGAGGAAACACTGACACTTACTTCCGTGTTGGCTTGGACTACATTAGACGTCGGGTTTACCTGCCTGCTCAGCAACATGCCAAAAGGTTCAGTGTGGTCCAACGTTTATCATTTTCCTGCTCAAGCACGATATATATCTGACAAACAATTTAGCTGTTAAGGCACAAACGTTTTAAAAACATACGGTAGCCTATCCAGCTCACGCATGCGCAATGTGGTCAACCCAGATACGTTAGCTATCTAAACAACATTTTAAACGAACGAGGGTCTTACGTACATTTGTCTCGAAAAATTATTTGAAACTCCTGTGGTGTAAACATAGACTGTAAAAAAAAAAGTTGTAAACGGAAAACTACTAGCCTATCTGTTGTCTTCGCTTCTATATATCGAAGGTTATTATCTTATCATTGAATAATATCTTTGATAAGCTTTTCTTCCGCCTTTGCCTGTAAAGTAAACACGCACTTTCACTTCTTACCGCCGCGCACTGGACGGGAGGAGCAGCTCTCCGCTTACGTGCTGTTGCTAGGATACAGAGCACGACAGTGTAGCTCAAGATCAAATGAACTGTAGCAAGTTGTTGTGACAGTTCAGTTCGTGAAAAAGTTTCCTGATATAAATGGATCACGCGAGCGAACAAGATGACTGCAGCATCCTATACAAATGACGGATATATATTTTCGATCAAATGTTTCCCAGCCCGGACATTACTCAATCGAAGACAAGAAGGTGCGTTAAGTGAAATTATATTCTGAAACAATTAGCCTATGTTTTGATTGCTAGTTTAATGACAAAAACAAACCTATAGCCTAAACAAAATAGCTATTTATGAATGTAGACTAAATAAGGCTTATTTTCAAAGTTTAAGAGGTATTTTGTCTTAATACATTGCCTGATATCTATAGTTTCAATAATGGAATGATATTCTAGCCTATTAGGCCTACATGCTATTAAAGCCTATTATTTACATAGCCTAATTAGGCCTACCTAGGCTATAAAATAATAGCTAGGCTAAATAATAAACTGTCAAAGTAATAAAGCCCCAAAATGCAAAAACAGCCAACTTGAAAAAATGTTATAGTATTAAGCAAAAATGCAAATATTAATTTGATTCGTCTTTTCAAATGTAGCCTATGGGCCTAATGATTTGCTTATTTCTCAGTTTTATATCATCAGGTATGGGCTACTGATCTGACATAATACGTTATGTAAAATCACAGTGGCTGTTTTTAAAACAAATTTTAAATACAAAATTATTCATTGGAGATGTTTGACTTTCTTTGCAGGTGCCAGTCATTGGCATGTGGCTTACAGAAAGGCAGAGGAGCAGAAATACAAGGACGTGCTTAGAAGAGTTAAAGAGTCTTATACAAAATGTGAGAACAACACAAAGGCTGATACTCCTCATGGTATCACCTTAGATGGACCTTTCCTGGTAAGGCACTGAAATCTTTCAGTATTGCTTATTTGACAATAGCCATACGGTAGCCTACCTCTTGTCTGTTGGTGACCGCAAACAATTACAATACATTTTTTGTCTTTGTAGCTCCAGTTACATCGTGTTGATGAGCCGTCTGAGCTCTGCTCCATTGACATCAGTGAACAAAATCTGAATTCTGTAATCCTCTCTACTCACATTTTTGTACATTTGATAATCTGTGGATAACATTGATAAAATGTGTTTTTTCTTCACTGTGAACAGGTCAAGCCAGAGGACCTCAAGGTGTTTAACAATGTTGCTTACATTGATACATCTATTAACTCCCTCTCCTTAGGTAATTATTCATGTACAGTAGGCTATATAGTGCACATTTATCTTCATTAAGATTTTGTGAATGTTGAAAAGTTCCATTGTTTTTGCTGCAGGGTCTTTCAGCAGTTTTGTGTCTTTAAGAGAGCTCAATCTGTCATTAAACGGACTCTGCAACATGACCTTTCAAGCTGCTGACTTCCCTCATCTCGAGGTAAGATGATACATTAGTGTTATAATTACTATTTTTTTATATTGCATATTTTTATTCATCAACCAATCACAGGAGTCATACAACTTAACACAACTCTTTCAGTTCTAAGAAGATTGAAAGCTTTTCACTTCCATCCATACAAATGTATCTCTAAAAACAGTAATCAATTAACACTTGAGCAGAAGCTTTTGTAGATAATTCTTTAGTGTGTTACATTGGTAATATTTTGATTTGCAATATTTCAGGCTTGTACCCTGCTCCTCCTCTGTTTTCTATTGCTAATTGTGGTTATGTCTCTTTAAATCATTCATCTTGATACTAATAGGTTTTGGATTTGTCCCACAACTGTTTGTCAGTTGATGATATTGATACAATTGGTCAACTTCCATGTCTAAAAATCCTTCATCTGACTGGAAATGAGCTTCATCATCTACCTCCTCATCTGGGTTGTTCCAACCACGGCCCCAACCGACTGTTAGTACCTTATTTTCCATGAAGCAGCAATGTAGGAGTGATAGGTACCATATTTAACTTTCTCACTGCTAAATTAAGGAATGCTTCACCACCTTTGGTCACACAACTTGCCATATCAGCTTAGATGATCTGCATTAAAGTGCATCATTACTCTATTTTGCTAACTTTTTAAGCTTGTCTTTCTACCTATGATGTTGAATTGTCAATCATCCTTATCAGTATACTGAATCAGTGCGTTGGTACAACCTTTTCAAACAGTTCATTACAGAGATAGGCCACAAACCCAGTATTCATTTGAAACAGTTTTCCGATTGACCAAGAGGGGGCGGACAAATGTTCCAAATACACACTTCTGATTCTGGTGAAGCAAATGCATATAGATGTTCAATCCACCTGCTCTATTGCCAGGTTTATAAAGATGAACTGGAAATGGTTCACACACAGACTGTATGTTGTATGTCACTCTAACTTTGTGGATCATGACATACATTCAGTAATTATCAGTATGGATTTTATCATGTTGGTGAATTGTACTGTTTTTATACAGGGCTGCTAAAGAAGAAAACTCCCATTTTAAAGCTCTTGAAGTCCTGATGCTTGACAACAACAATCTGTCCTCTGGAGTCTTCAGCAGTCTTGCGAACCTTAAGAGGTCCTGACATGGTTTTAAGTTTGCTACACGAAACAAAATATTACTAACGGCTGATTCATGTCTCACATTGTACAAAAACAGATGTATAAACATTCATTTTTACTTGTCAATTACAGGCTTAAGTATTTAAACCTGCAGGGGAACCACATTTCCACAATACCATATTTGGAACCAACAGGCTGTGCAAAACCTTTGAAGACTTCTGCTGAAGAGCAAGCTGAAGAAAAAGCAATTGGTAAATGCTCAGCATCTGCTTGATGTGATTTTTATTGTGAGTAACTTAACAAAGGTCCTGCATGTGAGAGATGTAGTCCTTTTTATCCCCTCAATCCAGCCCACACTGAGCCAAAGTCAACCGCTGACCAAAATGTCAACAGGACCTCACAGGTGATTCACGCCACAGTCAGAGTTTGAGATTTTGCATTACTGTGTTTCTATGGCATATGTTTTAAATCTCTGCTTTTAAATCTGCGGCCTGCATCGACCTCCCTAGATCATTTACAAGGAGGAGTACTGTGGAGAATCCAGTTTGCCACTACCAGAACTTCAGTACCTGAATTTAGCTGAAAACAAGGTTTTTGGAAAAAATAAACAAACCATGACCCCTTTTTCAAAAAGGATTTAGAATGGCTCATCAGTGTTTTGTCGTCAGATTGCAGAGGAAGAAGCACTGATGGCTGTTGCTCTATTCCCAATGCTTCGAGAAATCGATATTCACTCCAACCCTCTGACCAGAAAGACAAGTGGTAACCCTTCACTTTGCTCCTATAAGAGGCCATTTTTAAAGATTGGTTTTACATTTATTACATTTATTTATTAAATTTTTTCTCTGTTTTGTACACAGGATACTCTCAATTACTGACCTATTACCTCCAAGACAGATTGGGGATAACAATAAAACGTACGAAGACACAAGAAGCTTTGATGCCTCCGGTGAAGGTGTCCACTGATCCAAAATGGAAGGTTGGATATGTTGCACATTGTCGATGTTGATGGATCATGACTCTGAATATTTTGTTATTTAGATCATCCTTTTTTATTGTTGACATATATCTGTTTTGAAGGTAAAAGGAAAGTTCCTCGAAGTATCAAAGAAGCCATTGTTGATGGACACTCCTTGTCCTGATCAAACTCAGGTTGGGGAAAGGGAGGCAACACCAGAATCACTCCAAGAAAACACAGAGCAGTTCTTTGTTACTCAGGTAAGGCTTTTCAGATATACACAGTCGATCGTCCTCTAAGTCTCAACCTTTCAGAGAACTTTTTTTTATTTCAATATTTAGGCAACAGATGTTCCTGAAAGTGAGTTTGATCTTCAAGCTGACCTGACAGAAATGGCAGAGAACGAAGAGAGACACATCGGTCAGGACTTGTAGTTCCACTTGCTGCTACATATTTGATTTTGCACATTTATTCTTTATTTTTTATTCATTGTCTTTTTCCATACAATCATCCCATAGCAGTAGGTTTTTTTTTCTTCTGAACAGGAATTCAAACAGCTGTTCGGATGCTGGAACAAACACTGAAGAATCTTAATGTTTACAGAGACTCCAAACCAAAGCTTGATAGCATCCAGACACCATACAGAGAAAGAGAGAAAAAGGTGAGATATTTGATGTTTTGATACACAAAAAAGTCTATTACTGACAAATTATTATAAATCTAGTAAGTGAAGAACAAGGAAAATGTCCCCTTCATGGTTTAAAAGAAACAAATAACTATTCTGTTCACAGATTAAGGAACTGCCACCTTTGAAACCGATAATTCAGCCAACTGAAAGAGTTGATGAAATGATCA
This sequence comes from Ammodytes marinus, assembly GCF_949987685.1. Taxonomy (NCBI): domain Eukaryota; kingdom Metazoa; phylum Chordata; class Actinopteri; order Uranoscopiformes; family Ammodytidae; genus Ammodytes; species Ammodytes marinus. The sequence goes on from NC_137218.1 coordinate 17,484,294, forward strand.
AGGAAATCAAAGCGAGTAGGCCTACAACGAGAAGAGAAGTCCCCTTAAGTAGGCACATTTCTGATACAATAAGCTAACATTGAGTTAGCTTATTACACATGAGTGAGCTAACATTACCTTTTTCAAGCTTTACCTTTCCTTATAACACTTTGTTTTTCTGTAAAGGCAGCGCCATAAACAGCACAGGTGTTAACAAGGAAGAATATAAGGAAGCCCGGTCGCTGCTGAGGGATATGAAGACAAAGTACAAGATGGTCCATAGGAAAACAATGGAACAAGAAGCCAGCATAGAGTCTGACAACCAAAATGGAGCAGAACATCCACCTGTGCAGATGCTCTGATTCATATCCCAGTGCTGAGCTCAACTGTGATTATTATTATAGTATTATAGTATTTCTTGTTGCATGTCGAAAAATAAAAGTGGTGCTGAGTGAATCTCGTTGTGCTCCTTATTGAACATAAAATAATGATTCCTTGTAGCCAAAATAAATCTTCAAACTTTATTTTTGAAGTTTACCAACAGGAAACATATAGCCTAGCTAGCGTAAAGCAGGAAATAAATCATTATGTGGTAGTTTATTAAAGTTCCTTTAATATTATATCTGTTAGGTTTTAGGTAACTGCTCTCTGCACAGAGAGAGCTACGGAGTTCATTGAAATCAAGCAGAGTGAGCTGTGTGTAGTTGTGAGTGGGTGGCATGTGTTTCTGTCTGTTATCTGATAGATACAGTGACAGGAATTGTGTGATGGTGATTGATGACTGAGCAGCTGCAGCCAGACTTAATCCAGTACGCATCAACTGTTTGCCATCAAGGTTTAGCTGCAACAGTGAAGGAATGCCTTCTTTGGAAAGTGGAAAGCCACTTTCAACTGTTACGTGTTACTGGTGATTAGTCTAAATCCAATACTATGCAAGAGTGGTGGGAAATATGTGGTTTCCAGCACACGTCTTGTAAGCCTCCACCCTGCTAAAGTGCCCTGGGGCATGAAAGCAATACTGCTTTCACTCTATTTCACCTTTCACCTCATGAGCAGTGAAGAAATACAACACAATGTTGGAGATTAATAAAATCCACAATGAGCACTGTGGCAATTGAAATTGTGAGTTAGGCCTATCATGTGCAATATCCTATTGAAAAGTAAAATTTCAATTGGCAAAACAATATAACAAACCCCAGCCCCAAAATAATTTATTTTGGCATTAGTTATAACACTGCAAATATTAGGTTTGACAGACCATTGATCCACTCTTGCATAACCGATCACTATGTCTAGTGTAGTGGAGCCTGCTGTCATGTATTTGGCAGGAGAGAGAGGATTTAGTGGAGGAATAGCTTCAATATGATTTACCAGGATTTACAGCACACTTCTGTACCCATATAAATTACACCGCACGTTAATACATCATTATGTGACATTCCTACAAGCTTGCAATGGATGCTTTTTAATTTCTAGTCATGCTCATGTTTTTGTTTTTTTATTTTGCGGGCTCACCCTTCATATGATTTCAATTATTTCTTTATCGGAGCAGCTTGCAGATGTGGAATGCACCCTGCTCTGAAGATGTTGAGATGGGATTTTTCATTATTACATTCAGATGTGGATATGTCCCTTTTTCTGTATGTATTGAATGGTGAATAATATATGTGTTGCATACATACAGTAAGCCTAATGTATACAGCCAGACCAGTGGATACTTTCTGGTTAAAGGTGAAGAAAGCGGTTTATTTATGTTAAGTGTAAAATCGCTCTTTATTCATACAGTGATCACTCACATAATGTGCGCGTTTCATAAAGCCGATCTCTAAGTCAGCTGCTTTGCATGTAATCGGCAAATAAACTTATTGTAGTATCCCGAAATTTGTATCCAATCAGAAGAGAGAACCTTACACTTCGACAGGCGTCTCACTCATATATGATACACTCCATGGTCTCACTGCCGGTGCACGCCAGAGCAACAGATGGGTGGATGTATGCGCCTACAATGGCGGATCAGGTAAAAATCCTTCCCAATGTCTGTTTTGAGGGTTTTTATCATGTTTTATCACACTTATGGATCTGAGATGATGCTAGATAACTTGCTGCTTGAAGACCGCAGTGCATTAATGTGGTGACGTAGGGACGAGCGAGGGGACTGCTAACTGCAGTAACTGACAGGAAGTTAGCTAAAAGAACCATTACGCTTACAGCACCTTTAAGATAGATATCTAGTGACTTGTGTAACAAATATGATCCAAATATTTAGAAAGTGCTTTTTTGATTAAATTCCTTGGAATAAGCAATATTCAAATTATTTGCGTATGTTTTTTTATTTCATGCTTTAAAAAAAATCACATTAACATACTTACAACTACAAGGACATGGTAACCTTCATAGTTTGAACACATGAGCAAAGAGATGTCAACGATGTCACAAAAATATCTAAAGCTGCAACAACATCGTCAGTATTTCACATATGTGACAGTGTGGTTTGATTCAACATTTAAAAGTGTACATGATGTGTTTGCTCTGGTTAATAATTATAAATACATTAACATATTGAGGAGAACCAGCAGTTTCCTATTTGTGATCAGGCTGACTCCTGGCCTTCATTCTGAGAGGGTCTGGTTGGGGTCTACTCATCTTTAGCGGTAGCCTATATTTGATGGTAATGAGGAGAATGTGCCAAATGGCAGTGATTTGACAAGCTGCAGAACTACAATTTTCCAGTCCATTGGAGCTCCACTCAGCAGAGCTTGCCTGTGTAGAAAATACTGTATACCACCCTGGGATTGAACTGTGTTAGGCCAAATCACCTCAGAATTTCACAATGTTTTTACTGATATTTTCTGACTCGACTCAAGCTTTTCCAACAACAATTCTTCTCTCGTTTTCATATCATTTTAAACATTAACGGCCAATGGTAAACCAATGGCGATAGCGATAGGGCTGACCGTTCCAGCGCTGCGACAGAAATGCACTGTGAACACAAGAGCGAGCGAGACGCAGCAGTTGCAGTGTGGCAGTTTGTCACGTCTAGTGTGAACATGGCGTCACACTGTTTTCCCAGCTGCCCCAGATCGGCAACTCTCAAGCCATCCACTTGATGCCCTCACAATTTCCACTGGACCATCTTCACACCTGCCCTTCGTTGTGCAATATATTAATTGATTCTTACGCTTTCCAACAAGGAGCATAACATGTAAAGTAAGTAAACCAGTAAGTACACAGATACAGAACAGGCCCTCTCAGGATTTGTTGTTGCGTTCAGTTAAATGATGAAGTTTGTCCCCCAGACTCTGAGTCCTGGCATGGCTTTATTTTTTGCCGGAGTAGATTGTTGTTACAAAGCAATTGTGAAGTGATCATGTTTAGTGCTTCAAGCAACTACGAGTTGCAAGTGTTTTCATGCTGGAATTGTCTGATGTAAATATATAGCCCTATAAAAAAAATAGACGTGTACTATTGCGAAAAAGGGTGTTATGCACTTAAATATTCCACAGTTTGGGTAATGAATGATCAGTCACAGTAAAGCCTGTTATATTCCAAGCAGATAGTAGGCATTCACTGACCTCATTGCAGACTCACACAGCTTTAAGTAACCCATCAGAAACAATTTCCCCCTGCTTTTAATGTTCACAAGATGGCGAATAAAAGCATGAAAGTGTTTTACTGATTACCTTTCAGCATTTGTCGACAGTTATTTGGTGATAAACACACATTCCTTTGTCCGCGTGTGTTTGTGCCAGCTATTACACACTAAAACAGCCAAATGCCACACACCTTCACCACCATCTATTCAATCCTAGAAGTTGGCAGCAGAAGAAAAGTCAAAAGGGTAGTTAAGTACAAAAGCATAGAACAATTCCAGGTCCCTTTGAGGTCGGATTGGCCCGATCAGGACCTGATCAAAGTGAGTCATGCTTGAATCTGTCAGCACGCTTTACACAGAGATTTTCTCTATAGATATAAATACAAGCCTAGAGGACAGCCAAAAATACTCCAACAACTCCCGAGCATGTTTTCTGTAAACATATCATTACTGTTTTGTTTTCACAATGTTTCAGAGAAGTATTCCCCATGAAAAATCATCAATTAGAGCAACTGTTAAATGGGCGTTCTGCATGGTGATTGTATAGTGCCATAAAGTTTCAATAGACATATGACGACAAAGAGATAGTTCAAAATGGATGCGGCAGAGGTCAGGTTATCCTGACTTTTTATTTTCCATGGTTTAAACTACACACACTGGATCCTACTCTTCCCATAATGCAACGTGATTCCATCTTTAATTTGATCCTCCCTGCCTAGTAATCATTGTAAACACGGTATTCAAACTCCACACCCAAACTCTGTTGTCTTTCTGTTATTATTTTGTCGACAGGATAACCCATTGGAACACCGCCCAATACTCCTCAACTGAACGTGATTTCCTAAATTAGTACTCATTAAATATTTTTACTTTAATGTTACTTGATTAGCCTCCAAGTTAATTTATGTGCCTTTTTTAAAACAGTCCAACATTATGACTTTTAAACATAGCAACAAAGACATTGCAAACACTGAGCAATTTGGCCTGATAATGTTGGTGATTTAATCTTATAAATCTTTACTGACCTCATGGAGGCATGCTTAATAGGTGAAAATGTTCTACTAATGTGACAAATCTCTTTAAGACTGAATATAATTACTCAATGCACACATGCTTTTAATCTATTTTATTAGTTACTCCAGCTTTCATTGCAATAAAGACCAAGACCAAGTTAGTTTTACTTATTTGCTTTGTTCCATATTGTAGAGTGACGGCGGTAGACAGTAGGCCTAATGTCTCTTTTATTTTATTTCTACTAGACTCTTACTTAGATCAAAATCAACACAGTAAAACAATACAACAGACAAAAAGCCTCAGTAAAGGTTTACCCCTGTGACCCCTTTTGTTCTTACCATGAAAAACCAATGAGGTGAGTTATTAACTGAAAACACATTTTCCATCCACGCTCTCGTGATATAACAGAATCTGGCAGGAGGGTGAGCTTTTCCGTCCAAATGCAAAAATAACAAGACTTGGTTTGAGAAAGGCATCGATGTTCAGTGTCTTAGGCCTGACAGATATTTGTTTATATTTCTAAGCAGGTTTTTTTGTCAGTATATTTCAGAACACTTCATATACGGAGCAGTGATCATCACTGCAATCAAGCCTGAGACATGTTTGGGTAAGATTTATATGACTCTCAGACTGAGGGCCAACAGTTAAGCTTTGAGAATAACCCTGTTGAGACTCCAACACCAGATTTGGCCTGGGGGGAGAATGGGCCCGAATACCTCATCAACACTCCTCATTACTCGAGTGCCAAATGAGTTCACTGCAGACTGGTCCTATTCATTATTTCTTTTGATGGACAATTGAACTGTAACACACTTATCATGTAACGCTGGACACAGGCTTTCAGATACCCTGGCTGATATCTGAAAAGAGGCCTTTCCCAGATCAGAACCGTAATGTTGTTGCTGCATGCTCTTCTTTAATCTGTGAAAACAAAAGTTGTAAGCCGTCATGCTATGTCTTTTAACTTTTAATAGTTAACAGTCATTACAAGCACAGGCTTTTAACAATTGTGACCTTTAAGCCGAGCCGCTCAGGATAAGGGGACGAACCAAAGTGTTCATGGCAAATATCCTGGTATTGTCCATTGCTTTTTTGGCCCGCCTCCAAACCTCAGCTAAAATGATCAGGGCCAACTTAATTAAGGAGAGGGTAAGGGTGTAAAAAACAGAGTCCTTGATAGATTTCGGAAGTATTTTGATGAAGTATAAACTCGAGGGGTTCTGCCGAGCGCCTTAATCAGCTATGAAAGCAAACACATCTATCAGACTTAATTAACTTAACACAATTTGGCTCCCTCTGAATCAAAAGACTGTCTGATTGATTTGCAATGCTTCAGTTCCTCACAAACACTGTATGCATCATCAGCGAGGAACTGCTCGCTGCAGCAGATCAGGAAAGGTTTAATTTCATCTTTTGAAATTTGTTCAACTCAGCTGCTTTCCTATGCTAGACTGAGTGGTTTCTGCCCTAAAAAAAGGGTTTCTTAAATGAAATCCATGATGGACTATACCATTAAGGATGTGTATGTGACATGCATGAATCATTGTTCTCTTACTGTCTTGCAAAGGGAGCGGCGTGTAAAACGACAGCAAAGATTTGTTCATATTGCAACAATGGCTCAGATGTTCCTCCAATCCCGGGGCCGAGCCGTGACCCCTAGTCTCACATTTTCACCAAATCTGGGTTACATGGGCGGCAGTGCGGAGTACACACACACTAACACACACACACACACACAGCTGATCGACTGCAAGATTTATACCAACTGACTGCCTCCAGCTGTTCCAATTGCCAGAGCCAAGACTAAGCATTCATAGCTGAATTGGCCTGTGAGACAAATTCAAACATTCGTAAAATGAGGACTTATAGGATTTCCATCAAATGCCTGACAAAGTCATTTAAACATGCAGTGCCACAAGCGGCACCTTTGTTGTAAATAAAACGTGTTTTAAACTCACATGCAGGCTAATATTCATCAATTAATGACCTGCCTGGGAAACTGGTGTCATGAAAATGTTAATTACAAATTTAAGTTGGCAGCAATAAAGTAGAACACCCCCTTTCTCACCCCTTTGACTGGAACAGCCTCATTGGACAACTAAAGGAGAGACTGTTTTAAACGGCCAGGTCCAACAGTTTAAATACAAGTATGAAAGCCTTTTTTGGTAGAGTAATAAAGGAATACAAGGAGAGTGCATCTGTTCCAAAATATTTTTTCATGCCTTTAGCAAGAGGAAGACAGAGCTGTCTGGCGCAAAGTGTGAAAGCAACACAATGAGTCATTGTGGAAGGGGAGGGGACCGGGAGAGAACTTCGGGAGATCACAGAGAAGGGAAGCAATATAATTCTCAAGCGCCCCCTCGGTCTTCCTAATGTGCAGTTGTATGCTGACTGAGTCATGGGAACCACAGTGATAATTTGACACCTGTTGATCAAACAGGCCTGAGGACAGACTGCACACAGTGCCGCTGAGCAAAAAGACCGCTTTCACAGATCATGCTTACATCTAGGGAGTCCATTATTTCTATGACATTATCTATAGGGTTGGATTTGTTTGAACCAAGTATTGGGGGTATTCTGGGGAATACAAAGTAAAAAGTACAACGATTACACAGGTATCAAACAATTGGTTCCATGAGGTACTGTATGGCATTTAATAAGAGATTTTTGTGAAAAAATGCTGTTAGCAAAATATAATATTTGTGTATGTGTGTGTGTGTTTGAAAGACACTGTTTGGGTGAGTAAGGGGAGTTTGAAGCTCTGCTTTTGGTTTCCATGCCTTTGATAACATTTCATCTCAAGCAGGAAAACAGTTTATCCAAACTTCCTGAGTCCTCTTTAATGGAAGCCTGCAGGCAGCAAGGGTTTTAGGACGTCTCTGCTATGGCCGGCATGCAGACAATAAACGAAACAACCATTTTCAAAACAACTGTGAGCTCTGAGCCAAATCTTTCTGCCGGTCTTGCCATGTATGGCCCCATGCTAATAATTCCATTTTAGGATAGAAAGATGCAAGTTGTAGCTTAAAAGAAAAGAACAAAGACAAAGTTATTTCTGATGTAAAACAGTGTAAAAATCCTTTATGGGTTCAAATTGTGTGCAGAAGTACAGAGTGCATTCAGCTACATCAACGAACTATGACCATTGAAGAATACAACTATTTCTAGTATGTGGAGCCCTTAAAATGTCATTAGGATATGACAACAAACCATATCCTGTGGCTGCTTAACAGCTACAGTGGGTCTATATATTGACATTCATACAAAAACATTCAGAACATCAAATGTATATACACAGGAAACAATATGCTTTAATTAAGGTGACACAACCTCTATTTATATTTACAATAAATATGTTGATTATTACACATCCTTAAAAAAGACACTTAACATTATGAACATAATCTAAACAAATACACATGATTTTTATAGGATTTGTCTGAGTAATACTGATCCCAAAATGTCCTCAATCACACAATAGATGGATACTGAGGCTGTCCCCAACTCTGAGCCCTTTAGGCCTACTCGTCATTCACATTTGCCTATTGTTAATATTTGTTTAAGCGCTGGCACCTAAACCCACTTAAGTGTTTGAATCGTGACTGGAGGCAGAACCTTCTGCAGGTCTATGACCCCAACAGACAAACACTAATGTCCCCTGTGTTCTTGACCTAATAATAATTTACATAATAAAGTAATTGATTATTAAAACACAACGGAAAACAATGTATCAGCCAACTATCATAATTATAACATGACTCCACCTGTTTAACAGTAATGACACAGGACATCCAAGTACAACATGTATATGAATAAGGTATGCTCTGTATTTTTACCATGTGGTTATTGGGAATATAGATACATAGAGAGTCAATGGAAGAAGATCTACTAGGGTGAGCAGAGGTCTTCAATCTGCTTGGGATTTAGGAAAGTCATCATCTCTCGAATGCCTTCTTCACAAATTGTGGTCTGAGAGGCTTTACCCAGATTCTCTCCCTCATCTTTGAATTTTCTCCAAGTCCCTGAAAAGAAAAACAGTGAAAACTTGAATGAATAAAAATATGTCACATAAAAACAAAAGTATCACATTAAAAGAATTCAGGAGCATTTAACAAATTAGCAAAATGTATCAAACCTTCGTCGAGTGTTGTAAGTAATGTGTAATTCTCTGGATGATCCATAATATCTTTTCTTTGGACGTCACCAATCTCCATTAATTGTAAAACACCTATGAATAGAGAAATCAGATGAGAGTCAAACATTGGTGCAGCAATGCTGATATATTTGTCTTAAACTGATAGTTTGTCATTTTGGAAAATACGCCATTTTGCTTGGTTGCAAAAGTCATTAAAGAGGACCTATGATGCTTTTTGACTTTTATGACCTATAAACGTTGTTATGATGATTCATAGTCATGCTTAACCATACTAAATTATCAAATAATGACTTACATGCATTTCGACGTATTCCCTGCTGACCGTCTGGGGTGTCTGTGCAGAGCACTAAACACTATTCTAGCCAGTTGAGAAGTCACGTCTTCAAAGCGGTCTACCCTTTCATAATTCGTGACGTCGCATAAAAATTCGTGACGTGACCACGCGGATGTTTCCATGTATGGTAATGCTGTCACTTCCCTGTTCGCGTCTGCCTCGCGCCATTATAGGTCCATGCTCGCGCTTCCCGCCACTGAAAGTGTTCCGGAAGGAAGGTAACCAATCACAACGGAGTGGGGTTTGCAAGAGGGGGGGGGGAGGGTAGCGGAGATGGCCGATGCACAGGCGGAGGGAGCGGAGATTGCCGAAGCACACATACTCAAGTGTTGACAGGATGTGCTGGATCGCCAAAATAAGAGAAAGAGCTTCCCGAAAATCTACATAGTTTTTTGTGATGTGATTCGTGTCAGGTTGCTCTATAGCAGTGTAAAACAAGAAATTAAGACCAGAAAAGTAGTATAATAGGTCCTCTTTAAGACAAGTTTGCTTGTTGGTGGAACATGTGTTATGTTACATAACATGTGTTATGTTTCACCTGACAGAAATGTATGCCGTTTCCAGATCTACTATTCCTTTCCTTTACATTTTGCTTTGCTAACTATGAACCTGCTTTCTGGTCACATGCGTTAGACCCAGTCTGTACAAGTATTTAAAAAATAAATAAATAAACACACACTCACAAGCAAAAGTGACCAAATGAAACCTGTGTGTGTTCACTTAAATCTGTAGACCGCAGAAGCAAAAATTCCAGCTTTAATTGAGAAAACTGACACCACTCTCATATCTTTATGGTAATGCAGCTACAGCCAGCAGCTAATTAGCTTAGCTTAGCACAAAGACTGGAAACAGGGGGACACAAGTTAGCCTGGCCAAGTCTAAAGCTAACTAAATCCTTGGACCAACACCTCTACAGCTCATATGAACATGTGATATCTTATTTTTTGTAGGAAAAGTTCTGACTGTATGAAGTGTTAGGCCTATGTGCTGGACAATGCTGTGGCTATCGGTTTCATACAACCTCTTTTCACTCTTTATGCTAAAGCTAATCTAATTGAACAGATATAAGGGTGGTAGCCTATTACTATCCTCAAAAGGTTTCATTTACTCATTTAGAATAGCCTACTTCCCACTAGTATTAACAGTAGCCTACCTTCTACAGTGTTCCATACTTGCACTTCAACCTCAGCCGTACTTTGCCTCTCAACAGCAATGATCCTCACTGTGTTGGTGGAGTCCACTTTCAAAGACGACTGTACTTTATACACCAAGAGGTTGTTTTTGAATCCAAGATAACACTGGGTCTGGTTTCTTTCAGCTTTGCTTTCTAGGGAGGAAAAACAGAGATAAGTTGTGTGGTAGATGTTTAAAGCCAATCACATTATGTCAGTACAAACATTTTTACTATGTGATGATCCCATGTTTGACTAGTACCGGGACATGTCTTGCAGCACTTCCCCGCTGATTTAATAGGATGCTGGCATGGGTACTGGCTGGGGCACGTGATACGCTTGCAGTCCTGAAGGCCATCAGTACAAGTGCACACGATGCATTCAAGGACCTTCCCCAAAACTGGGTGCCACGTGTCACCGTGAGAGTACGTCTTGCCGCTGTACAAACATGCTGAGAGACATGGAACACGCGGAAACGATCGTTAGCGTTATTAGGAACATCGATAATATAGAAAAACCTCTACAATATCTTTCTGTTTTGTCAGTCTCACCTCTTTGGTGTTTTCTCTGCAACAGGATCTTGACAGTGGTCTCTGAAGCCCCTCTGAGGTTCAGTTTACTGAGGCTCAGACCTCTAGCAGAAGCACGAGCCCGGGGTGAAGTGGCACGGTCAGACCGCGCCCTGCTCTGTTCTCCAGAACACTGGTCCACCGAATGCCTCTTTTGTGAACACAGGTATAATAAAACACAAGTTATCTTTCAACTATGCAGCCATTGGCTTCACTTGGCTTTTCCCCTGAGTGATTTAAAAAGACAGTTTTCAGTCTTACTATCAGGCCAGAAGGTCCATGTTTCAAAATGGAGAATGGGTAAGGAGAAGCAGTGGTGAAGTGGGTAGGGAGATTGCCTATGGAGTGCTGGGTCGGAGGTTCAATCCCCGCCTATACCGCCACATGTCGAAGTGTCCCTGGGCAAGACACTGAACCCCAAATTGCTTTCGATGGTTCAGAGAGCGCCTTGCATGGCAAGCTACTGCCATCGTGTATAAATGGGTGAATGTGGTAAGAAATGTAAAGCGCTTTGGGGCTGAGAAAATCGGCTAAAAACCACTATATAAGTCAAGTCCATTTACCATTTTATTTACCCCTTAGACAGGGAGGTCAAAGGTCAGCCACAAACTCGAAAGCCTGATCCTCCCTTTTATCTAACGTCAATCAAACATGTGTTGATTTGTACGAGAAATCAGTGAGGACCTACAACGCCTCTGTTCAGCTGCTGGTTTCCATCCTCAGTTGATGAGGACCCACTTGTGCTATGATCTAAAGACAAAGGAGGGAAAAAAACGAAGAGTAAGGACAACGTTATTAACATGATAAATAAATAAATATATATATATATATATATATATATATATATATATATATATATATATATATATATATATATATATACATATGTTATAAAAAAAACATAACATTATTGGATTTGTAAAAGCATATGATTTTGTGATTCAGAATAATTGTTCGCTTACTTGTACTGTATATTTGTGATACATTTAAAAAATAGTCGCAAACATTCTTATTATTATGCAATATGCCTGGGCCTAATTTAAAATCCATGAACAAAATATTTGCAGGTTGGAAACTGAACAGAGAAATGTTCTCAGCTTGGAGGAGTTGCACTACCTTTACACACCAAACAGCAGGTATCTGGGACTGAGACTGGAGAGGAACAGGTGATTGGTTGGCATGTTTTTAGAGCGCAGAAGATGTTTCCATTCTAAGAAAATGAAAAGGGAGGAAATATGTATTATTTTCTTATTGCCCAGGTATGCACTCCGTAGGGCAAGCCCTTCAAAGTACTCCAAAGTATCTGCAGGCCTCTCTGGACATGTATTTATATGGAATCACATGTACAGTACTGTATATCACTCGGAATAACAAAGACAAGGCCAAAAAAGCGGATAGTCAGCGTCTTCTATAGTGTTTTTGAAAAATGCCAACCAACATCTAATGAGATATTAAATTTATTTGAATTCTTCCCCCAAAATGATCATTTTCAATGTCACACATACTGTACACATGCCAGTGGTGGCTGAGCTGCTATGCAATTAAGGGTTCAGCGTCTTGTTAAGGCCAGGACACACCAGTCCGACATGTTCCGACTACGCAAAAAATGGAGTCGGCCGTTTCAGGAAGCTCCAGCTTCCCGTCGCTGCTAAAGAACACACCGAGACGACTGTTTATTTTCCGTACGCTCGCGGGACGTAATGTCTCCACAACAGCAGGCGGCGCTAATCTGTATTGTGGCCCGAAAAAATACGAAAGCCGGAAATGATTGGACATCTCTCTAGTGCATAAACATAGATAGAAATACGTATTTATATTTATGGACCATAAGAGCACAATTTTTAGCAGAGAGTGTCGAGCATGGTGTCGAGCAGTCAACAAGGGTTGATGCATGTGAGTACTCTCAAAACGAAACGAACAAACACATTAAAACGATGGCTAGCTGTTGTTAGCTGTTTGTGCTACCCGCCTCACTTCCGGGCTTCACTGATTCGCTAGCCCTCCACCAATCAAATTGCTCCAAATGAAAGACGGTCGGCCGCCGATTGAACATGTTCAATCGGCGGCCGACAGGCTCAAAACAAGCCCGACGACCTCTACGTCGGCCGACGTCACGGCACACACCAAACAGATTCGTCTTTTTTTTTGACGACGGCGATTATCGGGCTGGTGTGTCCTGGCCTTTAAGGACACTCAACTAGCAACTCTACAAATGATTGGCAACCTGCTCTAGTACCCGAGAAACAGGACATCTCAAGGCATGTCTTGAAAACTATGGTAACTCATAATCCCGATATCCTCTGTGATATGAAGGAAAGTAATGAATAAAGCTGTCAGCATGTTGTACAGAAATCAAGGCCCTTCACAGAAACTGCCAAAAGAATTAACAATTAATATTGATTAATGGATGCCTGGAAGAAATGTATTAGGATAAACATGATTTTGTACAGTAATAAAATGTATACAAGGCATAATTTTGTTAAGTGTATTGGTATGTGCTGTCTCCTTGGAAACATGGAAACATCTGTAAACAAACACAAGTCCGGGGTTGTTTGTCGATTTTGGCTTGACTCGCGGTTTCCTCTCCGAAATGTGCCTTGTTTTTTTTCTCGATACGTTTTTTTCCCTCTAAATAACAACCCTCGTCCATTCTCTTGTGCCAAACATGACCAAGCCAACAGTCAAACGAGAGCAACATGCTTTCACCAGCATGTGGGTTAATTTCATCATTTCATTTTCAATGCACAAGCATACGATGAGTAAGTGGGACGGAAAACCCAACACACACACACACACACACACACACACACTCACACTCACACACACACACACACACACACACACACACACACACACACACACACACACACACACACACACACACACACACACACACACAATGCTGTATCATGGGGGAATGTTCAATGTTGTACCTGTTGCCTTTAGGTGGATCTAGTGCAGAGGCTCAAGCTATTTTTTAAATAATGTTTAAAATAATATTTTTGTGACCATAAAATAAGTGTTATATTGTGTTAATGCATCACTCAAGTTTTTAATTTAAAGTTTACTATATACATCTAGTAATTCAAATCAGAAAAACATGAGCTTATGATTTTAGATTTCTTGCAAACTGCACGCATTTATAGGATTCCAGAATAATCATAACGCAGTGTGACTTCAAAACAAATAGGAGTCAATTAGATCAAACTTACAGAGCATGTGCACATGACACACTGATTGCTTTGCTTGGATGGGAAGAGGTTGTACTTAGTGAAGGTCTCCCCTGGCTGATAAATGCTTCCATTATACCTGCAGGACTTCACCGAAGCTCGCAGCCCGGCAGGGATCCTAGGCTCATCTGAGGATGGCACATCACACAGTACAGAGGTCACAAACGAGAATCTCATTTAAAAATAAATTAATAAAATAACAAAACTGATGAGAGGATTTAGAGGAGGGTCATCTACTGTAGGCCTATACCTGTGCATCTCGGGCAACACTGCTGAGGCTCAGTTACTGGGTTTTCACATGGCAGAGCAGGACACTTGATTGTGTTACATTTCACATGGCCTGTCTAAGAGAGAGCAATGTCAGAGTTTACAAGCATGCTACTTTTAACCCCTCTCCCCAAAAAAACGCAAAGTTAGCAACTAAAAAAATCCTGAGACAATGTCAGAGTAATATTCCTTAAGATGTTGATCATTTACAAATAAACATTTTTGATAATGATAAAACGTTTTTTTTAAAGGCACCTCTGTGCAGACACAGCGCATGCAGAACATGAATCCGAACGGCTCCAGATAGGGGTGCCAGCTGTCTCCTGGGCTGTATGTCTTGTCTTTAAAAGGGCACACCACCCCAGACCCTGGGAGTAAAAAAAATTAAGAGGATGAGCAGAGATAGGCCTATGGCGCAGATGAACCGAACAGCATACACAAGAACTTTTCCTCTATGCCTATTTAGGCTAAAACAATTGGTCTACAACATTTAAGTGAAAAAGACAGTCAGCTCTGCATACTAGAGAAAAACACGGGAAACGGCAAATGCCACTCTGATCCTTGTTCTTCACAGAAATCACATGCAAGTTACATATCCTTCTTTTAGGTAGCAGAGTGAGGGCATACACTTCTCCATCAAACATCAACGTTTTGTTCAGAGCAACAGAGGTTGTCAATCTGAAAATATCCGCTCAGTCCGGGAATACTCTCCTTTACAGTTTCTCTGCTTAACCTTATTTTGAGCCCTACAAAACGCCTGATCAGGACAAACGCAGACGCAGCATCAGCAGGGTCTGCTCTTACCTTTCCGGGCTTTTAACTCTGCATCTGCAAACCAAATTATAAAAAAGAACCAGAGCATGGACTTCATTTTTTTTCTACATGTGCGTGGCAGAGTCTCCAGCGCGCAATAAACGTGTGTTTCTGCTAGACAGAAACTACAGGACAGTGTGAAACAAGGATTAAAAAAAGAAAAAAGAAAAAAAGATTTAAGGTTTGTCTTGGTTGATATGGCGCCCTCTTCATGGCACAAATGGAAGCGCCCGTTTACAAAACATGCAGGGCATTGGAGTGAACGCATGGTCATGAAATAGATTAGCATGGAGGAAATGTTGAGGTCATTTAATAAAGTAAAAGTAGCAACACTTCACATTTCTAGTAGTTTAAAAAAGTGTTTGCACAAATTACTTTTTTTAGTATGCTCATAAGGGTTCAAGTGTTAAGGCTGGTTGATTTGGACAGTTTTTTAATTATATAGTGTACAAATAACTTTTAAGAGTCAGCTCCAAAACATAGTTTAGTAA
Organism: Ammodytes marinus; assembly: GCF_949987685.1. Lineage (NCBI taxonomy): Eukaryota > Metazoa > Chordata > Actinopteri > Uranoscopiformes > Ammodytidae > Ammodytes > Ammodytes marinus. The sequence goes on from NC_137218.1 coordinate 17,499,911, forward strand.
AAGTTAAATATTACCCTCTGAAATGTGGTAATGTATTTGGTAGCTAAAAATTTAAGCATTCAAGTAAAAAAACACTTCTATCAAAGATCAGACTTGGCAGAAATGAGGGCAACATACAGAGTTATCCATTTATTAACACATAAAACAGTGCAACCATCTTAAAATAGACATCATGTATCCAAAAAAAGAACCTTACTTGGAGGAATGATGAAAAGAAAGAGATGCTATATATACTATTCCCACAATGAGTCTGGTAGTCTCGCTCGCTGCTACGATGTCTTTTGCAAGTCATCGCATAGCTTCATAATAAAACATTTAGTTTGACCTAACAGTTCAATTCACAGTCAGTGCAGATGTATCGAAACAATGAAACATCTCAGACAGGACCACAGATTTCCTAAAACCCACAATGAACAGCACATTTGTCCTATAAGGGGATTCCTCTTGCGATGGAGGAAATGGCATGCGTTCAACTTTACAATGTTCTTGAACAGGTTGAGACTAGGAAAAAATACAACTTAAGCCAAAATGCTCATCGATTGGCAGCCTTTCTGTTTCCCTTTTAAAAACTGCCTTGGATTATAGAACACTCAGTCAGTCAGTGGGGGACTTTTTATCCATGGTTTTAAACTTTTATCCAGCACTAGCCAAAGCTAAAAATCGTCAATATTTAAAAAAATAATAATACTAATTCATCAAAAATTTAAAATCGCTGCCTAAAACTGTCTTTAACTTTTTTTTATTATAAAGATATCGGGTGTTTTTTAAGTCGCTGATCAGCCATTGCACACATTTAAAAAATCCAAACAAGTTTCTCATCCTTATTGGGTGTGAGAAGCTTGATGACTTGACAGAATGTCACGGGCAAATGTTAACACATGAATAAAAATGATCCAAGTCCTGGATCAGACAGACACCTGAGCATCAACGGAAACAAACTTTCATGATTTCAACACAGTTCCAAAGTCAGACAGTTGCATACAGAACAAGATTCACCGTCTGTCTTTACGAGTTGTACGTTTAAAATGTCTGATGTACAGGATATTGCATTATAGGAAGAATTAAGACTGTGCACACAGACACAGCGATGCACTCTCTCTCTCTCACACACACACACACACACACACACAACAGTAGACGTAAGGCAAAAACCAGTGGAGACTCAAGAGCTGCTGGTGTGTGCCCCTGTGTCATCCTCCTGCTTCAGCCGTTTCTTGGCTCTCATTTCATTCATAGCTTCCTCTATGGAGCGAGTGTCCCTCTTGTTGGCCACCGGCACTATGAGACAGAAAATAGTAACGTGATGAGGTAATAAAGACTTGCAAGCAAAAACAACACAAGTGCTTCTGTGGGAGACAGGTCAGTGCAACAGCATGTGTACTCACCCATGCCATACGAGGTGTTGGCCTCTAGTGTGTGTGCTGCGTCCTTTGCAGACGAGGTGCCAATCAGGTGAACGTACTTGTCTCTGTAGTTGGAGTTGGGACACGCCTCTGGCTTCTTCGTCTTACTGGATTCTGTTTCCTCCAATGCAGCTTGTTCCTGTGGTGAAGAGGGGGGGGAAGACTGTGACGGAAGTTCACTCACAAACCCAACCGTTTTTAGAAATGTAGATATCACTGAGCTGCAATGTGGAGTTACTTGGTAATAAATTCAAAAAATACATTTTAATTAACCTGCTCTCCCTCAACAATTTACACATTTCAATATTCTTTACTGAGAATGTACCGGGAGTCAGGATTTGTTGCAGTACACTGATTGTGCACAATATAAACTACATGTGAAGAGCAACACAATAATGATTTTAGTTGCCAAAGAAGACCCTTTCCAGTCAAGGCAATCTAAGTGGAGGCAGTTTCCCAAACACACAACATGTCATTATGTGAATACCAATCTTAATGCTTCATTGATGTTACAAGAATTCCATGATGACATTTGTTTCTGTTGTGTAGAGTGCCTGCACGCGATCGGAGCTCTACTCATTGATATTCACTGACTTTGAGAAAAAGTGATTTTGACAACAAGCATTCTTAAAAATTGCTGACTCCACCTTTATTATGAAGGCATGCATTTAAAAATGTGTGCTGTCGGTGCTTGAAATCCATTTAGAAATTCTGCAAGGACCCACCTCGCAAGTCAGATTATTGTAAAGTCATGCACGCCTGAAAGCGATTTTAGAGAAATATTCAAATAAAAGGCATGCAGTCTTACTTTTAGTCTGCGCCGTTGCTGTGCCAGCTTGGGATCCCACTCCTCACCTTTGCGATAGGCTTCCAGCTCCTCATCTGACGGAGCAAACTCCTGTCAGAGGACATGTTGGAAATAGGTCAAACATTGTTCTCTCACCATTTCAACATCTGACACTGGCTTGCAAACAAAAGTATTCAGACCTTCTTAAAAAGCATGACATAACGGCTCTCTTCGTCCTCCCCGAAAGAAAAAGAAGTCAGGCCGGCCACTTCTGCAACATCATGCCTGCAATACGGGGAGAAATAAAATTAAGATGGCCGTGAGCATATATGACAAACACATGTAATGTTTCTTGCCTCAAAAGAGGCAATTATTATAAAGTAATGGCTACTTACAAGATGCTACGTTCAATCTTTCCCATAGGATTGTATTTTCGTTTCTGTTGCTCACTGTCTTGAATGAAATCGGACACTTCTTTCTCCATCTAAACAAGAGATGGAGGCAAACAGTGAGCATTATAAAACTAAGTTAATTCAATAAGGTGGGCACTGATTGTGTTTTCAATGTGTCTCTTGGAGACTCACCTTTTTCCGGAAAACAGCTTTCTTTTTTTTCTCATCTTCCTCCATTTTCTTGAGTCTTGCCGCTTGCTCTTAAAAGGACATAAGTTCAAGTTGTAAACACAGACTGTGCAGACATACAGCCAAAACATGGGCTTCCTGTATTTTAACATTGTTCAGTCACAAAACAGACTTCTTTTAAATCCCATAACCACATTTCCAGATCATTCAGAGCTAGGGTACAGTGACCCATGTTGTATTATGTGTTGCATCTGTCTGCAGACAAACATCCTATGATGTTTTATTGCTTGGCGTAGCCCTAGCCTACTCAAGTTAATTCAGCCGTCTCTATTTTCACAACTACTGAAAAGTGGGGAAATGATACAGTCATTTTGACTGTTTAAAGGCTTTGGAACTAGGAATCAATATCACAACTGCTTCGGAGTTCGGAGAGCTTCGTTTCCCACATCACTTGCACAGACTGGGTTTACGGGGCAGTTGTTTGCGGGACAAGCGGTGGTGCGTGCTCCGGTGAGGCGGTGCTAAACGCGGGCCAACAAGCTCAGCGGACCAATGGCAGCAACTGACTTTACTCTCTGCTCCGGTCTTTTACATTATCAGGTCAATCTCAACTGTTTGAGTCAAACGCAGAATGACGCATAAATAAGGCAATACAGTAAGTACCTCGAGCCTTTCGTCGGCTTTCCTTGTCGCCGACTGTTGGAGGCTTTTCCATTGAGTTTAAGATTGAGCCTAGGAGGTCCGCCATCTTGAAATGGAAAGGGAGACCCATGGACATATAAAGAAATGGACACCGTATTGAAACATGGCGCCCATTCATTCCTATGAAAGCTGCTCATAGGCGCAGAGAAGCAACAAGGAAGTATAATCCGGAAATTCCATACGGCCCAAAGCATGACGTAGCATCGACGTAGCTGCATTATGGACCTATCAAGAAAGAGGGCGGCAAGCGTAGCGGACTGGAGGCGGGAGTAGAATCATTCTCGTTCTGTAGCATCTAGCCTGGCGAAAACAAACTGAAAGCCGTTAAAAGCCGTTGGGCTAATAAAACGCTTGAGGTGGCGTTTTGAAATGAGAAAACTTCAGTTTTAATAGTATATGGTCTAAAGATAAGTATGAGCCTATGATTGATATCCAGAAAAATTTTGCAGAGACACAATCTTGTTCGCCGCTTGTACTGTGTGGACAGGGAAATCTGCCTACGGGCCGCATGAAAATAAGCTCCACCCCTCACCATGCAATACTAATTGGTTGGCCACATGTCCATGCTGGTTGCTCGGAGAAGGCACAGTCCTGGGGGCCTGGGGAGACCGACAAGACAAGACTGTTGTTGTTGTTGTCGGTGCCCGCTGCGCGTGCGCAGACGACCAGAGTTTTTCTTCTCTGTTAAAAAACTGGCGTGTAACATCTATATCGCCACCCTCTGTACTACACCTGTATTACTAGTACGCAGCCATATATGTTGGTCGATGAAATAACGATTTCATAAAATCATAAAGAACTTGCTTTCGTCTGTAGGCTACATATCCACCTAGGCCACCTAGGCTACATAACATAACCTAGGCTATTACAATACTCATTCCATATTTATTCCCCTACAATCTGCACTCTTGCACATCATATTTGTGTTAACATTTTACAGAAAGAATACATTGAAATTGTATGATGTATTCATATAGGCCGTCTATAAATGTATCTATTTTTTCATCTAGCCATAGGCTACTTGTATGCACACAGGCCTATTAAAGGTGCAATGTGTAATAAAGGTGAAGCCTATTTTGGCGGCAACTAGTGGTAAAAAATCTAGATTGCAACCTATTGCACCTCCTGTTCAGAGAACTTACAAAAGCCAAGGTGCGTGGCCTTCTAGGTGAAGATGTATTTAGGTATTTATTCTATAATAGGGCCTACTAATTTTTCGTCTTCCAACAGGTGCATTAACGGCGGACACAATATGTAAAAACACGTAAGGCCATTACGTTTTTCTGTTCTACTTTAGAAACATGGGAGTGCAACTATTATATAGGCTGTACTAATTAAAACATAGCCTACTTATGAATATTTCATTCCATTTCAAGTCTGTTTTGAAAATCACCAACTCCCTTTACACTGTGGCTTGTTGTCCCTGTTTATACTGTAGTATGCCTGTTTCTATATTCCTAAATTGTTGTAGGAAAAGTGTGTGTGTGCTTTCAAAAGCCTATTCTGAAACATGTCAGGTTGCTAGGCGTCAGGGAGATGAAATGGCTTTCTATCTTTCATTGCAGCCCAACTATGTGAGTTCAGCTGATGAGATGGGTGTACTTTTAACATGAAATTCCATCGAGAGTAACCTAAAACCAACATCCTTTATGTAATTCACAGGAAAGAAAACAATTTAATGTCTCCATTTCCTTTTCATCCATCAAAGATAATCAATGTTTCAATAAAAAATAGAGTGTGCAGCGATGGAATTTTAGATAGCTGCTTGAATAAGCTCTTTTTCAGAAAAATAGCTTTTTAATTTGACAAGTTGTTCATGCCATGTGCTTTATCCTGCACAGATCACAGTAAAGTTGATGGGCTTTTTCACGCTGAGTTGCTTTCCCGGACCAGTGATGGCAAAACGACAGGCTTGAAAAAAGCATACTTTAAACTGATTCATCATTGATTGGATCATGATTTGTTCTTTTTATCTTGGTTTATCAGTAGGGGTATGTGTCAGACAGAGAATATTTACTTCCCATTAGCACTAGGGGGCATGCTATACAAGTGTATGGTTATGTGCCTGTGCCCAGTGTTGTAATTGTTTGGTTAAATTCCACCCCTGTGTCACCGGAGCAGCGTGTTTTGTGCAGCTTGACTGTAGTTTCACAGCATCAGCAATAACACATGAACTACTGCCATATTCAGATGTGAGCAGAGTGGTGTAACAGAGGGCAGCCCTGAAAACACAGCAGGACGGCCAGAAATGTACTGCCTACTGCGTCTAAAGCAAACAGATTAGTTCGAAAACTTTGCCTGTAATTATAACTTTTGAAGGCCTTGTTTTGAAGGAGTGTGGTCTGTATTATCGCCTCTGTCCCGCCATAGGGGTGTATGTAAGTACAATGCCAGAGAGCTGTCACTTTTTCCTTTAGATATACGGTATGTCTTGGTCAACAATACGGAACGTCTAAATCTCTAAATCACAGAGCAGGTTGAAATTTGAAGTATTTCTTCACAAGAACAAAAAAATGACAGTGCTGTTTTTCTGTGAATGCCTAAAACTAATCTCAAAATTCTCAAGAAGCTGCTGCAGTTGACTGAGCTGAGTAAGCTGATAGTCCTGACCTTCATCCCTCAGACTGCCATCATTCAGGGAGATACTTTGTTATTGTGATTTAGGACAGTGCACGACGGACTCCTCCCCCGTGGTTGTAATGCTGTATAAATGCAGAATCAGCCTGTCCACAACACTGTCTGACAGCGTATTGGTACCCAAACATGAAAGGGCTGAGCTTGGTTCTCCTTGTGCTTCTCCTGATGCTCGCAGTCGGGGAGGGTAAGTGATGTATACTTTTTCTTACTGTGTGAGAATCAAGTCAAGCAAATCATGGTATGGCAAATGCTGCTATTCTATACACTGCTGCACTCATACTTGGCCTGTTTGTGTGGATCGGAGGAGAAGAAAAAAGAACTTAACTTCTTTTTAACAATGAGAAGATTTGTTGTGATTACAGTTGACCTAAAGGTAAAGATTCATGAGAAAACATGGTAGCATATTGGTTATTCCTTTATAATCATCTACAGGCGATGATCCAGAAATGCAGTACTGGACATGTGGGTATAGAGGACTCTGCAGACGGTTCTGCTATGCTCAGGAGTACATCGTCGGTCATCACGGTTGCCCTCGGAGATACAGGTAGGCCTGCAGAGATCATAAAGTAGAACTGTGCAAAAATTTGCAATATATGCATTTTCCTTATAGAGATGATTCGTTTTTTGCAGAACAAACAGGTGTATCGTAAAGAAGGTGAAGTGAAATGATTGCTAATAGCAAGATTTGAACTGTGCTCATTGTTAGGTGCTGTGCCATGCGGTCTTAGCACCTGTCACCTGATGAGGCCTGCAAGATGTCACGGCTGACGTCTTGGGGGTAGCTGGGATCCTGGTAACTGACCCAGCGTTCTACTGGCTAAACCATATTGACGACTTCCTTTTCCGCTATCGACAGCTGTTGGACTACTAACATGCTGTGGGATGTGACTGATTTCTTTGAAGTGTACTTTTTTGTTAGCAGCTACCAGTGTGCAACTGCAACCCATTTTGTTCATTAATATGTTACTGCTGCCTAAACCTTTGTGTGTCTGATTCTGGATCTCTAATTTAACATTTCATAATCAATGCTTTGTGAACAGTTCAGCTGAGCACTACTCTTTGAAATGCAGTGTTGCCAATAAATGCAATCAAAATGAACCTACGCCTGTTTGATTTGATGCTGTTTGGTTGGGATCATCATCACTATTGGCTTAAATTGTACCATCCCAATGAGTAATGCAAGGTGATTCTTTCGCTTGACATCCGAAAACCAAAACCAAAAAACAAACAACAACTCTGAAATATGGCGAATTCCCCACTTGGCTTGACCTTAGGGAAAGAACAGCATGGAAAGCAGTCTGAGTCTAGTCTGGCATGCGTTCGCTCAGCGCTGTACTGACAGGGGACAATAATGGTCAAGTGACTGACCCAAATAGCTGTGATGGAATAGTGAATGAAGTGTTATGCCTCTTGTCTGTGTTTATGTTATTCGCCATTCTGTCCGTCTGGACAACATTGTCTGGAACAGCAACGCATCAGACACGATTGCAAAGCAAATTCATTGTCATATTTCCCGCCTATCTCCGATTAGTAGCCTAAGGTCAAATGTCTTTGTTGGTGAACTTTGGCTTTGTAGTTTATTTATTTATTTAGTTTAGGAAGCGATGTGACTGTTCGCTGAAAACAAATATTCTCACCTCAGTTTGAGGCACCAATGTTAGTAGACAGAAAAATGGCTGGTTTTAATAACTGATAAAATATGGATATCCAGTAACATGCCTGATTCAAACATTGTATCCTCCACCTGGTTACTGAATGTCCCACCATAGAGCCGGGATCTGAAGATGGTTGATGACTGGCCCTGGGCTAGTAGGTGTTAAATGCATGGATGCTATTTGTAAACACCAGCCACTGTATTGTGCCCTGCATTGTTATCCGGGCCCAATCTTTGTACTATTCAGACAGCGCAGCGTGACCAAACTACAAAGGGGTAGACCCCCACAGACCTGTTTACACGAGGCAGTCTGTCTTCACAAAGCCGACAGCAACAGCTTAAAACAGAAGGTTATTACAGAATGGATGTATTTCTGAACACTCACAGTGTACACCTGTTTCAATGAAGGGAAATAGGGTTTGAAAATGCTTCAGTTGTTGTTGTTTTGTTTTTTATACACTGTGTGCAAAATTTTTAGGCAAGTTGTATTTTTGAGGATTCATTTTATTATTGAACAACTACAGTGCTCTCGGTCAATCCAAAATGTTAAAGAACCTAAACCTGAATGTTTACGAAAGTAAAAGTGAGTTTTGTCTTTCTTACGAGAATATATACACTGTGTGCACAATTATTAGGCAAGTGAGGATTTTGGCCATATCATAATTTTTATGCATGTTTCCCAACTTCGAGCTGTATAAACCTAAGTGCTTATTGGATTTAAGCATACCAGGTGATGTGTATTTGTGTAATGAGTTAAGGTGTGGCCTAAGGGGATCAACACTCTATATCAAGGTGTGCATAAGTGTTAGGCAGTTTCTCTTTCTCAGGCAAAATGGGCCAAAAAAGAGATTTAACCGACTCTGAAAAGTCAAAAATTGTTAAAAGTATTTCAGAGGGATGCAGCACTCTTGAAATTGCTAAGATATTGGGGCGTGACCACAGAACCATCAAACGTTTTGTTGCAAATAGCCAACAAGGTTGCAAGAAACGTATTGAGAAAAAAAGACGCAAATTAACTGCCAAAGTTTTGAGAAGAATCAAACGTGAAGCTACCAGGAACCCATTATCCTCCAGTTATGCCATATTCCAGAACTGCAACCTACCCGGAGTGCTCAGAAGTACAAGGTGTTCAGTGCTTAGAGACATGGCCAAGGTAAGGAAGGCTGAAACCCGACCACCACTGAACAAAACACACAAGTTGAAACGTCAAGACTGGGCCAAGAAATATCTGAAGACAGATTTTTCAAAGGTTTTATGGACTGATGAGATGAGAGTGACTCTTGATGGACCAGATGAATGGGCCCGTGGCTGGATCAGTAACGGACACAGAGCTCCACTTCGACTCAGACGCCAGCAAGGTGGAGGTGGGATACTGGTATGGGCTGGTATTATTAAAGATGAGCTAGTTGGACCTTTTTCGGGTTGAAGATGGCCTCAAAATCAACTCCCAAACCTACTGCCAGTTTCTAGAAGATACTTTCTTCAAGCAGTGGTACAGGAAAAAGTCTCCATCTTTCAAGAAGACCATGATTTTTATGCAGGACAATGCTCCATCACATGCATCGAAGTACTCAATTGAACGAAAAAATAATGACATGGCCCCCTTCCTCACCTGACTTAAACCCTATTGAGAACCTGTGGGCCCTGCTTAAACGGGATATTTACAGTGAAGGAAATCAGTACAACTCTCGGAACAGTGTCTGGGAGGCTGTAGTGGCTGCTGCACAAAAAGTTGATCGTCAACAGATCAAGAAACTGACAGACTCCATGAATGGAAGGCTTGTGACAGTTATTGAAAAGAAGGGTGGCTATATTGGTCACTGATTATTTCTTTTGACATGTCGGACATTTTTATTTGTAAATTGAGTTGTTTTATTATTCTCACTTTAACAGATGAAAATAAACAAGTGAGATGGGAAAATTTTCGTTTTTTTATTTAGTTGCATAATAATTCTGCATACTAATAGTTGCCTAATAATTGTGCACTTATATATATTCTCGTAAGAAAGACACAACCTCACTTTTACTTTCGTAAACATTCAGGTTTAGGTTCATTAACATTTTGGAATGACCGAGAGCACTGTAGTTGTTCAATAATAAAATGAATCCTCAAAAATACAACTTGCCTAATAATTGTGCACACAGTGTATATGTTTTGCTATTATTAGGCAACTATTAGTATGCAGAATTATTCTGCAACTAACTAAAAAAACGAACATTTTCCCATCTCACTTGTTTATTTTCATCTGTTAAAGTGAGAATAATAAAACAACTAAAAATTTACAAATACAAATTTCCGACATGTCAAAAAAAAATATCAGTGACCAATATAGCCACCCTTATTTTCAATAACTGTCACAAGCCTTCCATTCATGGAGTCTGTCAGTTTCTTGATCCGTTGACGATCAACTTTTTGTGCAGCAGCAACCACAGCCTCCCAGACACTGTTCCGAGAGGTGTACTGATTTCTTTCACTGTAAATATCCAGTTTAAGCAGGGCCCACAGGTTCTCAATAGGGTTTAAGTCAGGTGAGGAAGGGGGCCATGTCATTATTATCCAACTAGCTCATCTTTAAAGATACGAATAGTTGCCTTTAAAGATGAGCTAGTTGGACCTTTTCGGGTTGAAGATGGCCTCAAAATCAACTCCCAAACCTACTGCCAGTTTCTAGAAGATACTTTCTTCAAGCAGTGGTACAGGAAAAAGTCTGCATCTTTCAAGAAGACCATGATTTTTATGCAGGACAATGCTCCATCACATGCATCGAAGTACTCAATTGCATGGCTAGCCAGTAAAGGGCTTAAGGATGAAAAAATAATGACATGACCCCCTTGTACAATTGTATTTGTACACGATTATAATGTAGGTTTGAGATCTGAGCATCACAAATCTGAAACATTAATAATTCTCACTGGCCTTAAACCTTGCTGAAACAGGGGTTGTTATATTTCCTGCGCCCTATTTTTGTAATTTTGCAACTTCACATCTGCAGAAAAGACATGCTTAAGCCCAGGCACCTGGACCTACAAGTCATGGGTTAAACTGTCTAAAATACCACTGCTGAGTTACTAACAGTAAGGTGCAATATTTAACATTGGTAACAAAGCACTTATTAGCTGCTCAGTGTATGACCTGCTACAAAGGGGAAGAAAATCCTAAAAATGCAATTTGCCAATGAAATCAAAGCAGTGGGCTGATCAAAGCCTGAGAATGTGATTGTCTTAAGTGTGTTTTGGTGCCCAGTGTCTGATGAGCCAACAGATGTGGAGGCTGATTCACTTTAAATTCAAAATGTAACCCGAAACTTCATCTAACAGATTATTCAGTGTTAAGCAACTTGTTATAAAAAGTATGATAGAAAAGGTATTCAATCTTTTACTACTTTGACAAAATTGTAATTATTATTAGAACATGTCAAAATAAAGTGAAATGAGAGTGCATAGACAACAAAACTCCTTTCAAACAGTTTATAAAAAAATAAAGAGCCAATCTAACAATTCAAAGTGCCTTCCAGGACACAGCAAAGCAAACACGTCTGGAACTTTGAAATGAACATAGTCATTGCTTGTTACAGAGCTGGATTAGCAAAAAAAAAACTCTGACCCGTGGCTCACGCACAACTTGGCAACAAACACTTGAAAACCCAAGAAAAAAAGATATTCCACTGGAAAATGACAAAAGCACTGAACTTAATATTGACAACAGTAAAAACAAAATTTGCAAACTTATTTACATTGATCGCTTAGTAAAATAGATAACAAGTATCATCCATCTCCGCACTCATCTCCTACCTTTTAGTATGCCGAATGCTCTAACTGAACCATTCACAAAACAAGAGAGATATTCTGTCCCAGACACATAAGATGAAAGGGTTGTAGAGGGGCGGTGCTCAGTGCACACCAGTAAAAATACAATCACAAAGACTGACTACCTGTAACTCATAACTGGCTTAAAAACTAAGATGATGATGATGACGATGATGGCATATTTTGTCAAATTTAAGAGCAAAAAAAACAAGTTTGGCAATGCAATGCAAACAGCATATTTAGATTTATATTTGGTAAAAAGTTCAATGGATATTTTCAGTCCTTTAAAGCTGGGGTGGAGGATTATGGGGAGAAAATGGCATTTGGGATAGAGATTCGAATCCAAATACCTCTACCGCTCCATTTGATCTCTTTGGTCCCTCCCCTATAGTCCCTCCCTGACACGCTCTACACCAACAAAGCCGTGCCAAAGTGAATGGACAGTCCCAACAGCCAATAAGAACAGAGAATCGGAGCCTCGCTCTGATTGGTCTAAGTGTACAACTCATGTTAACTTTGGCCAATCAGAAATCATATACCCCAGCTTTAAGTGAAAAACCTAATTACTACAAATGATTTTTTCGTTCAGCCTAGATTTAGTAGCAAGAGAAGCATAGCAAGTGATTCTGATGCTGTTTGAATGAACTCCTTTCCAGTAGTGATAATCGGACCACACAAAACAATGCATGTTGCCGGATTTCATACAGCACCAAAGACCCTGTTGATCGTAAAGCACAGGCCTCGGAATCAAACTTTTACACTTAATTGTATTCAGTCAGCACCTCATCATGTAGTACATTTGTAAAAGACTCATAGGTTGGTGCTATGGCTTAACGGTCATTTGAAAAGAAATATATCACTGCATGCTTCAGATTTACCTTTAAAAAAAATCGCCCTTGTGGTGTGTCTGTGCTGGATTATTTTGAGCTCAGCCAACACCTGGGTGTCATCGTAGCTCAAAAGTGCCCCCTACCATTAGGAAGGGGCATCAAAAAGGCTTTAAGAAACCTATGGAGTGATTTGTTCTTCCCAAAACGGTTCAAACTCTTCTAAGTCAATTACACCGAACTGAAGGGTCGTAGAAAGTTTACATTCAAAACAGCAAAAAAAATATGTTCTTAAAAATAGAGGAATTGAGATGTTTCAATGTGTGCTGAATTTAAGTCAGATATCCAGTTTGAGGTGCCATAGTAAGTACTCTTTCCAGTGGTATTAGGCCTGCTAAAACTAAACACTGTCTCCATGTTATTATGACATAATCTAATATGTTTGCAAACCGTCTGTTACTCAAAAGAAGAGACATAACTTTAAAAACAGCTCGGCTGTGCAAAGTGGATGAGCGTTCACTATTTAACTGGATAGTTGTTGTTTCGGCTGTTTTTTAGTGCACCTTCCTAGTCATCAATCATTGTCTTCATCAGTTAGAAAAGCCACTTTTCACTTCATAGCCTCTAAGTTTTGTGCAATTTATGAGCTTTTTATTTATGTTTTATATAAATTGTCAATTTAAAAAAATATGTGGACCTAAACAGGAACTGATTAAAAGTTTATCCAGCTCTAAGGTCTATTCTTTTGCAAAGATGATGACAAAACAATTGATATATAAGGGTTTGGAGATGGGACAAATACACCAGCTTTTAGCGATGCACTGAATCTATGGCTGATGGAATTAGTTTGCCTGTGCCGCAACCGGATCCAATGCTCCAAACATGATGCAATTTTACCACTAAAAGCACAATGGTTATGCCATGAGCCGCCAATGTGGGGCTGCCATTAGTATTTGCTTGCACGGCATAAAAACTGTGAAAAGAATACACCATCTATTGCCAGTTAAGTGGTGATGGTGGCCAATTTGATAAGTCTCCCCCATCGCTTCAGCCCTTATATGTAATGTATGGTGATGTGGTGGCACAGAACAGAGTTATGAAAGTAAAAGATATATGGCCAGAGATATTCAAACACATGGTATAGCCGTGTGTCACACTCTGAGCGTCATTAGCTCTAGGACAGTCCAAGGAACTGATCTGATAAAGCACCTCTCTCCCATCGTCTGGCCAAAACAGGTTACACATTGGAGTAGAGTCTCCGAGCTCACTCAATACTTTATTTGATTCAGATTTGCAGTCACAGAGGAGTACCGACAGGTGCATCTTCTTCTCCACAGATCATGAAATTTAAGTCCACTTTTTGGTCCCGTTCTTCATCCTTTCATCTGAGTAGCTGGAGTAACTGTTAAGGATTTGGGATTATTCCTTGCAGTCCAGGGATGCTGCTGGCTTTGTATGTTTGGTGGTGGTTCAGGCTACTCACAATCAATGATGTTCAAGGCAGGAGCGGTCATTTGTGAAATAAGTAGACGGGCCTCTGAAAACCTGTTGTGATGAAACAGAGAAGTTGAACACAGACATCCAGCAATCGATGTGGAGAATATGTCACGCCATAAAGTTGTTTCAAACAAAATGATTGAATTACCTCTCATTGAACACTTGGGGGCCCCGAGGTACTCATAACTGGTGAAGCCCACCTCGGTGGTAAGGTATGATGAAAACTGATCAGGTCTGAGGCGGATGCTGTGGTAATTCCTGCTGATGGTATCCTGTCAAATGAGAGGGACAACAAGCTGCTTAAAATTCAAACCAAGCTTGTGCATGTGTATTATTTTTTCATTATTCAAAATGGTTTGTTTAGTGTATATGATTGGATGTTGCACTTGTTTATGGTGAAGAATGGGGGTAGGACTTGACATGCCCAGGCTGCTTCCCATCCCTTTTCGTGTTTTATGTTGAAATTAGGGCTGTCAAGCCATTAAAAAAATGTATCTAATTAATTACAGGCTCTTTGATTAATTAATCTAAATTAATCGCATACTTATATGACACTTTTATGCCTGTTTATAAACAACTGTATAGGCTACCGTTCGTCTCTCTCTCTGGTTACTACATTAAATAAATTTAGGAACTACTAGTGCCGAAAAAAAAAACAAGCAGGCTAAATGACTGTCTATCTCCCACAACAGACAGCGTTGCCACAGGTGCGGTGCGCATAGCCTATGCCGACTCATTCACCGTCCTTCTCATAGCCAAAAATATTGACACACACACACACACACAAAAAAGACAGGCATATGCTTGGAAGAGTGAGAGGGGGCGGGTGTCCGTTTGAAGGAGACGATCGCAGCTAGCAAACAAAAGTGAGACACAGAGGAAGATTGAGAGATAGGCTACTGTTTTGAACCTATTGTTAATTAGGTACCCACTAAATCAATAATGCACAGACACTGCAGAGAATAACATAAGATGTATTCCTACCTTCATGCTTATTTGCCCAGAGCTTCCCATAAAACGTCCCTCTCTATGCTTCTTTCTTTACTCTTTAATCCCGTGCGGGCCGTGTCAGCAAGCTACAGGTGCAGCTCCGCTATCGCCTCACCTCTTTTGCACCGGGTCAAAGGGCAATATAGTGCGATTAATCTGCGTTAATTTTTTTTTTTCATAATCGCGTTAATTTTTCTGTGATTAATTTATCGAAATTAACGCGTTAATTTGACAGCCCTAGTTGAAATCATCTTAAACATTTTTTTTTTAATATTATTTTTCCTTTCGTTATTCTTTTATTAATTTTTTTAAAATCATTCGAAATGAAGACTGCATTGATTCGTTCCCAGATTCTTACCGTCAGCTTCTTCCTCCTGACGTAAGACTCCCATGGCTGTGGCTCCAGGATGAACTTGCCTCCTGGACGTAGATGGTTGTAGACCCTCTTGAAGAGCCGCTTGAGGCCACTGTCTCCCCAGTTGAGGTGAACCCACTTGGTAACGCTCATGCACAGGATCACGTCGTACTCCGGCCGCTGAGTCACAAGCAGGTTGTCGCTCTGCAGTACATAATTGGCCTAAAGGAAAGAAGAGAAGCGGTGAGTAGAATTTTTGGATTTCACACATCAAACTATTTTGCGCTATCACTGTAATACTGGGGCGGCACACCTGTCAAACGGTAACGCAGGTGTCCTAAGGCGAACAGAAACCTCTGGCAGAGCAGATGTACAAAAGCTTGCTAGATCTTGATTTTCAGTAAGTTTTTTTTTGTTGCCTTTTTAGACATGGACATGTAAGGAAATGCTGGTGGCAAGACTATGTATACACAAACAAACAGAAAAAAGACAGGAGGTATCGGGGGGAAATACTAATACTTTTACTGCTGCTCTTGTGAAACCATTGGACTTACAGATGTGGAGATATGGAACTTTTCTCTGCTTTGTACAATTTGTCACTATTGTTCAGACAAAATAAAACAAAGGGAATGTGTCAACAGAGTCTCTGCGAAGTTGCAATGGGAATTTGTCATTTATGCCTTTTCTTTTGCAACACTGATTTACTAATCTTGAAAAGTATCATAAAGCACTAACATAGAGCAGGTGAGTGGAACAGCAGAAAACATTTACCACCATTACGAGCAAGTGACTGTAAAGAATGGCGAGGTCAAAGGGTTACTGACTGTACAAAATTTCCCCTGATTATAATATAACTGACATTTGATGATCAGCAGGGATCTTTTTCACAGTAGATATCTTGAAATGCGTATCAGGAAAAGCATAGGTATTACCAGCAATAGCTGTGGTTAGGCATGACACACCATTTGTTATAGTTATAAAAGGGGGTGAAGATTTTTTCTCCTGGTCAGAGAAATTATTTTTGGTAACTTTTATCATTTGGGAGCTGATGAGGAATTAGTCATATGGAGTAAAACAAAAACCCACCTGCTTTACTAAATGAAATGTACTTCCTTACAACTTACCCCATACCGTACCTGAAAACAGGGTAGGCATGTTTAAACAATTAATTGGCAGCCTGACATTTCTCTCTCAAATCCATTTAGCCTTGTGCAGTCTGAGGGAACTCTAGGCGCTTGGCTTGAGGCTTCATTTTGCAGGGGAAGTTCTGTGCTGGGCTGCCATTTATCTCTAATGCTCATAGCAGGGAGAAGGCATTTATCGATTTCATTCAAAAAACACAAAGCTTTCTGCATCTAACCAATTCATGTTAGCAGCCTACGCAAAGCCTGCGGGCCACAAAGCTAGTCGAGTGAAGGAAACCTTGACATAAATTTAATTGAGAATCCTTTGTATTTATAAGAGAAGATCTGTTGTAATGTCAAATTCTCAGCCGGGGGGCGGCGGCACGTGATTAAAAATGCCACCAGCCACATCGCTACAACTGCTTCCTCTTCACTGCTTCCATCTTTCACTTCCCAACATCACTGGCTCAGCTTCAGAGGTAAAGTGACTCCGGTTGTAGACACACTCAATGAAGTGTGCAACAAACACAAAATCATAAGGGTGGGCAAGCCAGAGGTAATATACCCTCTGCAGTCTGAGCAGAAATAAGTGCCTCAGAAAATTAAACTGGTCTATGTTATGGGATCTAAACATGTAGGATTGTGGCCAACATGAATGCTTTGAATATATTTATTTTTCTAAAACGTATAAGGTCATTGGTGGGTCATTTTGACTAGGAGCGGAGAAGCTTTTGTTAGATCACAGCAATTAGATCAAAATGTAATGAGTTTTTGGTGCTTTTTTTGTTCAAAAATTCCCAAAGTTGTTGAAACTTTTCAACAATGGCATCCAAGCAGGCAATGATGACAAATATCCTGAGAGATCTACTCTACCCATTTGATCTCTTTACCTTTGTGTGGCCTATAAAAAAATCGCTTTAATCATGAGGTCTAGAAGACTCTGATAAATTAAGAAATGTTAAGACTAAATTTCAACATCAATATTCCATTGCTAACATTGTATGCTATTTAAAGCTGCTATTCATTTTCCTGGTGAGTTAATACCACGTGCGTATTATCCAGATAAGCCACATGGTGCAACCTGCATGCTATAAAAAGGAGCTGACTGTGCTGTGTGACAGTGCTATTCATAATAATAGGCAAGGAAATCATCATTACCGGTGTTTAGTGTAAGTATATGAATGTATATTTATTATGTTATGTTTATTTGTGAGGAAAATAAACGCCGTCTCACCTTGACGAAAGACACATTTTCTGGGAACTTCCCAGGATGTGTGGTGGATGTCTCTGTCAGTGGAGGTGCAGCGATGGGCCCCCTGGAGATCCTCAGGGACACGGGGAAGGAGGAGCTCACCAAGTGATCGACGGGGGTTGAATCACAATCTCCCTGCTCCATCTCCTCTGTTGTGCTTTCCTGCCTGTGGGTCCCTGTCTCCTCTGTGTGACAGCACTCATTGTCCTTTACAGCCTCTGCAGGGCCACCTTCTCCTTTCACCGGTTTCCCGTTCTCATCCCTGCTCTCTGACTCCTTGTGCTTCTTGTCTGCGCCTGTGTGGCTATTACTCCCATTCCTCTCCTCCTGTTTGGTGCTCTTCACTGCCCGCCTGGCCTCTTGGGTCTGCAGCTCTGACAGATAGTGTCTGATGTTCTTGCGGGCTGCGTTCACCAGTCCACTGTCTATGTCCAGGCCCAAGATGCGGGCAGGTCTCAACACTTTGGCAATGTAGAGCGTTAGGTGGCCTGCGTTGCAACCCAAATCCAGAACGTCTTTCCCTTCGAACCATTCTGGATGAAACAAACGCACCCGCGGGTCTTCGCTGGCGCCTGGGTTGCGGTAGCCATAATACTTGTTGTAGTTCCCATACTGAAACTTGTCTTTATCCTTGGCCTGGCTGTTGGGCTGCTGCTGGTGTTGGCGACCCCCCGGCCCCGTTTTGGAGCCACCACTCCTCGGTGTGTGGAAGGAGGACTGAGAAGAATGTCTGGACCCCGCCGTGCCACAACTCCTGTCTCCAGATGCTGCTGACTTTGCAATTGGCGTAGAATGCGTCACGGGGGCCTCCATTTTGCCAGAGTTACGCCTGCGCTTGCGTCTGCCCGTGTGTTGATTTGGAGGAGCTCCCGATACGGCGGACGTGGAATCCTCCATAGATACAGATGTCACCTCCTCCTTGGAGCTGGCCAGGTTGTCAGTTGAAAGCTCGTGGGAATCCCCGGAGACGCTGGAGGAAACGTTGGACTCTTTGGAGACGTCTAGTGCAGAACACGAGGCTGACAGAGCCGGGAGCGACGTGGACAGGCTAGATTTAGCGTCACTTTTCCCTGATTCTGAGAGGTTGATCTGTGTGGCTGAAATTCCACCACCACCTCCTCCTCCTCCCCCTCCTCCTCCGTGGTGCCTGTTGCGGTGTCTCTTCCTGCCACCACCACTCTTATAGGGGGAGACCAAGAGGCTGCCGTCCGCTAGCCCGCTGTTCAGGTTGAGTGGATCTGTGATGTCCCTGGGGATGAGGATCTCCACCGGGTCTCGACTCTTGGCAGGCAGCGGGGAGGATTTGGGCGTCTCTGCGTTCAGCGCCTTGTTGACCTCCTCGTCCAACAGGCTGTTGAGATTGAGCGGGTCGAAGATGTTGCCGCCCAGGAGAAAGTTGGTAGGCAGGACCGAGTCGCTCTCAGAGTTGGCCCTCCGTCTCCTCTTGCCAGACACTGGGTGCTTGAAACTCAAGTTTGCCGTGTTGCGACGCTTTGTCACTCTTGTTTGTTGCTGCTGCTGCTGCTGCTTGGAGTGATGAAAGCTGTTCCTGCGATTGAAGTGGTTGTGATCGTTCCCCCCGGCTCCCTGGCCAGCATTGTCTGAGTGGGGGAGCGCGTCAGTGGCCGGCGCGCTGGTGCGTTCCAGTGATGAGGCTGCAGTAGTGCCCCGGACAGGGCAAGCCGCTGCAAAGTCAGGGGTGGCTGCTGTGCCCTCCACCATCACGGACACACTGCTGTAACCTCCAGTACATTCAGAGAGCTGCTGCAGAGATGATGTCGCGCTGGCTCGTGGACTGCCAGTCTTTACAGTATCCTCGTCAACAGACATAGCGTTGGGTTTCCAAAGCTGGCGCAGACATAAAAAAAAATCTGGATCTGAAATTCACAGAAAACATCAGTCAAAAAAATTAAATGTAGGTGCTGAACAAGTCATTTAAAATAAGTTAAACAATGTTAGATTAAAATGAGGTGACTCCCTGTTGCTGCAATCACACACCCCCTCAAGTGCAAAGTAAAGCCATTACAAAAACAACTATATGCTTAAGTCCAGGGATTCTGCACTTCCAATAAAACGAGGGTCACTTTAAGTGTACATCCTGGTCACTCACTTTACAGAAGAGGATGTAGCCTACCAGATAACCATTAACTTTCCACTGTCATTTCCCAACATAGTGTTGCAATAATACCAAAACACTCCGCTTTAGATGCAGAGTCTAGGACTACACTTCTATCACATGGGGGATCTGACGAACCCGATTAGTTTCTGTTCTACTCA
Source organism: Ammodytes marinus (assembly GCF_949987685.1). NCBI lineage: Eukaryota > Metazoa > Chordata > Actinopteri > Uranoscopiformes > Ammodytidae > Ammodytes > Ammodytes marinus. The sequence goes on from NC_137218.1 coordinate 17,519,804, forward strand.
GGGGTTATTGGCCTGAAAAGTTTAGGATTCCCTGTGTTGGACAGTTATCCAGTTAGCACGCTAGCTCCTAGCTTCTCTATCGCGGGCCAGGAGACTGAAACGTCGACTAAACGTTCAGCTCCAATCTGGCCAAAAAGGCGATCATATTAGACCAACAGTCAAGCCCCCACCTCGATATGCTGCCGACTATAACCCACCTGAGTCACGTTAATGAAAGTGTTACTATCTAGCAGATGGCCACCTATCAGCGTACAGTCAACAGTGCAGACACACCATCAAAGTAACAGTCTCACCTCAAGGTAGTACTCCCCGCCTCCGACCGGACTGTCTCGAGCTAACGTTAGCGTAGCTAGCACAGCGCAGCACACAAGTGTCCCTTCATCAACACAACGGTGGCACGCGACGCAAAATACGCGAGCAAACCCGGCAGGGGGATTCCGTGCTGGTGAGTCCACGGTAAAAGCTCCGCCGCCCACCAAACGGTCTCATCGACTTCTTCAGTCAACTCCTAGCCGCCCTGCTGTGTCAGGCAGGTTGGTGAATAAATGATTCCATTCGCTGATAGACTGTCGGCATGGCGGTGCATCCGGGCTCCGAGCTGCTGCCCAAGAAGACTGGGGTGGAGATATGTGACTGGGAGGACGACTCCCTCTCCAGGATATTATAAGCCACTGTGATCTTCTATGTTGTTAACATTAGGGCCACAACAACTATCGTTCATTTTCGATAACGTTAATTATTGCTTCAATTGATCAATTATTAGGCTAATTGTTTTTTTTTGTCTGAACAGCAGTCAAAAACATAGGCCTACAACGATGTCAAACAAAAAATAAACAGCTCATCCCATCCTGTTTTGAAAATATCCATTGGCTACTTGGAGGAAAGTTAAGCCTTTGTATTTCAACACAAAATAGGCTTTAGCTACTTTTTTCCTTTAGCCTACATATTCATTAGGCCTAGTTAAAACGTAGGCCTACAAGCAGCAAGAATATTATTTAGGCTTATTCTGAATAATAAGTGCACTGCAATTATTGATTTGAAAATATTAAATCATTTTAGATGGTTAAAAAAGCATTTTACTAAGGTTTTCCAGAAGAACTGTAATTTCTGGTGTTTATTAATAAATGTAATATGCAGACATTTCTATGGACGAGAATGACTGCAGCCTCTTGCAGTTACATGAAGGAGGTTAAATCCCAAAATGTACCTTCTTGTCTTCTCTCTGCACAGTTGGTGACCAATGTAATGCGAATGCAACTTCAAGCCCATGGTAAGTTTGCTCACAAAGTCACTGCCACATTTTGGATTTTGCTACACATCAGAATTACATGCACTCAACAAATATGTCTATGAGATTAGATGAGATGATTTTATCTTTATTTATTACAGCATCACAGACATGGCTTCAATCCACAAACCAGTTGTTGGTGCTTTGGTTTTGGTGACACCTTCGCTGTCAACTTCAAGGCCACACTCTTCAAGGTAGGCCTTTTCACCCTTCCATTACTCTCATGACCAGTGTCTAGAGAAAACCTGAAATTACAGCTGTGCATTTGAACCAAGATGAGATTTAGCTGAGGTAACAGGCAGGGCGACTTCTTGTCACTTCAATCTCCACATAATTGTGGTTGTTCTCACGACATTGCAGCTTAGGTGTGATGAAGGGTTTGATAAAGGCCGATGTTAAGCCCCCAGGTTAGTGCTGACACTCAGTGGCCATGGTGCAGGGCAACAAATTGGTGAGTGCTGCTTGAGCCACACACATTCTCTAAATGAGTTAAAGCATTTATTTGACCCACTTGTCATCAGAATGGTCTTTGTGATCTGAAACTTAACCTCCCGGTTGTGAGGAATGAAAGTCTTACACCGAGTGGCATAGATAAACGTCATTGTATACACATTAAGCTACTGCCTATAAGACAATGTGTGTTCTTGTAAAGTGCAATTTGTGTTGTTCTATGATCTTAAGAATGACGTGAAATATGATAACCAAACTGATAGGAGATCAGTAAACTTTGAGTGTGGCAGACAGTACAACTCGTTTTTTGGTATATCAAAATAAAAAAACACAATGAGGTGCATGCACGCAGGTATGACCTTATATGCAACTTCCTTACAGGTGCAGTGTGTAATGAAGGTGTATTTTTGCATCATGTAGTCATCAAAGTTTCCGTGTCTACGCCTCCCGTTCAGGGAATTTAAAGAAGCTATGCAGGCCTTCAAGGACAATGAGCCAGTTACTAAAGCTGGCATCATTAACCACTGCCTTTCCACACTATCAAGTGATGATGTGAAGATGTATTTAGTAATGTAGTCTATACTGTAGTACTTCTGTGCATTTCCTTCAGACACCCACTATATTAAAACTGTCTGTCCCTGGGGGGCTACTTTAGCTCAGTTGGTAAGGCGTCCCCTCCATGGGCCTCGGCCAGCAGCGGACCCGGTTTCGATTCCAGCCCGCGGTCGTTCTTTGCATGTCACTCCCCTCTCTGCCCCATTTCAACTCTGTCAATAAAGCATAAAAATGCCAAAAAAATATCTTAAAAAAAAATATATATGTTTGTCCCAGGCCCCCAGGATTAGCCTTGCACCGCCGGCCTACCTACTTCCGCTCAATTTTCATTTCACTTCAGTAGTCAGTCTGGGGCTGCGGTGTATTCATGGGTTCCTGCTCAGGCAGATTTCTGCCGGTCCAATCAGCGAACAGAGCGAGTGGCTGAGACAGTGACGTCAAAGTGGCGCTCCAGTTTCAGTTGAAGTCAGAAGCCGGCTCATGATATACGTCACGACCAAACGTTATGTGATTGGTTGGCCGATAAACTTCAACAGACACCCGCCTCCAAGTGAGTGAACGTTTGTCAATAGAGCAGTTCCAGACCTTCTATACAAATGAAACGTACGATGGTCTGGTAGGACCAGGCTAACCCAGGATTAGCGCCAGAATCAAATGCAGCCATGGGGGCTTAGCGTCCAGCCTTGGTATTGCATCCACTCCAATGCTAACAGGGGAGGAGGATTCTGTCATTGATGTTTTTGGGTATCATACCGAACCATCACAATACAGGCCAAATGGTACTGAACCATAAGGTACCACAATACGTAATTATGGCGTACATAGACTCAAGATGACTTAAATATGACAAATGTACAGGCTTGTTTGATTGCAGTGCAGAACTTGCACTTTGAGAATTTTGAGATGTATTTTATATAATGGAGACCTTGCTTGTTTGCAGCAGTATTTTAATTTTTTACTGAAAAAGACCCAGATAATCTGTAATTGTAGTTAATGCTGCACCTTAACACAAGTTCTTTCCAATTAACAACTCATCTCAGACACACTATGGTTTATACCCTTGTCCTTTGTGGCTCTTTTTTTGTCTTTAAACTTCACGTCAGGGTGATTGGACGTGATGACATTGAAATAGGTTAATTGCGGAATAAAGCATGGTACGATAGAGAGTTGTGGGTGATGTTTCATTTTGACAAGGGTATTCAGTTTTTGTCAGCAATACAACTCATTCTTCATACTTGGTTTCATCTTAATACAGCATATCATGAAAATATACTCTATTACACTGAGGATTTAAATAAATTGATTCTCAAAAGTGTGAAGTCTTCTAAATTCACTCTCACCGTGAAAATATCACCCATCCACTTAAGTTAATTAATATGAAATGGCTTGGCTATCCCTTAATTCCTTTGAAAGCAAAACACCAAGGGCACTGTTTCCTAACCTTATTTCTTACAAACGTAGCTCAGAGCAAAGGTTGACGGCATGAAAAGACACTTCATCCACTCGTTGCAAATGAGTAATAAAGTTTTGATCACTTAACTTGTTAGGTTTCCCTCAAAGCTTCTTAGTCAACATGGGAAACATAATTATGTACAGAAATAGTGTGGTAAATGTTGTCATTACCAAGAGAACATCTGAATATACTAGAGATGCTTGCTGTCCTTCAAGAAGCCACTAGGAGGAGACAAAACATGATTCTAACAATAAGCTTTGCACCATATAAGCTGCATGTACACCTCACAGACTGTAGGTGCGCCTACAGAAGTGAACTTTAGCAGTATTTCAGATCTGTCTTTCTCTCGTTCTCTCTAGTCTCTTCTTTTTAATTACACAATGTGGAGGCAATCATAAGGATTTAATTATTGTACCGCTGCAAGTTGAAACTTAAAAATGTTGCAGTTCTGCTCTCCCAATAATGTGGTTTATTTTTTTAAGAGTCAAACGAAGAAATGTCTTCCTTTGTATAAAAGTATTATTGTGGTCATGAGAAATTCTCACATTGTGGTTTGTATGATTAATGGCTCCAAACAACAGAGTGGCCTGATTTCACCCAGAGAGAGACAGAGGCTCCAGCACCAAAGAGTCTGCAGCTGTGGCAACAGGACTGTTTATGTTTTTAGGTAAAAGATGCCTTCAGTGGAAAGAAAGGAAAACTCTGAACTGCCCTCAAGGAATTTGGCAAGCTTTTGTTTTGAAAAACTTGTGTAAAGAACATTTTATGCAGTTTCTTTATTATTATCTTTATTTTACTCTCTATAAGTGCTTTAGCAGCTTTAACTAGCTCTTACTAGAGTTACCATGGCCAGCTGCAGATTCCTGTGTGCAAAAACGAAAATCCTCTATGGGCGTCCACTTAAATCTGAGATGTATGCAAAAATACTCAAAAAATGTACTGATTTTTACTACCTGCTGCAATTTAAACTTGCTCAAATAGAAACGAGTCATAATACAACCTTTTATTCACTCAACAGTTACAGCAACTGACATTTTAAAACCCTGCAGGAACTGTTAACATAAAAAAACTACTGTTTATGATAAGTAGCTCAAATATTTTCCCATAATGTTCTAATAAAAAATAATTTTATTGAGTAACTTTTAGCGAAACTGAGCTATTTTTATGTAACCATAGATTGAGCTTTTTTTTTGTTCAAACAGGATCCACACGTTTGATTTTTCTCTGCTGTTCAGTTGACAGCATGCTTCCTAATTGGGTTCCAATTCACTGCCACAGACTCTGCGTCGGCAAATGAGTCAACCCCTCTGTAATCTCTATAGAGGGGGAAAATAGGAGAGAGAGGGTACCTGTTAGCTGTTACCCCGCCTCTGTCTCTCTCTCTTTTCTCATGTTAATGGGGGAGCGGCCCTCGAATCCCGGGCACCATCTGCCCTTCCTCAGGGTTTGGGCCCCAAGTGCTCCAGACGTGTCCCATTGTTTGTGTGTGTCCAAGCACAAAGTGGGTGAGTATAGACGTGGTTCCTGTGGCCCAAAAGGAGGCTCCTCCATCAAGAGCACGAGCCTGCTGTTCATTAGCCAAAGCGTGTGACAGAGGGAGGGGGCCGCTCGCGTGCCCTGTGTGCAGCAACATCAGGGGCCAGCCACTGTTTGTTCTGCTGCGAGAGAGGGCTGTTCACATTGTATCTGTCTGATGTCATTGTGAGTGACCGTTGACTGAGTTATGGTTTGCCCGGTCAACCTGCTCTTTCATAAGTAATCAGAGATATTGTAACTAATTACAGAGGATTTTAAGGCGAGACACTGCTGGCATGTTTTTTTTTCTATTTTGCTTCCATGACATGTTTTTTTTATATTAGTATAAATAAAAGTTCTAAAATGTACATTTAGGTGAACCTTGTCTGCTTGCGTCTGTATATTTCTCCTATACAACCATTTTTAGCGGCCGTTATCTCAATATACGTTTTTTTCAATACTCTTAACCAAAAATCTCAACCTCCAAACTCCATACTCCTTAAACATTCTTAGCACTATTCTGAAGGTTATTACTGAAGAAGTTATTCATATTTTCTTAAACGTCTTATTTATGATACATTTTCTTCTTAAAAACATGCCTGTAAATAGTATTTTTTATATATAAAAATCTAAAAAGGCCTTGTGTAATACGACGAGAAGTTCTTATAATACCCACTATATTGTTTTCAAGGTCACAGTATATCCTTCATCCACTGTACCAAAGGGAGTGGAAATGATTGAGCTAATTAGCATAGCTTTGTTGACATGCACATCCCCACTGAGCTTTGTCAGATTTGGATGTCTGAGATGCGACAGATGGATGAATTAACTGAAGGATGGAGACCCAACTTTTGTTGTCCATTCTCAATTTCATTATTTTGAGGTGGGGACGACAAAGTGGCAGACGGAAATGTCACTTGCAATCTTGGGAAGAATAATTGCAAGCAAGCCGTGATAACTTTTGATATAACTAACTTAATTACCATGCAAATTATTCTGCAGAACAAAAGAAAAGCTGTTGTTGGTCACATCAACGTGGCAATTATTCAAAGTTAAATGAGGCAAAATAGGTTACCAATAATCTATGGAAGACCTGTGCAGAGTTGTTGGCTGACTACAAACTGTGGTCTAGAATTTGAATGACGGAATAGAAAAGGTGATAATTCACCAGGACATGTGTGGTTAAAAAGGGCTCCTTGTCCATGTAATGTTATTCATATAATTGTCTAGAGGACATGGGTGCTAACGGCAAAGCAAAAATGAATCGGTCTTCTCTAACTCTGTCATGTTGTGCAGCCAAGGTGTGCGCACCGTTTCATCTCTGAATCCTCATTTGAACTGACAAGGTAACCTCCCAGTTACCCGACACACAACTCTGGAAAGCAGATTATAACTTTCCATTGGGCTTGCCCTCCTCATTTTCAAAGCGACACGCTGCTGGCTGCATTGAGATTAGTTATTGAACTGTCCAAGCAAAAGGGAAAAAGGCCGCTTCAGAGGCACGGTACGGCACACAATGAGCCAGCTGTCAGTGGGAGGGGCGTGTGCAGACCAGTGTTGTCATGGATAGGACTTTTGTGTTGTGATGCCCTCGGAGAGCTGATAGGTGCTCCTGCGCGCGGGCCGCCATGCCACTGATTAATATTGACACAAGGCTTGATTGAGGACAGGCAAGTGAGCGGAGCTAAAGCAGGGTGTATTATTCAACACGGATATGTCAGCAAAATGAGATGTGAATATGGATTCTCCACAAAGGAGGAGGGCAGTGTGCAAAGTGGGTTTGTGCAACTGTTGCACTTAAACATGGTGATAAGTTAAAGTGGCTACGAGGAACTTTTAAATATCATTAAAACAGTCTCATTTTCCCTCTGATGATCATAAATTACCGTTAACAGCAAACGAGACCATCAGTGGAAAAAAAGCTGTCTTTATATAGTTTTTATAAATGCCTTTGGTCTGGTCGCACACCCTGTCCGATTTTCGGCTTGCGCATGCTATGGTCACATATTTGTATTGGTCGCAGATTTCCGTGTAGCGCAGCAACGCGATTTGAGTAGCTTATCCCTCCGGTAAGGGAAGGGAAGCCTTGTTTTAGACAGTTATTTGTCATCATAATGGCTGATAACGGGGCAGAACCATTAAAGAAAAAAAGAAAATTCATTGAAGAACAACTAAAAGCAAAAAGGGAGAGAGATAGACGGGCGGGAGGAGGGCGTTGCCAAGCAACAATCCACACTGCCGTCTCTCGTTCATTCGCTTTCTGTGAGGACGGAATCTTTCAGCTCCGTGAGAGTAGTTAGTGACAATGCATCAACTCATTGCAATCAGGTGTGTGTGGCACTGACTGGCATTGAGTTGATGCAGTGTCACTAACCATTCTCACGGAGCCGAAAAGATTCCGTGCCCTCACACTTTCAACACACGGACATGCACTATATTGCATCCTAATCATTTGACACTGGCACCGGCCAGAACGCGCTAGAAAACAGCTTTACGACAGCTGGCGTCGTTAAAATACTACCGCTTTTGTCCAAAGGGGCCGCCAACCGCCAAAGTTCCTCGTACATAAAGGAAAACCAGGCTAACCTTATTCTCCAAGATCTGGATTTTAAAAGGAAATACTGGATAGTTTGAAACATTGGGTTGTCTTGACCTGTCTGACCTGGCATATCCTATTTACAATATGTACATTACAATTGAATAATAAGTCAGCTTTATAGGCGCTCACACAATCCCCTCTCTGTATTCCTCAGAGGCCACTCATTTTCCACCCCCACACCTGTTTTACATTCAAAGGTGTGTCCCTTCTCAGCAGCATCAGAGCTGGTGTGCTTGCAAAGTGTTTCAAATGACTAAACTGTGCTTTAACAGTACTCCACTAAATGATACACTGATGTTGTTATGCTGCACTTACACAAAAATGATATGAAACCAGAGTTGTTTACTGTAGTTGTATGATTTTAATTTGTTACTGTCAACAATGTTTCTGTGGCCCTTAAGTAGGTTATTTTTTCATTTGTTATTAGTCACACAAATGTCTACGCTCAGCTGTTTGATAAAAAACTAACATTTTAAGTGAATTAAGATAAATATTTAATCAGCATGGCTTAAATGTAACTGTAAATCTTTGCTGTTTGAAATGTTTATTAACAAAAATATCAACTTTTTCACACCATAATAAGCACTTGCTTTTAAAATCCAAAATAATTAATAATTAAAATAAGTGTAAGAAGGATTTGTATATTGTAGATTCGACTGTCGCACAAATGTCCCGATAAAAAACCCCTGATCCCTCTTTAAGAACGGATTTAACAGACTGTTGTACATTCCACAGGTTATAGTATGTTAAATGAGGGAAAGTTGCATTTTAATGGTCAAAATACCATCAAAATGTTTAGCAGTAGGACCAGGCTGCACAACACTTAATACAAACAATAGAAGCAGTTATGCAATGGAGTTGTATAATGGCATTCATCATCACCATATCTACCCAGCTGTGTGGATCGATATGTGTCCCTCGGAAATTAATGAGTTTCTTCCAGGATGCGATGCTACCCTGAGTGCAAATACAAACAGTTTTGATGTCATCATATTTTAGGCCATTGTGCATTAGATTTACAGGGAAACAACTACCTTCTAGACAAAACATCATACCAGCCTCGCAGCCATCAGAAACAGCGGACTATCATACTGCAAAATGTCAATAAGACCCTCCTCCATGCTTACACCATCCCTGATGTGTGCCACCAAAGATTAAAAAGGATCTATGAATTGTGTTTGATGGCACAAAGTCGCATCCATGATCCAAAAAAATACGGTAGCTTGAGTTGGATGAAATGCTCCCTCTTAGCCTTAGCATCCTTAAACGTAGCTTACTTTTAAAATGTTGGCAAAACAGCCAAGGTGTTAAGTGCACACAGTAAATCTGTGCGGTAATCTGTAATTACTGCCCTCAGTCAGTGCTTACATTGCAGATGAGCATTTTTGACACGGCAACATTTGGGAATAGACTTAATGATCTGTTGTAGGGCCGTGGAAAATGTATCAATAAGTTACCCATAATCAGCAGGATAGAGGCCTACTAACCTCAATCTAACCTTAATTATATTCCTTTGGGGGTTAATCTCTGCTTTGCCAGTACACACAAAATGTAGTTTCCTTTGACTGTGAATAGAACTGTGGCATGGATGCGTGTGAACCATTATCTGTTACATGCCAAGTTACCAGAGGAGAGCTTACAGGAGTTAATCTGATGTGGTAAAATAAAGACCATTTAATACACTGTCCATACCAGCCCTCTCTCTCTCTCTCTCTCTTTCTGTTTCATCATAGTAAAAAATAACACTGTTTGAATGGGTCAGACAAGCTGAGTAGCTACTGAAGTTGGATGTCTGAAACCTGCGGAAAACTAACTTGACATGAAGCTGTCCCTCCTGATGATACCTGATGTCAACAACCAAAACCTTGCACAGTTGTTAATCCAAGAAATATTTTCAGAAATGTATTTTACATGAAATGGAAAGACAAGTTTAGTTCAGTGTGATTCACATATACACTCCATCTCTTCTCATACTGTATATCATCATTTCCTAAAGGGCTTTCATGCCTCTGTGGAGCTTTCCTCTGCCTCTGCCCCATTGATAGGCAAAGTGAGCTCTACCATAATATGATAATCTAAACCCATAATTGGATGTGGTTTATACAGTAGTGATTGACTAGTGCTGTGGTTATTTGATTCTAGACCAAAGAACCTATCATCTCATATTTCTCCCTTGATGGCAGAATTGTACGTTCTCCTCGAACAGATGAAGGATCATCAGGAAATGCTGTAAGGAAATTTCACATTCATTTGGCAAACATTCATGCTGCATACAAAAATAGTCAAATGTTTCTGGTGATGGAAATTGTGGCTGGCCTTGTTGGGATTCTCTAGCTGATAAAAGTTTGAACTGGAAAGCCTCACTGCCATAAAATGAGGAAAGTGTTGAGCACACCGCAGCAATGCAAGATATGTTCCTTTTTTCGCCAGAAGGCAACATTTTCCCAAGAACCAAAGAACCATTAATAGGTGCAGAAATCATTAAATCCATTATAACAACATAATATACAAAATAGATCCAAACAAGACTCATTGCCCACAGCCATGCTAGACGCTCTGTGGGGCTGTACTTGGGCACAGTAGTGCCTTGTGCTAAATGCTAACATTAACATGCTAATATGCTAACAGGTATAATTTTCACCATGTTTATAATCTACAGTAAATTAGCGAGCTAGAATGCTTACATTTGTTGATCGACGCTTAACATCATGTACATCTGCGGCTGATGGTAATGTCATTAGTTATTTAGTCGTAAAGCTTTTGGCAAAAGGGTGGTATCTGTACCAGATTTCATTGCAAACATTGTTCAGTCATACCAGGGACCATGTGGTGTCTGAATAGATGGCGAGATATTTCAGCCTTGACCAAAATGATGAACCCACAGATTGTGAGACATACTTTGATATCTATAATTCCACGCCCTCAACGCTAAAACAGCCACTTGCAATTTAATAGGTTAGTATTTTCCCTGCATTCATTACTCATTGATTGATTGATTTTATTTTGAGAGAAATGTTCCTGACTGCCTGCAATGCTAGTCAATTCCAGACAGGGCTTATTACAAAATGTCACCACAGAGATGAGCTCTGCCTTTGTGGGTATTTATAGGATTCATTATATAAACCTGATCACTGGCAGCAGCCTATAGAGAATAGTAAATCACGCCCGTCTTCAATGCAGCCGCAGGTTGTTCTGTCAGGTCCTGATCCAAGCTTTTTTTTTTTTTTTACCGCTAAAGCTTTAGGAATATTACCCGGCAAAGTTTATGAGTAAACGTCATTTAGCAGAATGTAGAACGGAGAAAATATTGCATCCTTGGATATACAGCTGCTGGAACTCTGTTTTGAGACACAAGACCAGAGGAAAACAGAAGTGGATAGTGTGTAAATAAATGTCAGAAATATTCCCATGATAGCCTGTTGTGCCAGTCTTTAATTAAAACATTTCAGGCATTCTTATCTGTGGTGACTTACAATGCAGGAGCAGGTATAGGTTTGGTACTTCTAAAGGACACAACACAGATTATTTTGACGCTACGTCAGTGTGGGCATGTAAGGAAGTGTGTGTGTTTGGGTGTTGGTGTGTGTGTCTGTGTGCATGTGATTGGCTTGCGTGTCTGTCTTATTTCTTTGTTGGGTGGTGTGTCCAGATTCTGCCCAGGGTGTAATACATGTTAGTGCTGCTGACCCTGTTGAGTAGCTGATGGATCCTGACATGAAGTGATCATAGCAACAGATTATAACTGTAGAAGTAATCTCATTATACATAGACATTTACAGACAATTACTCCGCAATAGACAGCATAAACACAGTTGGCAAAAAACATAAACATTTGGATATTTGCCAAAGACAGAAATGTATCAACCCCAGTTCCTGGTGTGACAGCATGGCTGCTCAGTGTGAGCTCACAGGAGTGACTTCATCCTGCTGGACTTTGCATAGGTTTGTACAGGTTTCTCTGGAAGTCAAAATGTTCGTATGTCCACGTGTTGGACCTGTGATGGACAGCTGACCTGTCTAGGGTATTTCTCCTCCCCCACCAAAATGCCCACTGAAACCGGGAAAAATGTAACATAAAGGTGATCTGAATACAATCAAGATATCCTGTAATGATAACACCCCAGAGGCCAATTTTATCCAAATGTAAGGCTTTGTCATATGCTAGCTGTGTTGTTTCAGCTCCAGGAGCATTGTCACATTTTACTCCAGTAACTGTGCCTCAATGTATCCGTTTAAGGGAACAGTAATCCTGTCTGCCCTCAGAGCAAAACCTCCTCTAGGCTTTCAAATGCGTGTGTGTCAATGCTGAACCAAGTTCACATTTGCATTACTCTTTCCTGTCGACGTTGGCAGGGTTTAATCAGCTCCTGCTACCTCAATACCTGCATGCCTGCAAAGCTGAAAGTATAAAAATATTGTTGTATGTCCAAAAAGATGTGCATTGGATTATTAAGTGATTTTGATGTATTTAGAATAAATATCATGACTTCAGAAAGTCTCATATGATTGCTAAAATATCAATTTCAGAAATTCTAAAATCCAAATGATTTAAAAAATCTTCATTTATTTTTTCAGTGTAATGTAATGAAAATGTAATTGCAGCATATTAAGCACATAACAGAGGCCACTTCCTGATGTGAATAAAGCATTATAAGGCATTCTGTCATCTTGTAATCATCAGGTTCTCCATTTGAGTGAACACTGTCAAAGAACAGCCATATTCCTCTACAACAAGGAATCGACATTATAGGGGTTGTCAGGACAACCAGCCATGATTCACAGTGCCTCAAAAAGGCCTCCACCTTGGGTTAGAAGCACTAGCCATGAGACTGAGCAGATGCTGTGCTAGTCAGCCAATCACAGGTGAAATAGAGGAAAAAGATGACATCATAGGCAAATTAGGGCAAACGCAGTGGGTATTTTGGTTATCGTCTCCGCCTGCTCATGAACCCAGAGCCAGTAAACTCACTCAAATGAATCCTTAGGTGTTTGGGAGATGAGTCTTAACAATCAGGAAAACATTTAATGTTGTTGATTTTTCTTCATGTGTGTGTGTGTGTGTGTGTGTGTGTGTGTGTGTGTTTTTCTTCCCCGTACCATTTCATAATGTGGAAACCGCCATAAAAAGCTGGAGAGGCCATAAAAAATATGTCAACAAAACCTTTTCTCAGAGACATTTAATTCACACAATACTGCCAAAAGCAGACAAAGCTTGCCATAGGGTTGAGTATTAAAGTCAACAGCTCAATGGGTTTGACTTACAACCTGATCCAATATTAAATTGATCCCTTGTAGTAATAGGAAATCTTGTTTCATAGCAATATTTCAGTGATGGGCTACTGTGTACGTTCGTAGGGGAACTGAATCATACACTCGAGGCCTGTCATGTTAACTAGTTATGTCTCTATTATGTTGTTTAAAAAAAATTGAGTGGTGGTTTGTGATGATTTTGAGAATTATTTAAAATGCAAACGATCATGATGTGAATAATTGTTTACTGCTTTTTGTACTTAATACTTCTGAAGAAAATGTGTATTAAATTTGTACTGTTTGTTTTCTTATATTTATTCTTTAATGTGGTCTACTGGCATTGTGAAACTGGCTTTATTAATTCAAATATTGCAAGCAAAAAACCTTTTCAAACCACCTTTGGTTTGTAAGGTTTGTTGCATCACATTTCCCCTGCCTCCCTGTTGTATTAAGAGGTTGGAAACACCATAGACCACTGCCATAGAAGCTTGCATAAAAGGAAAAGCCATGTGCATATAGAATCCCTCCCTCATGGCCCTCTCACTGAGCAGGTTTGGTCTGTCAAACAGAAAACCAACTCTGTCTGCCCGTTGGCTGCCTCCTCCCCCAGACCTGCTGCCTGCATTAATATTCAGCCTCTCAGCCAATCAGCAAAGCAGGGCGGGTGACATCATGGACTAGGGAACAGTGAGCAGCCAGTGAAGCATCCAGCCTGCCGAACAAGCTTGCTTTTAGGGTCAGGAACTGGTCTGACAAGAGAATGGCAATCCTGCCTTTAAACTGTCACTAGGACCGTACGCTTGACGATGAATCTACCAGAGCTACGGGCTCCACGGCGAAACACTGAGCAAGAGAATGTGAAGACATATTTCAGGTAATTCCCCCTCTGTGTATGCATTATGGGATGTGGAGAGAGGGGGGAGGCAGGCAGAGAAGGGAGGAGAGGAGAAGAGAAGAGGAGGAGGAGGGGGGAGGCTGTGTATGTAGGGGTGCTTTGTCGCCTTTTTTCCTCCTTCTTCCACTCTGTATTCTGCCCTGCCAAGGAGGCAGCTGTTTCATCAGCAGTCTGTCCGCGGCAGGGCGAGATTGGAAATGGATGCCTGCATCAGATGGGCTTGAAATGTTTTGTATGATCATGTAGCCCCCTCTCTGCATCACATCATCTCTGTATAGCACTCCCTTGTGCCTCACAAATATCATCTTTATTTATGGGGAGGTGTGAGAATCAATAGTGGTGTTTGTGTGCAGGGCCTCGTGTGTGTGTGTATAAGTGAGAGAGAGAGTGTGTGTGTGTGTGTGTGTGTGTGTGTGTGTGTGTGTGTGTGTATGTCAGTCCTGGAGAAATGCAGCAGCTGCAGTGGCAACACTGGAACAAAAAAGAAGCAATGCTATTTTGGGTTCCGTAGACCCGAGGCTGACGGATGGATCAGTCTGTGGATGGGGAGGGTGGGGGGGATGGATGGTTAATAATATGCTGATGGATACTCTTTTTGTCATCTCTGCACTGCCTCACTTGTAAGGAGGGTTTCATGAATAAATGGCTTTTATTCCCTTTTTTCTTTGTTTTTCTAAATGACCACACATACACATACACACACACACACACTGGGGAGCAGAGACGTGCCTCTGTCTCCTGGCTTCAACATGGATGAGTGTAGCAGTTTCATGGCCGCCGTAGTGACAGGGAGATATACAACATCTGGTCACCTGACTTGGTTGGGGATCGGAGTGTGGGAGTGGGGGTGGGGGCCGGTTCCTGTGAAAGCAGAGCTGCTATATACTGCCTCGGATTCTCCCACATCCTTTCGGGAGGAGGATGGAAGGATGGGGAGGGAGGAAAGGATTGAGCAGAGCGGTGCGAGTTGATCATGTGCCCACCCATCTCTCTTCTCCTTTAGATTGTGCTGTCAGAGCTATAACACAGAGGGAGGCCAGAGATTCTACTCCCAGGAAGCGCAGTCATTCTCCTCCTCTGGTCTGTGAGAAGCACGGCCTGATGGGAAAACCTGTTGTCTGTCGTGTGAAGCAGGGGATGTAGGGGAGTCACGTCACTGATTGAGGCAGGATGAGATGGTTGGAGAGAGGGGGAATTGGGGGATGGGATATATACGGAAGGTGCTGCTCCCCTTGGAACGTTGCAGCTCCTTTTTATATTGATATAATTGCAAAACAAGCCCTTCCCTTTATATCTCTCTCTAGGCATCCCATATCTTCACCGCACTCCATTCATCTTTCACTTTAGAGTTTATCTGACTGCTGTCTTCATTTTGCATAGAAATATTAAGTAGCTGCAACATAGTCATTCTCTTTAAAAATAAAAAAACATGATTTAATGATCCACACAAATAAGCTTCTACCTTTAGAATTCATTGATAATATTGTCAGTGCATAATATAGTGTGTGCCGATACAGGACATTACACAGCACTGGGGCTTGGCAGTAAAGACACCAGGCCCAACAGCAGTAACCTAATGCACTGTCCAAATCAAACACTGATATAATGGTGTTGACGTGTATGTATGTGTGTGTGTGGTGTTTCTACATCCTGCTGATCCTTGATAATTGGTATCCGCTTTGGGTCTTGGACGCTGTGCTCTACATGCCACAATCATTTTATATATTCCTCACACCTTAATCTACAGAGGCATGTTACAGGGAAATGGACAATTAATACCGGTGTATCTTGTTTGTCTGTATGGTTATGGTGTGCTCACAGCTGCTTCTTACCTCCAGTTGAAAGAGTTCACATAAGCCTTTGTCTCTGTGCAGGTTACGTGCACCTCATGAAAATGGTATATTTGTAGAGAAAGGTCATCAAAGACATGAGCTGTTGCCACTCAAAATGTATGGTGATCTCATAGACTGTCTATACAAGAGTATGGTGGTGGTGTGTCTGGTCTGAAACACTGCACGTGCTGTTCTGTATTACTGAAAATAAGAGTTAAACTGTGCCCTGAAGCATACTGCTGCTGATAGTGTAAACATGAATTGTGCAGGCGAAACCGAAGCTGATTTTGTCTTGGCTTTTTTTATGCAAGCGTTTTCACAGCTGACCTTTGTCTTCCTCGAGCATTAATTATTGAATGAATCCTTTAATTGTTGTGGACTCCAGTATTTTGTTAAATACTAGGAAAGGTTTACCGTTGAACAGCCTTAAATGTACTTGTAGATGTTTAATTTGTCTTTGTTTTATTTTTGTTTTTACTATGAGCATCTGCCCAGACCTGTCCGACAAAGAGGAAGTAGTTAATATCTAATCTGCCAACACATATAATATAAGCATACATCGCCAACAAAAACTTTCTTTCTTTTACGCTGCTTCGATCAATGTGAAACCTATATCTGCCTCTATGTCTCCATGGCTTGGTCGTGTGCAGTTCTGGGCTTCCCCATGTTTTTTCCACTGGCCGGTGTAACCCAACACACAGAGCTTCTCTTACCTCACCTCAGCTAACAAAAGCAGTAGACACAGTAGACTCATCTTGGCTTGTCGCCTGCTTACTGGACTGCCTGAAATATGATAGCGCAGACACACAACACACACAAGTAGGCCTCCATCTGTTGAGTACTTGGGAGTGTGGATGAGTTATGCTGCTATTGTTCGCTGTAGCTATCCTTTAGGACCCTGCTTGATAGTTTATGTATGTGTGGTGGCCTCATGGTCGAGTGGGGTTTCTTGCATGTGTTTAAGGGATATGGCTGTCTAAAGGGGAGCCAGTAGGTCTTGCGGTAGGTGTGTGTGAGAGCTACAG
This sequence comes from Ammodytes marinus, assembly GCF_949987685.1. NCBI lineage: Eukaryota > Metazoa > Chordata > Actinopteri > Uranoscopiformes > Ammodytidae > Ammodytes > Ammodytes marinus. The sequence goes on from NC_137218.1 coordinate 17,536,666, forward strand.
TCTGTGTTGTGGATTAGCATGTAGGATTGGAAGCCATCTGGCCATTTTGTCTCGGATAAGGGAGGGGGGGGGGAGTAAGTGAGAGAGATGGATGGAGAGAGACAGGGAGAGAGAGAGAGAGTAACAGAGGAAAGACTCACACACTGACACATTGACACAGCTCCCTCCGTAATCTCCCTACTTGATGTCTGTTGCTACTTAGAATAGGGTCGCTTGTCTGTGTGTGTGTGTGTGTGTGTGTGTGTGTGTGTGTGTGTGTGTGTGTGTGTGTCTGTGTCTGTCTCTCTCTCTCTCTCTGTGTGCACTTGTCTGTCTGTGACAAAGCTAGTCCTTTTGTGACTTCTACTGTTTATTTTGTATCCAAACACACAAATTGCAACAGATATGGCATCAGCGAAATGCCTCGGAGGGGATTTAAGATTTCCAGAAAGTGAGAGGTGTTAAAGCCTTTGCGGTAAGAAGATGCAATGGTTGAAGACATCCCAGATGGATAGAGAGTATAGGTGAGAGGAGAAGAATGAAATGGAGAGGTGGAAAAGGGTTCAGGTGGTTTGAAAGATAAGTCTCACCGGGTCAAGACTTGGCAGAGAGTTGCAGAGGGGGGTCAGAACTTGAGTTTGTTTGCAGATGAACAGGTTGCAGAATGTGATATGTTGGAGGCCACCGAGAAGGAAAGGCTGCCGGTGAAGAATTGCTCCGATTGCCTACTTGTGGATAGCTGTATTTCCTGGAATGGAACCTTTACATATGCTCCAGCAACACTATCTATATTAAACATTTTAATTTCAACTGCAGTTTAAAGGCAGCTAGCTTTGTGTTTGATTTTTGTTAAACAACTATGCTCCCAAAATATGAGTTTTGAATTACTGATTAAGTCGAGACACGGCAGGCAAAAACCTCGCTCTTTCAAGAACTCATTTTGGGATGTTTTGGCTATTTTGCTTCCATAACATTGTCCAAAATTTACATTTAAATGTTGATTGTAGATGTCTGTTTGCGTCTTCATATTTCTCCTATACAACCATCTTTAACGGCCTGTATCTCAACATTAGTTTTTTTCAATGCTCCGTACCAAATGCTCAATTTCTAAAGCACTTCAACTTAACTTTCCGTAAACATTCTTAGCACTATTCCGAAGGTTATAAGAGAAGGATTTGTTCATATATTGTTTATTGTCTGATTTATGACACATTGTGTTGTTAAAAACATGTTGAAAATGCATTTGAAGACCTGTAGATAGTATTTTTTTGATCTTTAAAATGAAAAAAGGCTGCATCCGAAATCTGTTGTGTGAAAACTTTGGCCTCCAATATATGGAATAAAGATTTTATCTTTTAGATTTTTGGTTTTTAAAGAGATACAAATGTACACATATTTAGGTCATATTGCCAAATGTGAAAAAACATTTCACACTGTTTCTTTCTTTGCCTCCAAAGAAACTACAAAGAATTCAGCGTCTTTCCTCAGCTGCGTGGAGGCTCCTGCTGCTGTGTGTGGCACACTGCCTCTCAGTTCATTCACTTGTTGAAACAAATATTAGTCTCATGGTAGTGTTTGGCAATGCAAAAAGCATAATCCAGCTATATGCGTTCGGCAGGGGGAGTGGTCATCAAAATGAATAGAGAGGCTAGTTGCAGTAATGACACAGCCGTTAGACTATATTATGTGCAGTTAGTTGTAGAACATGTTTTTCTAGATATAGAGACAGTTTGGAGAAAGGGATTGAACATTTTATACATGCAGTATTTTACTCTTCACAGTATCTTAAAGCTACATAATAACCACCATTGCATACATGCAAACCGTTTAGTGTTAGCATGCACCTCCTTTTTCTATAAGCTCTTCCAATGTTCCTTGTTATATAGGTGAGTTTTAACTCTTTGAACTTGACTCACAGCAGATGCATCAGCTGCAGGGAATCCAATCCACTAGGGATTCACTAGAAATATACAATATATTGAAAATGTATCGTTATCACGGATGTTGATATCGCTCTACATGTATCGAAAAGACTGCTTGAACTGAAATAAATGATGTGCCATGCATTCACACTCTGCATGTTAATATATTTGGCCAATCAAATGGCCAATCCCCCATGTAGACACTAGTGGCTGAGGTGGCGCATGGATGTGAAAATATATTTCTTTGATTACGTGTTTGTCAGCTGCAATTTACATGCAGACCAGCAAGTGTGTATTACAGACAACAATGCTAAGGCCACCATACTCAACAACTGGGTCAGACTAAACTGATCTGCTTTGTTACGCCTAGCAAAGGGGTAATGATTTGCATAGGCTACTTACTGTCTGGGGTCTAAGTTGGCCTCAAAGCAGAAATACATTTAACACTGTATATTGAAGTATGTGTTTAATTATCACAAGTGATATCATCATAGCAATATTGCATGTTTTCCTGATATGGTGCAGCCCTTGAATCCACTCCCCTCTCTCGCTCTAGCTAGCACTCAAACATGCCCACCCATGCCACTCTAATGCAGGAAAAACAAACACTTGGGTACTTTAAGGCAGGTACTAAGGGGCCTTACCTGTGCTTGGTGCTCACATATTTCTTAGGCACTTCGTGGTCGGTTTGCTTTGTTTTTGATCATGTTAAATACTAAAATGCTTTTTCAAGCTCAAGGTAAGAAATGGAATTAAAAATTCTACAGTATATTTGAATCTAACAGATATTCACGGCGAGGGTCATCTGAAAACATGTCAATGGGCAGTTGAGATGCCTTCAGGCGATCACTGGTGTTTCGTTAGTTGTACTCATGAAATCTTGGCACTTACAATGTATTAGTTCCACGCCTGTATTGATGGGTTTCAGCCACCATCATCGAGCATCACAATGAGGAGTAAAAAGGAATGTCAAAATGTAATGAAGTAGTCAAGGTTCTTGGCATCCCAGTGGCTTAGTGCTCTAAGTGCAATTCCTTCTGTTTAATTCTCTTAGTCTTTTAAATGCATGGCAATTCAAAATTATAATTTCTTAAATCTTGAGTACAAGGTTAACAGTACAGGTTAATGCAAAAATACTTCATATTCAAAAATGGAATATCAAATGTGACCTTGTTCTCTCAGGGACAATAGTAAAAGCTATCATAATGTATTCATGTAATAAATAGTCAAAATAAACAGTTATAGAAATGTCCTTTGAATAAAATCAGGCATTTTTTTAATATCAGGAATGACTAATACCTGAAAGCAGAACACCAGTAGTGTAAAATGGTTTACAACAAATATTAAAAACTGGTTAAAAGCAAAAAAGCCTGTTACCATTTTAAGCTTACGTTCGTTGCTTACAGGTTATACTGTTTTGAAATGTGTGTTGTTGTATGTGTAATTCATGTATTCTGCATTGTACCATGGTTTTAATATGTTGATCAATGAAGGCTTTGTATGTTGATTAAGTTGACCAAATAGGGACAAGGGTTGTACATATTTGAAAGCTATAAACTATCTGTGCAGGACATCAGTTACATTATTTGTATCGAACTAGGTAAAACTGCATCGTTCCTATTTAAAAAAAAAAAAAAAAAAAAAGTTAGTTCCTTACATTTCAAGTTTTCCACCTTGCTTACTATGTTATCTCAGAAAAACAACCAACAAATACTTTTATATTGAGATGTGGATGAAATCTAAATGAAAATTGGAAAACAGGACAGGTTTTAGACATGTTGCCGAATGCGTGTGTTAGTGTCTGTCTGTGTAGATATGTGTGGATATGAGAGAGCAGCACTGAGGGGAACTAAATATTAAATGACAGAGTGGCTCCTAAGCCTCTTCCCAGCAGGGGAGTTTGGGGAAAGGATCATGCCTGGCAAAATGAGAGTCATGGTGGATTGTAAGCTGCGGTGAATAAATGTGTCCTGTGTGTAGGCTAACCTGTTTCATTCTGCTTTGTTTAAAAAGAAAATGTGCTTCATTATCTATTCCAAAACCTGTGAACACAGGACAAGTTAACAGTAAGCACTGAGATATGGCACGTTTTAGCTCACTGAATTATTTAAATGTTTGGCACTAATTAGTGTGATTTTTTTTCTTTTTTTCAATCTTTCAATCTCATTAGCACCATTGCTGATTAGCATTGGACAAGATAGAAGAAGGAGATATAAGATCAGTGTTGAACTGAAACGGCCAAACACAAGGTGCACCGCAGTGATCTAAATGAGATAAAATGAGGATCGAAGGAGAAGCTAACTTGCTATGTTAGCATGGATTCCTAGAAAAACAAGATCTTAACTCAATATATCTCTCTGTGTCATCTGCGTGAAATAGAACAGCGACATATATAACAGACACAAGTATGCATAGCTTTTAGTAACACTAGGGTTATCTGGAGTTTTCAAGGCAACATATTGGACAGGAAAAGCCACAAGCAAGTGAAAGAAAATCAGACACAGACATCTGGCTGCTGCTGTGGCTAATAATAGATCACTGGTTGCTGATTAGAGATATTTATGCGCTGCTCTGTGTGTAAAAGATGATTGCATGACAACACGACAAGTGTTTGATGAAAAAAATCATTCAGTCTTGGTAAGAGAAGTTTCGTTAGGATGATACACTGCGTGAATCCATGGTTTTTCATATCGCAGGGGGATGAAATATGTCAGTGTGAATGGCCATTCAAAGTGGTTTGCCTTTGATGTTGTGTAATCATGCTCTAGTTAGCATATGAACGGTTATAAGCCTTTTATACCAACACCATCACAAGATGAACTTGTTCGACATTTTCAGGGTTTTCTCCCAAGGCATTAGTGCATCAGCTAAAAATAGAAGTGGGACGACAAAGTTATATATATATATATATATATATATATATATATATATATATATATATATATATATATATATATATATATATATATATATATATATATATATATATATATATATATATATATATATATATATATATATATATATATATTATTTATTATTTATTATTATTTCCTGTTCAGTAACAAAATGCATGATTCAGACTTTAAAAGTGCAAATGATTAACTCAATATTTTTTTTTTATATCAACCTCTTGTTTAAGCATAATTAATGTGTTATTGACTTTAAATGTTACCCCAGTCGAGAATAAACTTACATACCACTCTCTCACTTTCCGCCTGTAATAAGCAAACTGAAAAGGTGGGTGGGACATGTCCCTTTTTAACTTATGTGAACCAAACATTGGCAGCTGTATGCAAAGCAGAGATACTGAGTATTCACAGGAAGGGAACCAAACCAAACTGGTGGAGCTTCATCAGACGAAAGCTGATGTGTCAAACGTTTGTATAGCACAGAAACCAAGTTATTTCTGTATAACAGTAGTAATATATCCTATGGGGATACAAGAGTGGTATCTATCTTGTTATTTAATTCTTTGCATGACAGCGAATAAGCATTGCCAATGTTTTTGCAAATTTCTTTCTTTCTACAATATCTGCACATGACCAACTACTACTGGTCTATGTTAGGAATGGGTGCAGATTGTGGTTTTAATTATACCAAACATTAATAAATCCTAGGGAGACTGTAATCAAAAGCCTGTAGAAGTAATGCATCTTGAGCAAGCTGCTACAAAATATGTAACAGCATAATAACAATCATGTGTCATTGCTCAAAAAGTGAAAAACACAATTTGTCCTAATATTAAATTTTTCTTTAACTAACTCAAATTAGGTTAGTTGATTTGATTACCCTACACAACGTTTTGATCTTGTGACCATGAATTCTACTCATGTCCTTTTTATCAACCTTTTATGAAATACATTGTTGACATCTGTGTGTTGCCGACCTCCAGTGCTTTAATGAGTTTTTTTGAATTTTGTGTTGGTGGGAAGGTTGTCACGCAAACTGATCTTGTCTTTCTTTGCTATTAGTAACAGTAAAATAGGCCCTTAGGCTCTTCTGACGCAATGTTTATGAAACTCTCCATGGGCCGGTAAGAGTACTGTATGGACAGCAGCACCAAGATAATGGAGATAACAATGGTAAACTGCCGCTTTGGAGGTCCGTTCCCCCCCCCCCCCAATTCTTCCATATCCTTTGAATGTCCTCTAGCTGTCCGTCCAATCCAAGTAATCAGCATCCTTCAAAGAGGCACGGCCAAAGCTAAAGCCAAGTCAAACAGGGAGCGTGTCCTAATCAGGGCCATAAAGAAGAGCCGAGCTTATGGAGCCCTCCCCCCTCACTGCGGTGGGGCCATTACTGGGCCGCCATGGGCTCAAGATTAGAGAGCCTCTTCCTGTGTTAGCCATTCAAATTCAGCAGTAATGTTTGAAAGAGCAGCTAAAATGACTGCTCTTCGTGGATAGATTAATATTTTATGGAGGGAAATGTGAAAAAAACACCCCCAGTAATAGTTGAGCTGCTGCGTGTCTGTGGGGGTTCTGTGTGTGTGTGTGTGTGTGTGTGTGTGTGTGTGTGTGTGTGTGTGTGTGTGTGTGTGTGTGTGTGTGTGTGTGTGTGTGTGTGTGTGTGTGTGTGTGCGCGTGTGTGTTTTATACCCCGCGTACAGTCACACATCGCTGTCACAACGTTAACATCGAGCAGTCAGTGGTTGGTTGTGTAATTTCTGAATCAGCATTACGGTGCTATTTGAGCTGTTATATTTTTTTTTTTGCATAAATCGGTCTGTTTATTGTCTGGTTTGCTGCTGAAATAGTTTGGGCCTCGTGAAAGGATACCTTCTGTGTATAAGCCATGAGGCAGAGGCAGTAGCAGTAGAGCTGATTTATAACGTTGAGAGACGGGCCTATGTGTGTGTGTTTCAGAAATAGGAGCTGCTTGTCTCAGGGACAGTGCACTCTCTGACTGCTTGCCTGCCTGCCTGTCAGTCTACGCAGTAAATAGGTCAGTGTTTTATGTGAGCGAAGAATCTGTAATGTCTGGGCCTCCATGAATCTGCCATCTCTAGCCGTCCGAGCTGCTGCAGCCAGCGGCAGTCAGGTGATTGGCTAAATGGCAGTCAGTTAGATTTTTAATACATAAAAAGGCATTGGGTTACTTGTTGTTTCCTGTTGTATTCTTCAACTGGTGGCACAGAATCTTGCCAGTCGGTGCCTGATATAGAAGTGACCGAAGACTTCAGACGCCAAAGAGTTTTCCGGCTACATAATTCATCCAAACGGCTCTGCAATGGCAGTTGTTTACTGAAATTATCATATTTATGAGCATGCGCTTTGCCCTCATGAATTTATGTAAGTGTATGCTGTGTTGCATGCTCCCAAGGAGGAGGACATCCCAAGGAGTATATCGATGAAGCTGTGGCGTTTTTAGAGTACGATTCACCTCCAGAAAATGCAGATGTTATATGTGTTTAAGGGTTCAAAGCCCCATGTCACCTGGTTGTTATTATTTGATCTTGAAGCCATTGATTGCTTCCTCTGTATTTGCTGACCAGATAGCGACCTGATCGATTAGAACCCAGTTGCATCTGTCAGGTCTTGCTTGTGCCACAGCATGTAGCCTAAGTGTGACTTCACTTCTATGCGTGACTAAAAAAGCTGTATGACGTACTGTAGCTGGCATGAACGTGCTCACATGATTATGCTAATGGATTAACCGAGGCATCAGTCACAGCTGCATTGGGACAATAAGCATGTCTACGAATCTTTGTAATGTAAAACAATACCAGACAAGGTGGATAAATGTTAGGGATTACGCACAGCATGTGGTAAGATTGACTGCTATTTGCTATTAAAGCTGAAACAGCCACTGTCTAATGTCTTTCACAAAAAAAAGATAACTGCTTTTTCATATAGATTTGTGTTGCAGAGTTCATACACAGGTGTGCTGTGAGTAGCAGTCCACTAGATGTGCGTAAGGTTGCTAATGAGCGTTCATATTGTGTAACTGTGCTCGGTTCTGTGCATCTTGGTTTTTCATTTAATACGGAGCCATAACTGGCATTTAAAAAACTAAATCTTAAACTCTTTGAAGTCATTTTTTGCTAGTATGGGGAAAATATAAGGCTCAAAATGTTGCTTATGTTGCTCGTTGTACACAGTATTTCCCCATGTAGCCCTGGTGGTGAGACATTTAAACTCTTGTTTGTTGTGTGAAGGCCTCCATGGCAGACTACCTCCGTATCTCCCTTATTATTTAGGTAAATTCCCTTTCCATTTTGTCCTCTCAGGTCTTCTCATAGCCATGTTGCCAGCGACTCCCTGTTTGGCTGTGCATGTGGTTTCTTTGTAAACAGCACAGTTTTACCCGCTCGTTGTAGTCAGTGACACGCCTAACGTCTTACCTGAGGAAACCTGTTGGACTCTCACCTGGAACTCACCCAGCAAGGTAGAAACTGCCAAACGGAGTCCACCCCCATCTCCAGCATATCTCATTACAAGATCCTTGAAATACACCAGGGAAATAATCTCAAAAGGCACCAGTGGCCGTGTAGTGTAGTTACTCTGTAGCTGTTTGTCTTATTCACAAATGCCCCTACGGCTAAGTTGTATCAACATGTTCACTTTCATTTGTTTAGTTAACCAATCTGTCTGGAGTGACCTGTTTTGGGAAAGAGTATAGCTCGGCTGGCATTTCCTCATGGATAACATTGACATAATCTCAATCTGAAAAAGAGTGGCAGTGTTTGTTTATATCTTTATTTTTCTTATCATGTTCTAAACTGCACATTTGATGTCACTCGCTCGCTTCTGTGCATAACTTTTCTGTCCAACGTTTGTTGCATCCCCACTTAGATAGGCACATCAAGATTGTGTTGATAGTCTTTTATCTTAGACCAATGTTTTATTATCAGGACTTTTTCCACATAATAAATATTGTCAAATATGTTTTATTTGTAGTGCACTTCATATGAATAACACATTGGAATCGGCTAACTGCACACATCAATGCATACAGGTTAATGTGTATGAAGGGGGAAGAAAAAGATTGGATGAGAAATGGGGTGGGTAGTAGGATAATAAGAGAGTCTAGGTTAAATTGCTCTGACATGTTATCAATTGTGTATATAAAGTTGTGTCAAGGTAGCGGAATGCAATTAAACACCTTAACATCAGTTGATAATCAGTTTATGGCATAATCCGTTTTATCAGACCTGCATCAAAATCTACAGAACAGTTACAATAGAGTGATAAAGACAGTGAACAACACAATATGTGAGATTCTGTTGGTTCTGGTTGTTCATGTCCAAACTAGTTTATGAGGAAATGACATGTTACTGACTAAGAGGATGATAAGTATCAGTTTCAAGATCTGATGCAGCAAAGACGTCTTGTGCAATAATGCTATTACTGTAGACATCTGATTAAAATCACCACTTCTTATCATCTCACTATTATATGTTACATTTATTTCGCTGATCTTATTCCCTCAATCAACCCCCTGTTATTCTGGGAAGTTAACAAGGAGTATAGGGTGTAACCATGGACCTATAAAGAAGAAGGTGTAACAGGCAAGATTCTGCCTTGTGCTAGGAAATGGTTACATACATTTTTTTTGTAAAGGCCACTGTGAAGGCAGATGTGTAATTTTTTAGTGAGGCATGAGCGGTGTGTAAGGAGCCGAGGAGTGGTCTTTGTTTGCTAATGTAGGTCTCCAGTGAGGGGGGCGGCCTGGATGATGGCCCCGCTTTTTCTGGGACGGTCGTGCTTCACATCACATGATGGGCTTGGCCTCAGGGCGAGGCAGTGAAGGAGTAGAAGAGGGGTCTAGTGGGGAAGTTGATAGATGGAAGATGAGAGGATGAGTGATGGGAACGTTTACTCTTGCCGGTTTTCCTTAGTATCAATCCCCGGGTTACGGGTTTCACAGCTGAACAGTGAAAGTCAGACTCCTCCACCTCGCTTCCATTTTCATAGTAAAACCAAAAACTATTCAAATGTTTGTTTGTTTTTCACGAAAAAAATATTAAAAAGTGAAGGTTGTGTGTTTTGTTGTGTTCACCTCAACATCTGCAACTGCGCAAAAAAACTAACTTAAAATTAAATATCTGGCTTTTATCAAATAGCAAACTTTTATTGATTCACAAGTAAAAGGGATTTACTGATCATAGAAAATGCATTTTACCAAAGAAGGGGAACTGAATAATGTATTTTTTTCTGTTGCCAAACTGCATCCAAAAAGCTGTTTGACAAGGTCGGCCGCCATAGCTGGGAGCTGACCTTGATATTGACAAAGAATATCTAAAAATCGACTAAAGCAAACTCTCAGTTTAGTCCCTTGATATCTGTGTATTTTCACTTTGCTACTCAAAATTCAAGGTTGTTACGTTTGGCGCGTCCAGAAAGATTTTGCAACTTTCACCGGCCTCTGTCCCTACTGATCTTTATCCAGACTTTTTGTAACACTAAACTCCATCTCTCTCTCTTCCCCTCCTCTGCAGGACATTGTGAGTGCTACTAAAGATGTCTGATAGTGTTGATATTGAAGAGAAACCACCAGCCCCCCCCTTGAGAATGAACAGTAGTTCCCGAGACTCTTCACTATTGAATCACGCCTCTAAACCGCTTCCAATGGCTCCTGAAGAGAAGAACAAGAAAGTCCGCCTGCGCTCAATCTTCCCCGGGGGAGACAAGAGTGAGTATACCTGCTCCACATGTCATACCAACGTTCATTGATGTCCGTGATTTGACTATAAAGTCTGTGCTTAAACACTAGAAATGAGTAATGAGTTTTTTGTTAATCTCCTGTAGCAAACAAGAAGAAGGAGAAGGAGCGTCCTGAGATTTCCCTACCCTCAGACTTTGAACACACCATCCATGTCGGCTTTGATGCTGTAACAGGAGAATTCACAGTGAGTGTATCTCTTTCACCTGACAATCAAACAAATAGCGACTGATTTGCTTTCGAAAATTCTCTTGCCATCCCACGCATGCATTTCTAAAAGCACAATTCTCTTAGGTGACAGTGTCAACTAATGGTATATTTCCCTCCACATAAAGTTGGGTACAGAAGTGACTTGAATGGAAATCATTCCATCTTTCCTATCAGCTGAAGCATGCGTACCTAGGTATTCATAGCAGATAAAGTATATTAGGAAGAAATACAACACACTAGACTTATATAGGTTTGACACAGTCTAGTTAGGGGTTTTGATACAATAGCCTCAAAACAAAGCTTTTGATTCCACAGAGATGTTTATTCAGCTTGGTGGAGCCACTAGTCAGTTGTGATGTATTGTATGATGTTTATTAAAATATGCACTGGAAGGGCAGCCCTCTAACCCCCTTTTTTAAATGAAATAATGGATAAACAGTGCTTGAAAGAATCCCCTCTGAGAAACCTCTGTTATGCTCTGTTAAAGATATACTGTATGTGTTCTGGTGTATTTGACTTCCAAATGTACAGCACTCAGTCCATGAAATCACTAACAAAATGTTCCTTGTTCGTTTGATAGACTAAATGCCTGTGACACATAGAGGCCTATTAAGACACTTTTAAAAAACCAAGACACTTTGATTCTGCTTCTGTCATGCTTTCATGGTTTTCTGGGAGGGGACAGTATATAACTATTGATTTGCTCCTTGATTCCCCCCCTTCCGAGTATCATCTACAAACTGCTGTTTTCACGGAACAGTGGACAATGTCAGTATTGCTTTGGGGAAGTGTAAAAATAACCATGAATGTACCCCGTTGTTGAAAATCAGTCCTCGCAAAAGGCTTAGGTCTACTTTCTAAACAAGTGTGAAAATGTCTTAAAGGAGTAGTCTGTCTTTTTCAGAAATGTACTTATTCACTTTCTTGCTGAGGATTAGATGAGAGGCTTGATACCAGCACTCTGATATATGTCTGCTAAATATGTAGTTACAGTCAGCCAATTAGCTTAGCATAAGGACTAAAAGCTTTTCACTAATAACTAACAGTCTCTCTATAACGTTGTTCTTCAAACGGTTTCGAAATAGTATCCCATAGAAAACTAAACTATCGTACAAAAATGTACAAGATAAAGCAAAAAAATCTTTTCCCGCTTCAAATACAAAGTCAATTAATTCCAGAAAATGTGGTTTTATGAACTGTTACAAATATTTCTCCATGTAGGATATTTAGATTAAAGTAAGGTATGTTTGATGATATGTTTTCTTGATTGACCTATCAGCTGTAGTGAGCACATAGTATATTCTGGCTCCCGAAACACTACATCTGCATATTTCAACATTTTGCAACTGTGATTAAAAGGCTGTTTAAAACTTAAGCTCTTTCCCAGAGGTAAATGTTTAGTATCTCACATCTTAACATTACACCACATCTGTCTTTTTTGCGTAGGGAATCCCAGAGCAGTGGGCACGGCTGCTACAGACCTCCAACATCACCAAGCTGGAGCAGAAGAAGAACCCGCAGGCCGTGCTCGACGTCTTAAAGTTCTATGACTCCAAAGAGACCGTCAACAACCAGAAATACATGAGCTTCACCTCAGGAGGTTTGACAAGCAAAACATGGAGAAAATAAAATAATAACAACACATTTAAACAAAACATTTTCTAGTTATTATGTCTTGTACAAAACATTTCAGTATGCTTTGCTTTCTCTCTAATTTTTTTTTTTCTGTTTCAGACAAGTCTGCACATGGGTACATAGCAGCAAATACTCTGGTGAGTCCTTCATATCTAATCTTACTTTGGTTATGCGCCTAAATACACTATTTACAACAACTCACATATCTGATAGATACTGTATGTGAGATAATAATATCTTACTAGATTTTGTTGCTCAATCCTTGGGTTATGATTTTTTGTTGGAGGTTGCTCCACAGGATTTTTATTGCTGCATTGCATATTGTATATACTCCACCGACTCTGGTTATCGTAAAAAAAAAAATCATTAAAAAACATTACGAGTACAAATCAACCCAGTTTCTGGTTCTTAGACGTGCATTATCCCTGTCATTGCTTTTTAAAATCTCTGATATCTTAGCAGCGTATACAAAGATGGAAATATATTTCTTCATGATTCACATACATTTTACTGTAATAATTTAACAGGTAAATTGCAACATTGGATCACACAGTTAATCTTTCTCTCTGTACTCTCTCACTAGTGCAGCTGTCTGTAGATTTCTGTGTGTACTTACCAGCACCATGTTTATTTCACTTCTGCCTTTAATAGGCAAAATGTGTGTGTTAGGGGCTCTAGGGTCTTACTGGCCTCGCTATGCGGCATTAATTCCCTAAATGTTGCATACAATGTTGATCAAGTTGCAGCTCCTGACTGCTGTGATAGCCGCTGCTGCTCATTGTGTATTTTCTTCCAATCTGCTCAACCAGATTTTAAAAATACCCATAGACTAAAGATTCACTAGTGGTCCAACTGCATCTAGGACTCCTGCTGTGCTGACCTCATTCCCTGGCTTTGACCAGAGTAATCTATGGTTTGAATGCTTTGGCCTGTGCACGCTCAGCTGGGTGAAGAAGTGAAATCCAAGTCTGTTCAAGGGGGGGTGGGGGGGGGGGATTTGCTGCCCCCCAGGCAAACCACAATGGCTTTGCTTAATGCAGGGCCATTGCTTTGAAAGAGCTCTTTGCCAGTGAAGGGCAAGCGGGTGTGACAGTGTTGTGCGAACCCAATGAGGGCATTTGAGAGCAGCATCTCTCAGCCTTGGACTTTTCACAGTGGGGCCAAGCCTTGCAGAGGTGACTTAGCTGTAGGCTACGGTGCCACATATTTCAACGTAGGATCAACGTTGGTGTGTTGTTTTCCTAAAGCGACATGATTTCACTTGGTATCAGCATGCCACAGTTTTCTTGTCATGTCATTAAGGATTACAGAAGACATAAAAAAAACTTTTCCGAGCCATTTTTCCATACTGTTTTGTCAGATGGAAAAGAGATTACCAAGCATTCTTAAGATTCATTGGCAGTGTTTCAGGATGAAGTCTGTTGCCTCTTTGTTGCTGCATTGAGTGGTTGATGAAAAAGGAAAGAGGGGTTTTCCTTTGTTTAACCGTCAGTTGAGTCAGTTATTCTACCAACAAGATAGTCTTAGATATTAAACTTCACGAGACCCATATGCAAACGAACAAAGATAGCTCGACCACAGTTGGTACAACATAGTTCACAGCATTAACACTTTGATTATCAGAGATTGTGAGTTTTTCATCACATTGATCTTGACCTTTCATATTTTGTGTGACTTTGACATTACTGTTTAACTTAACCTTAAACCTTAGAATTAAGCACTGTCGGTGTATTGAGACCCCCAAATTTAGCTTTACCCTGTTATGTACTGTCATGCACTAAAAACATGGTTCTGTATGTGTGCTATGTAAGACAATCAGTATTTTTTGAGTCTTTAAACAAGCTGTAGTGTTTATTCATTTGAATGGAATTTGTTCAATAATGGAAAAAAAAGCACAAACCCATTCATGTCAATGCATAGAGCCATTATGCCACTATTCTGTTTAATCAACAGCTAAATCATTTTCCTGTCCTTGTACCAATTATGTTTCCAGTATCCAAAACAAAACAAAGAGCAAAGTCTCCTGTTGTGAAATCATGCCATAACAAAGAGCACAACCTTTTTTCTTTTATTTTTTTTAGATTTTTACCTTGCTGTAAAAGTGAAAACCACAGAACAGTTTCAGTGTTTTCAATGTCAGTGTTTGTTAGGAAAATGTGTGCCCAAAAGTGTTTCGCCCATAAAAAAAACACATACAGTCTCATAATATTTCATAGTGCAATGGGTTGCATCTTGTAAACATCAGGAATTGTTGATACCAGGCATAAGAACATTACGAGTGGATGAACCGAAGTGGAAGTTATTGTCCATATTGTAGCATCCAAATAAAGAGCAAATTGAAAACTCATTTCAATGAAGGAATCTGAGGAGAAATTGTAAAATGTTGTGGAAAGAAAAATATGCTCTCGGCTCGGGCAAGAAAGCTTGTGTGTAAAGATGACAACTTACGGACCTAATGTTGTCCATTTCCCCTGGTAGCGTACCCCTGCCCTCCCCCTCCCTCCCCTGAAGTCCACTGACTCGTAAACATTGTGTGGGTTTGTTTTGAGTAAATCCTCCCATTTCCGACCCTCACATTCAGAACCGGCTGCTGTCATCCGGGCCTCCTGTCAGCCTTAGAACCTGCAGCGCATTATTTGAAAAGGTAACTCCTCCATATTACTCTCCACATGATGTATCTCTGCATTGGCTATGAAGCAAAAATTTGATCTCCTTCATTTTGAATTATGCCAGCCGGCTAATGCAAAACACGTAAGCGATATTTTTATTTAGAGGCATCATCACTCTCTGTATTAAACATTTTCATAGGAGGGTGTGATTGGATCTCTAAAGTTTTTTGATTTTACAGATGTATTCATTATCTTCCACAAGAGCAACCACTCTTATCTTTTTCCAAAATGATGGACCGTCTCTGGAATGGCAGGGCAAGGGCGCATGCCACAGAGGGTTGTGATGACTGTCAAACTGCATGTATGAGCTCATATTCCTTTTACAGTCCGATTCCACATCGCCAATAATGTGCCTGTAACTCCATCACTATTGTAGACATTCCCGCATGGCTCTGCAAAAACACACACACACACACACACACACACACACACACACACACACACACACACACACACACACACACACACACACACACACACACACACACACACACACACACACACACACACACACACACACACACACACAAACACACACACACACACACACACACACACACACACACACAAACAACAACACATGGCACTGCTTACTGTTAGTTAGGCACTCATTTCTGCACTGCAGTCTTGGCCCAGCCCTTTCTTGGAGCAGGTCAGAGGCCCAGTATGTATGAATGAAAGACTTTTCCCTCAGCCAGACCCCTTTCCCTTTAATCACTAGAACTAAGCTGCACTGCTTCATTTATGCATGACCAGACTGGAAATGGATGAGATGTTTCCATTCCAAAAGAGGACGAAGATCCAAGGCTAGCAGAGTTTTGGATGAGGGGGGAATAAGAGCCGAGCATTAGGCATAATAAATATGTCTGAGGATTATTAATCATACTTGTTAAAAGGTAGCGTCCATATCAAGAGGATGGCTTCAATTCCATCGCCATATTGCACATGTGCAATGTGGCGGCATGTTTTCTCCTATAGCGCAGCTTTAACATGTAACGGTTCATTACTTAAAGCAACCCTCAGAATAAACTGCACCAAATGGCACCTCACTCTCTTTTAACGCTTGTCTCTTTAGATTTCACTGGACTCCTAATACTTCCCTCCACTATTAACAAACTATTACTCCCAACAATTTAACCCCATTTATTTCTGTTTAGTTTTGTTTTTACCATAAAATGTACTTGTACTTGCTCAGGGTAAAGAATGGCAACAGATGACCTGCATTTAGTGTATGATGAAGACCACATGTGTTAATGTGTTTGTCACCACTTTGGGATAACTTTTTTTTTTGATGATATGTTCTGACAATATGGGTTGATACAAATTTCAAATTGAATTCACTATCAGTAAAACGTTCACAACTCAACTGGCCAAACCCTGAACATGGCTTGTTTGGGGGGGGGTTGGCAAGGCTGTAACATTACGCAGTCTTTTCATTCCATGCATGCTAGATGGCGCCCACATCCGCACTCACTTCTCATCTCTACCCTCCAGGCGGCCAAAACCTCCTCGTCAGAGCCCCCCATTGCTCCCCCTGTGTCAGAAGAGGAAGATGAGGAAGAGGAGGAGGAAGAGGAGGAGGAGGAAGAGGAGGACGATGACGACGAACTGCCCCCAGTCATAGCGCCTCGGCCCGAGCACACCAAATCAGTGAGTATACTGTATACGGCCCGGTTGTTGACATCATTCAGATGCAGCCCTATCTAGGGGTGTGAATCTTTCAGAATCCCATAATTCAATTTTATTCTGATTCTTGGGCTCACGATTCGATTCAAAATTGGTTCTTGATTCAGTTCATTGGAGGATTTCAGGATCTACTCCAGTCCACTGTGTGCTAAGAGGCGCAGTGGCAAACTATGGCGTGAAAGCAAATTAAAGTCCATCTCTCCATCCATCTTCATTTTATTTTATTGTTTTTTTTTTAAATTGAAGCTTGTAAATGCATTTGTCAACATTACCTGTGGCAGCAAAATACAAACTATACAGTATATAAAAAAGGAGAAAAATCAACAACAACAAAAAAGGAGTTTTTTTTAACACCCCTCCCCCCCATGCATTTCTTTGACTCTTCTCTGTTTTCGCAGATCTACACACGCTCCGTC
Source organism: Ammodytes marinus (assembly GCF_949987685.1). Classification (NCBI taxonomy): domain Eukaryota; kingdom Metazoa; phylum Chordata; class Actinopteri; order Uranoscopiformes; family Ammodytidae; genus Ammodytes; species Ammodytes marinus. The sequence goes on from NC_137218.1 coordinate 17,553,850, forward strand.
ATGGACCCACCAAAGCCTCCCACCCCTGTGAAAGAAGTGGTCACTCCACCAGAGTCTCAGGTCCAGCCAGACAACACCTCCAGCACATTGTATCGCCACACGGACCGCCAGCGCAAGAAGTCCAAAATGACAGATGAGGAGATCCTGGAGAGACTCAGTATGTGTCTACTGTACATGTGTTTACGTCTAGCATGGCAGGCAACGTTTTTGAGAAAATACTTCAAGTCTTTACTAAGGCATTTTTCACAAGCCACCGAAACAGTTAACACAGTTTCTTTTCATAGTCATTCATTTAATTGTTTAGTTACTTCTGTGAATTTCATCTGTATTCTATATACCAAGGACATTGAACTATTTGACACAAGAAGTGTTGAATAATTCACTGCGTGGTGATTTTTGAATGCAAGACGGAGATTTGGTTTCCAGTGGCTGTTTTTTCACATATTCATTGAAATTGCCTCAATTCTGTATATTATGCAAAAGAACATGGGAGCACACATTTATTCATATTTTGAAAGAATCACTTTTTTTTTTCATTAAGTGTGTCCTAGACCGCTCCTAGTTACAAGCATGCATTGTGAAGGAGAGATGCATGTACTACAAGGCTACACTTTATCTGTGTATTTGTGTGAATGCTGTCACGGCTGTGTGCACCCGCATGCTCAATCCTTTTTATTTAGATATATACAGTATGTATTTATAAAACTGTTTTTTTTCTCTGACTCAGGGAGTATTGTGAGCGTGGGGGATCCCAAAAAGAAGTACACACGCTTTGAGAAAATAGGACAAGGGTGAGTCCATCCGTGATCACAAACCAGTCGCCACAGTCACAGAAATAGAGCAATTCCAGGAGCAGTCAGTCTTTACGCCATGGTAGATGGGGCTGTGTAGTTACCACTTTTAGTGAGACAGAGGCAGAGGGGAGGGTTAGGTTGAATGACTGCGAGCAAACTAAGTGAGAGAGAGGAAATGAGAACTGTATCCTGAAATGGCCAAGGGCCAGATTAGCTCAGCACTCTCTCTTTTTCTCTCTCTCTCTCTCTCTCTCTCTCTCTCTCTCTCTCTCTCTCTCCTCGCCTTTGCTGTCACTCTCCCTGTTCACTCCACATCTGCACAGACACAGATGTGTGGCTGTTATCTGTTCCGACGTGCTCACTATTTCCATATTTGATCAGGAAGCTCCTGCTATCTCAAACAGTAGATAACTGTCTGTTTACCCTACGTCTGGTTATCTTTGACTTATTGGAACCAGGAACTGCCATTCATTATTCATGGCCTTCTGACAGAACACAGGTGTAGCTGACAAGGGAGAGAGAAAGAGGAGAGACCAGAGGCTTATATTCACAGCAGAAGGTTTTTAGTATCTTGAGTTAACACTTCCAAATAAGGACAGAATGGCTGCATACCATTCCTTTGACTAACTATTGGACAATATAGATTTCTGGTGGGCCTAGTGTGTGCTCATCACTGTTAAGGTAATTTAATATCAACTCTGTGGTTAAAATTGGCACATAGAGTTTGGTAATGAGGAACCAAACAGGAACCTATACTCTTTAAGTTTAGGCTGGCTTGCACTGCGGTAGTTTATTATGTGTATGACATCAGTACAACTTCATTTTAGCTTGTGGTATTTTAATTTAAATGGAATGAAGCCTTTAAAGCTATGCCCACTTGCTGACTTGCACGGCCACACAATCTAAAACTAAGTCCTCACACCACAGCAGAGTACAGTAGTCTGAAGTTAAGTCAAGTCATAATAGGTTGTCACTTAAAATGCTAAACATGTCTAAGAATGAGTTAGGACTGTTCCTGTAGTAGCGGCATCACAAAATGATATGTACTTCAGTTGAAGTCTCACATAATTTTCACAGCTATTTTCAGCTCTATCGATGAAATATTAATGATAAATATATCACCATTTAGGTTTGATTTAGATTTAGATTTATTGTTGGATTTAAGGCAAAAGGAAATACATTTTGTGTGGTCATCATTGTGCGACAATGGGTGATTTCAAAACACTTAAATGGTTCATCATTAATGTGATTTAAATCTTGTGTTTTACCAGGGCGTCTGGCACTGTGTACACAGCCATCGACATAGCAACCGGCCAAGAGGTAAGTCAGACCCTAATGTTGATTATACAATGCTGTAGTAATATAATACTCTTGTTCTGAGCCCTCATGTTCCTTGTGTTGTTTTTCTCAGGTGGCCATCAAGCAGATGAACCTGCAGCAGCAGCCCAAGAAAGAACTGATCATCAATGAGATCTTGGTGATGAGGGAAAACAAAAACTCCAACATAGTCAACTACCTGGACAGGTCCGTTTTTTTCTTTTTAACTGCAGGCTCACATTTCACACAAAAAAAAATCAATATCAACCTGAGGTCACAGCCTTTTCCTGGTTATTTCTGTGAAGATATTGTTAGATTATGGATCGCTTCTATATAAAGCTGTAAGGCTGTTATATTTTTCCGGAGGCCAAGGTGCCTTTTTATGTCCAAATGCTAAAGATGTTAATTTCCCTGTTATAGAATAGAGGGAAAAGCAGAACAAAGTGAAAAAAGGACTGATAAAGGTTAATTAATTGAACATCAATGTTGTTGTACACTCATGTTCTAATATGATATTTGATGCAGATATAAACATAATAAGGTGGCCCATGGAAAGACTATAAACAAGACATAATAGTTGATGGCAGAGTTATTTGCATTTTTTGTTTGTCCAAGATGGTCAAATGTTTGAACATAAATAGTCAGACGGTAGAGAGAATGTATCTGATGAATATAATCAATGTTGTTGTTACCGTAATGACATTGAGGGATCCTCTGAGCCTCCTTTCAACATCCTTCTCCTTCCCTTTCTTTTTCATCTCCTTCCAAGTCGTTCCCTTGCCAGCATTTCCCTAAGGCACATTACTGCCACCTACTGTCTGGAAACAGAGAGAACAATTTACCGACACAGCAACTCAGTGCCTCTCAATCAAGGGTGTGCTGTAATGGACTTACAACTGGCAATTGGCATTTTGTAGCACACAGGACAACGGCATATCTTGTACTGCAATTATGCTTCTCTATGCGATTCTTCTTTCTAAGTTTGTTGTCATTTTCTGCATCAGTGCAAGTGTCAGCCAGTATGCTTAGATTGTATATTTATCTAAGCAATGTCTGAACTGAAAACCCCTGTATACAAAGAATGCCTCACTAAAAACCACACTATCTGAGAGTTTTTCTTTTCCTTTCTTTCTTTAGTTATTTGGTAGGAGATGAGCTGTGGGTGGTGATGGAGTATTTGGCCGGTGGCTCGTTGACAGATGTAGTGACTGAGACCTGCATGGACGAGGGCCAGATCGCTGCGGTCTGCAGAGAGGTAAGAAGCCAAGTTTAGACGTCAGCAATGCCACCCACCCATTCTGTGGCAATGACGATCCAACCCCTACGTTCTGGTGGTTGACATTCAAACATCTAAACAAACATTTTAACACCTCAACCAGCCAGGAGATAGAGACTGTCCAAATGTGTGCTTAGTACAAGTGGGTGTCTGTCTGATATATTTTATGTTTTTTTTTCTTCTCTCTCCTTCAGTGTCTTCAAGCCCTGGACTTCCTACACTCCAACCAGGTGATCCACAGAGATATCAAAAGTGACAACATCCTCTTGGGTATGGACGGATCCGTCAAGCTCAGTAAGTCTTTTTGCCTTTTAGTTGCTTGGTGTGGTAGAAAACAAATAAAAAGCCCCACTTCTGAAAGAGAAGTGTTAAAGATTAATTTAAGAAACATTGTACGGTATTAAATAAATAAAACTGCAGTTAAATCAAATATGGGTGAAAGCCAAGTAAAACTGCATGGTAAATGTGATAAATGCAAACCCACCACTTCACCTTTCTCCCTCCGTCTACAGCCGACTTTGGCTTCTGTGCCCAGATAACTCCAGAGCAGAACAAGCGCAGCACGATGGTGGGCACGCCCTACTGGATGGCTCCAGAGGTGGTGACCAGGAAGGCTTACGGCCCCAAGGTGGACATCTGGTCTCTGGGGATCATGGCCATAGAGATGGTGGAGGGAGAACCGCCCTACCTGAATGAGAATCCACTCAGGGTGAGTCACGCTGTGCAACCACTGCATAGCATCCATAATGTTCACTTTCTATGGTTTTTTGATGGTCTGTTTGACCTCATCCGTCTTCCCCCCAGGCACTGTACCTGATAGCTACCAACGGGACTCCAGAGCTGCAGAACCCAGAGAGGCTGTCATCGGTGTTCAGAGACTTCCTCAACCGCTGTCTGGAGATGGATGTGGACCGCAGAGGCTCTGCCAAGGAGCTGCTTCAGGTAGAACCCAGACTAGGTCTGCATTAAGGGCGTTTTCACACCTGATACTTTGCTTCCTTGGTTTGTACAACATGAGAACAATATATTGTTTCGTTTATGAACTGGTTCAGTTCTCTTTTAGACCTTTTATTTCCTATGGTCTGCATAGTTGGTGAAGCAAACCAAAATGCATGACATTAGCCATGTGAGAATGTTCTTTTTTTGTACTCATTGGTGAGATTTGTGTAGGGCAGGAGCAATAACGTAGTCCCTGAACAGCAACAGTGGGTCAGAATTTCCAAACGGGAATACTACAGAAAGAGACTACAGGAAGTAGATTGTCATAACTCATATAGTCCAGCTGGCTAAGATAGCTCGTTACGCAGTGCTTTCTGCAGTTGGGTTGTACTAGGTCCACTCACGTTCTCACCACAAATGGACCGTACAATAGTTTGTTTGGAAGTGTACCGTGACTTCCTCTTCAACAAGGTCTTGGTACGCTTGTTTGGTCCGCTTTTGGTGCACTCCTAAGTTTGACTGCCGTGTTCTCACCTGCCCTAAACGAACCACAGCAAAGGTGGAGACGAACCCAAGCGTGTTCCACTCGAAACAAACCCGACAGGTGTGAAAGCGCCCTAAACATAAATGTATACACGCATAGTTTTTGCATCACGTAACGTCTATCTGTCCTCCGCAGCATTCCTTCCTCAAGCTGGCGAAGCCTCTATCCAGCCTGACGCCTCTGATTGTAGCCGCGAAGGAAGCCATAAAGAACAGCAGTCGCTAAGGGTGTGTGTGCCCCATGTCCCCACCGGAGGCTGGAGCCCTGCCTGTGATGTGTGCGTTCATGGGGGCAGGGGCTTGGGTGTATGGGTCGGTGGGTGATGTGACAGTGGCAGCACAAAGAGTATGGGGGGCGGGGCTTGTGTGACTTACACTGACAGCACAAGGACAAAAGACCCCAGGCCTCATACTTAGGACGGACATCTGGCCTTGCAGCCTCTCGGCCCTGTGCTGCTGAACAGACCTTTCCTCCTTGTTTACTTCTCCAGCACTCTGTACGTGTAGAGCAGTCCATCACGTGTGTGTGTGTGTGTGTGTGTGTGTGTGTGTGTGTGTGTGTGTGTGTGTGTGTGTGTGTGTGTGTGTGTACAAACTGTGCACATCTCTCTGTGTCATATGTCTTGTTTGGTAGCAGTCGCTCCCCCAACCAAGAAAAATCTGGAGGAAATTATCAAACAGAAAATGTGCTCATTTGGAAGAGGAGAAAGTGACAAAAACTAAAGATTTGGGGTTTCTCTACCTAATGTCCCTTCTATGGAGCACAATCAGGCCACACTGATGTGAAAGAGTGACTCTGGGACTCTGGGCGACCACCTTTGCCTGCATGACTATAGCTCTGTGGAGATAACAACGCTACCCATCCGCTGCAGTTTGTCACACCTCAAGATGGCATTTGTGCGTGTGTGTGTGTGTGAGTGAGTGTGTGTGTTGGAATGTGTGTAGGGAAGCAGCTACAGGGGAAACAGTAAGGAATCATTTCACATGACCCTCGTCAGCTTTGAACACCCTTCATTACTCTGCTTCATATCTGTAAAGAGATATGTGTCTCGCGTTTCATTTGAGCCAACTTCTTTAGCAGTGTCTTGGTCGTAGGGCTACTAGTGTTCTGGTTGTCTGCGGTTAATTTCTCTCTAAAAAATGAACTGCATATGATCAGATTTATTATTCTGATTATCTAAAAAAAAATGTAAACTCCCTTGGTGCACAATTTGCCTATACATAAAACATTGAAAGTGTCTGTAATGCGATTCAACTGTAGGTCACACATGCTGATATTCCATGTGGCGGCAATGTGACTGAATGACTATAAAATATTGTCAGCTTCAGTACTAATGCAAGCACTTTTTTCGCAAAATATATAATTTTAAAATTGCGTGCATATGTAAACTGTAGAATCCATCGTCTACAAGCAATCTCAGAGAGTACTATCTACAGGTCTGCAGAATGAGTGGCTTTCTTTTCTATTTTCATATTGAATACTGGTCATTTAAAATGTATCAAGTGTCAAGCCCTTTTTTATTATAACACATCTGACAATTAATTAATGAACCGGAGACTCGATAGAAACACAATTTTGTATTCATTTATTTATTATTTTTAAGGTGCAAAGACACGGTTAACCAACATTTCAGCCTTTTTCAAACCTTTTTTTTCTACAAGAATGGCAAACAAGGTTGTGTAATTATTAACCTACAGGGAGTTGAAGGACTAGATGTCACACTGTGTCAGTTTCCCATGGTGCCCCACGCATCCCTGTGACCTTAAACCTTAAGCAGGAAAGATGCCCCCCCCCCCCCCCCCACCCCACCCTTGACATACAATAAATAATGCAAACATAAAATACGCTGATCCAAAATGTTCAGTCAGAACAACAAACGTCAACAAGACATGGAGGCTGAAAGACAGGCCATGTAAAAATCTATTCATGCTTCGGTGTCCTTTTTGTCTTTAAATTGTGTCTTATGCGATTTTTTTAAAAATTTGTGGCAGACTAAAGAGGGTAAATGTGATCCACTAAGCAAAGTACAGAGTGCCATTTTATGATTGTACCTTGACCAGATGAGCGATGAAAACAGAAACTGTGGTAGAGGGTCATATTGTTTGCTTCCATACCTGCGTTTAGAGTTTAGACTCATTCCTGTGCAGAAGTTTAGTCTACTTTGTGTCTGTGTTTGGTGGCTTCGTCGGGCATTTCCCATGTAGCTTCCCTCTGTGTGTGTGTGTGTGTGTGTGTGTGTGTGTGTGTGTGTGAGAGAGAGCGAGCGTGTGTGTGTGTGCGTGTTAGGGGGCTACCTCAATCTGCACTAGAAGATGCCTCGCTGGTGTTGTCCACCTTGACTTTGAGGTGCAGCCAGGGTAGCTGCTTAGGCATATTGTACCTCCATTGTACAGCAACAGTACAGAAGATGAAGGAGTGATGTTAAGACAGAAGGACGCAACAGAATCATGCATGTGAAACCAACTATACACTGTAACTCATCTTCAAATAGGTTTAAGATTGTTAGGATATGTATGTATGTATGTAAATATGATGGGAAAACACCCCCCCCCCCCTTTTTTTTTTGCAAAATTATTTAACTTAAAATGACAATATTCAGGTTGCTCTATGGTATGTATCAATAAATGTTTTGCACCCTGTAAATCAAAAAAGAGAAAAAAAACAATTTAACACACGCTGTCTCTGCACTCCCTGGATCCAGCTGTCCAGGCTTTAATCGGACACTCCTTCATCTGGACAGAGAGCCAATGGATGCAGCAAGTCTGTGTAAGGGCCCACACAGTCCCGTCCTGAGTACCACTGCTGAGTGTTAGTACATGTATGTGTGTGCGCGGTAAGTGTGGTTTGGCCTGTCAGGAAGCTCCACCGGCCCCCTTCCCCCTGGGACGTTTGGCCTCTTGCCCCCCCATGTACAGGTCTGAACTATGAGCACAAAAAAAGGTGAAATTCGGGGACAAGAGCCGCCGCTGACGTGCCCCCTTTTCCTGTGGTCGCTACCTGTACATTCCTATCTTCTGAATGTGTAAACCTGTACACGTGGTGTGAAAAAAAAACTCTATTAATGTGTATCAAGAGAATGGAACAAAGACAAAAAATGTTACTTTTTAAATTATTATTATCATTATTATTATTATTATTATTACTCTTATTATTGTCTAGCTTTGTAAAAAAAACTGCTGATCCACCTGGCATACCTCAGCAGGCCTTTCCCCCATCTTTGAAAAAGGACAAATGAAGCGACGGGGAAATTAGGTTTTGGATAAACAATTTTTAATTGTGGTTGAAGCAATAGACTTTTTGAACTTTGAATTGTGCATGGCTGTGTCTTGAGTGTAAAAAAAATTTAAATATTGCAGTTTGGGAACTGGACTGAAATAAAAAGAGGAAGAAAACCAGAGATGTGATGGCAATGCTTGCAGGCTATTGTGTTGCATAGGTTTCATTTATTTTCATTCTTTATGCATATTAACACATTCATGAGAGTAAACATAAACTTGATGACATGAACTGATAGAAGAAAGGTACAGAAGATGCATCAAAGAAACGATACATGCAATAATTTGCTGTACACACGGTAAGTTTCACAAAGCAGACTCCAGAGGACAGAATTATGACTTGTGTGGCTAAGACTTGAATGAAAATACGGTCCCATCAATCACACTATATGTAATGTGTAAAGTATTTAAAAAAATGGAATGGTACCTTTTATAAGTAACTTGCAAAACCTCAATATAAAATATTATATATAAGTTACACAAAAACGCTTCATAAAGTAAGAAAGATATGTCAAATAAAACATTTGGATTAAAAAACAACAACAGTATGTGACATTCAGTTGGGCCAATATTGCCCCACCTCACCTCTCAACTTTGCAAACAGTTCCCTTATTGTTCGATTAATATTGTAGTTTTCTGCTCAGTGTATCACACACACAAGCACAGACATTGGTCGAACCACTATACTGGTTTTGGTGCTTTGATGATTGTCAGTTTGACTATAGGCTATGTGTTCAGCACATAGTTCAGCCCTATAGCTCTCTGGTCTCTCAGGTCAGTGGCTGAGGTCACATGGCAGTCAGCTCAGTGGATGTGATGATCCTCAGGCTGATGTTACCAGGCATCTCATCGGCCATCTGCCGTCCCCGCATCCTCAGCTTAAGCCTCTGAGGGTCATCGCTGTCCTTGGCCGACCCGGACAACACCACTTGGCCCATGAACTCGTCCTGCACTGCGTTACTGTTCCAAATCTAAGGAAAAGCAGTCAGTTTTAAAAGGTGCACTCTGTAACGTTGGTGTGTCAGCGAATTTAACATTTTCTGAAGTATATTCTCAATACTGAATAAACAAACTTTCTTCATGGATAACTAGATCCCTGGAACACCTTTAAAGTTACTGTTGCATTGTTGTTGTTTGCAGCAGCAGGGCCAACAATGTTGTTTACAAACAGAATGTTTGGTGTAACATTTGGTTCCAGGAGCCTCAAAATAATTTTGTTTTGATTTATGACAATATAATTATCAAATACTAAGAATTACATGTAGAGAAAATATGTTTTGTAAACTGACTGCAGTCAGTACAAATCCCCCTCCTCTGAAACTGCAAAGTGCACATTCAATGTGTGAAACATTAAATAAATGAAAAATCACAAAACAAACAGTATGTCTGCAGGGCTTCGCCACAGGGTCGCTGACTCTGATTTGATTATGTTGACGCGATAACGTCTTCGGGCATACATGATGTCTGGTGCTCTCAATTACAGCCAATGACTGCACAAGCACTTTATCACAAGTTATACATACTGTATGTTAGATTTTCCATTTTCCATCATAGATTTTATTAATGAAGTAATTGTTAATTCATTGTGAGCACAGAATTGAATTGAATTAGCTGGGGAAGGGGGTGGGGTTGTTTTGTTCTTCTTGTAAATTGTTTTGCAAAAAAAGTTGCATTTTGTATGAATGATAATAATAGCAAAACCAAGTAGTTATATTAGAGGAGTGTTGCCTTGCTGTGTGAACATTTTCAATAAAACCTGCAAAAGCACTAGAAGACTTTTTGAAAAAAAAGACAATACAATCAAGAATTATGTGTTTAACTAATGACTTGTTTGTAATATATCTCTAGATCATATTCATCAACAGGATGTGAAGAGTCCCCTCCCTCTTATGCTCCCAAAACCCCTTCAAATCACTTTGGATTGGTGACAATTGTATTTTAGCCTAAAGCAAACCTTTTCTGAAAAGTTTAACTGTTTGCTGATGCAAATAGATGCATGGTTTTCACAGGACAGTACCCACCAGTCAACGAGATGAATTACTGTCATTAGGACCAGAGAGCTCTGCCATCTTACCTGCACAGTTACAGGCTTCCTGAGCTTCTTCCTGTAGAAAATGCCGCTGGTTGCAAACTCTGGTTGCAAGGTGTCTTTCTTGATGGAGGATCGTACCGACCGGCCCTCACAGGAAATGATCACATAGGGGTCTGCGCCTGTGTGAAAAACATGCAGAGATCCATCATCCAGCTCAGCTAAAAAACAAAATTGTTGCATTGCAGGCTGATCACAACAATATCTCGATAATTCTGGCGTGTTCACAGTCCACTGACCTCCTGTACTGTCCTGGTTCTGTAGCCCCTCAGCTCCTTGGATGTAGACGTGAGTCACAGCTTGTGGGTATCCAAAGAACGAGCTCCAGCATTTTATCTTTGGTTTATCCTCCGTCAACTCCCTGTTAAAGAAGAAGTACAGCAGAATTGTTCAATCTTTTCTACTCTGGGCTAGCCTTGATCTTGCTATCTGCAAATTGGAAGACTTTATATAGAGGAGTGACATGATGCCAATGTTTCATAGACACAACACTGGCTGAACAATAGCTACCTTGGATGAATTGCATGTAAGCAAACGTGATTTGTGTTAAGGTCGGCCAACAAGAACGTGGCCAAGGAAAGCAGTGGGAGATGGATGTTACTTTAGAAGTGATTAATGTGAACATGATTTGTATAGGCCCCATTCTCCAAAACACTAGTTTCAGTGCTTTTCTTGGAATTTCTCCATCTGTCAGTGTCTGGAATGAACAGTCCAAGAACGGTGTGTTTTTCTCTTTCACTGCTGTGTCCCTTCAGACCTGACTACTAAAGGATACGTCAACATTAGATTTCTTTCAGACAACGTAAGACACTAGCCATGCTGCCGTACCTGCAGCCTGAGTCCACATCAGTGAAAACTCTGATCATGAATTCCCCCAGTGTCTGAGGCTTGAAGGTGGTGGGGATGATGACGTATCGGCCCTGTGGGAGGGAGATTCTCATGAACACTGTCCGGGCATTGATGTAGGTGGACGTGGCAAGGCACTGCTGCGTCAGAATGTCATGCATCCGGTACTTCCTGTTCAATTCCACCTGGAAAAAGGCAAACCATTGGGCTTTGTTTAGTGATCATTTAAAGGTGCTACGAGGAATAAGAAATATTTCTTAGACAGTCTCATTTTTCCTCTGATGATCAGACATGCAACAGCAACTAGACCATCAGTGCAAATAATGCTATTTTTATATAGTTTTTCGTAATGCCTTTGTCATGGGTACGCTCACTCAGGAACTACAGCTGGCGTAGTAAAAACTCTTCCACTTTTTTCCAAAGGGGGAGCAAGAAAGAACACAAACTGAAAACTCCTCAGAGCACCTTTAATAAATCACTTTAGTCGTCAGGTATAATCAGTGGCGCAAAAAGTGGGTATGCACTTGCGGCGCATAGGGGCGCCGCACTAGAGGATTTGGAGTCTGCATTTTTCTGTATTTAACAGCGTTTGTGTAAATGAATGATATGATCAGTAACAGAGGCACGTCACTGATAGGCGCCCCCCGCTCCTTCGCCTCCTCCTCCCCACACTATAGGCGCCCCAGTGCGCGCCCTCTCGAGCACGCGCTGGAGCTTTCATTGATCTAGTTGGGCTTACACCTGGGAATTGGAAACAGAAACTAAGACAAACTTAACCTCAACTTTTCATGTTTAGTTATTTATACATTTTAATCAACTGAAATTGTTTGTTTCCAATTCACTGAACAAGATGATGGATTCGCTTGGATGAATGATAAAGAGATATTTGAAGGTCCTGATAAGACAGTAGATAAGATTCCCAGGTAAGCCCAACTAGAACAATAGGTTTTTCTTTGGAGCTATGAGTGTAACGACAAAACATTTTTTTCTGAGGAAATGTTTTCTGCGGGTGAGATGCAGGGCTTATGTACATGTATAGTGTTTGAAGTATGTTGTGCAATGCTAAGTATGATGTACAAGGCTAAGGAAGGGGGGGGGGGCACCACAAAGCATCACAATTCAGAATCCCCCAAAGCATTACAATTCAGGATCGGTTTGAATAGCTGGTTTTTCCAATTTAATCGTTTTTCTGAGCTGTTTTTTTAACGTTAGTAAATACCTACACACGTTGTATGGGTAAAGTCAAGAAGGTTGGCTGACTAACTTGTTTGGCTCATTTTACTATTCATTTGAACTGAAATAAAAGTTTTCTTTTTCTTTAATTCTCTTCACCAGAGTACACCAAATTGCCCATTTTACATGTTCATGTTCTGCTAAGTGCCTGCATACCCCCTAGAAAGTGGGTAGTTGCGCCCCTGGGTATAATGTCTGGTCATTTTTTCCTTGTATTATATGAAACCTGGATAACTGCAATAAAAAACCAAGGTTATATATCATCATGTGAACACCTTATTTAGGAGTCTGATTTATTTATTTTTGTTAGTGCAGAACATTTTGGCTAAGATATCGTGGGAAAATCAAGACAAAACTGCACACAGATGTTCAGAAAAACCTGGATACTTTTCAGAGTCATATCAACAGAGATATAAATAGCCAGGTTCCACATTTCAGCATCAAGTCCTGATTATGATCCCATGATACATACAACACAAAGTTTTTTCTCATACTTAAAAGCCCACTGGTGTATTAAATAAACACTCTCCAATGTACATATGGTACATTCTATTATATAACATTTTAATGGGTTTGAAACACTGCCAACACTGATTCTTCTGCCTCCTGGTGGCAGAATAGTGTACAAGTTGCTTTTTACAGTTTTATTTGAAGGGCGAAGTAATATAATTCTTACACTAGTAAGATACATTACATTACTGTTGTGCATTGTGGTTAAAAGAGTCATAACCGGCAATAAGATGAAACTAGACAGTTACTGTATTAATAGAAGTAATTATCTTATTCTACTTCTCAGTGTAAAGGATGACAACAGGAAAAACTGAGAATGTGGACATAGCGTCTGGAGTCCATCAAATGAATGAGGAGGATACAGCACTTGGACGATGACCATATAATGACAAGGGTTTAACCAAGGGTTCAGTCTCTCTCCCAGCAGTCCAACAGGCACACTGCTACTCTTTTATATCACATGCTCCCTGTGGCATCAGCATTTATTACTGTCCGGTACATGCCCATTTGGCAGCACTTCTATCATAAGTGTGTGTGCTAGTATGTGTGACTGAACTTAGCCAGATCTCTGACAAGTGAACCACATCACGGGAAATGTGATGTCATACGGGCATGGCCTCATTTGAATGTAACAGTCTAAGCCCACAAAGTCGGATAAAATCTAGTTTGGCCAGTTCTTGAGTGTGCGTAAGAGGACACTGTAATTTAACAATCAGGCTGAGTTGTACATTCATTCACAAAGTGATTCACTTTTTCCAGCTTGTTGTGAGGTTGTGGTTTCTCAAATGTGCAGTTTACTGTTACACAATGTAAATGCAATGTTATCTTAGTGATTTCCAGCAACTGCGAAATCTGCCCTTAAATAATGAAGGTTCTCAGCTTGGAGCAATCAACTAAAGAATGTGTGTTTAAACATGTATAATTTAGCATCGTGTTGAAATGGGGTCTGTTTTGGTTCTGATAAAACTATCAAGTAATGTCTGCTTGTCATTAGAAAATACCCAACAAGTCTTAGCTGAACAAATGAGTTGAAAATTCAAAACGCAGCCAAAATCTTTGACCAGAGTAGAAGCCAAAATGTGATGAAACGACCCTGTTTTCCCACAAAATAAACTGACCTTTGGCTAACGTCTTACCCCAGACGAACACAATATCCTCTGTAATGAACCCAATTCCCCAGTCAGTCTCGCCCCAATCTCTGTTTTGTATTTCACAAACCATTACACTATTTTAGTGCTATATAACCATGGTTAAGAAGCATTTTGTGTTTATCATGTTACATTTTATAAACCAATTATAAAGTGTTCATTAGATCCATAAAGTATGGATATGGTGGAAGTGTTAAACTTAATGTTACCTTGAAGATTCCATAACCAACGGTGAGATTTTCTCCCTGACCGACATTTCTGTGGATTTTCATGTCTCTCTGTTGCAAAGAGATTATGACCTCATCGACCTCCTTCTGAACGTCAAACATGTACTGTAAAATAAGAAGTTGAAAAGCGATTAATATGTGTGCATGTGCATGAATACAGGTAATATGTGGATGTCCATCAAGAGCCCCCCCGCAGTACCTGTGGATTCTGGAGGAATGTCTCCTTGTGGTTGGCACAGCCACCGCAGCGGTTTAACAGTGGGTCTGCGTGTTTGGTCCAGCTTCCAAAGTGCACCACCTCGTTCCATGTCTTGTGGATGCTGATCAGCGAAGTATTGATGACACGGCAAACATCTGCCTCTGTGAAGGACGTGCACCAGTCTTTGAACGACATCCTGTGAATGTGAAAACATTGTTAGTTTCTTTAAGAGGAGATTTAACTTCAGAGGTGGACTGGTGTAATCGAAAAGGAACTCACCAGAACTCCCCATCATCTTCTACTACGATGCCAAGGTTTCCCCTCTCTGTATCGCCAACCTTTGACCATTCTTCAGAGCTGAAAAAACAGAAAGCAAATTAAGATTATTAATGCACTTAGGAACTGCTACTTGAAGTACATATAAATAGTGCAGTATTGTGGACCCCTCCTGCAGCATTATTCATTTCTCTGCTGAGCCTTCAAAGTCTCAACAATGCTTCACACCAAAATACTGGCAAATGACTTCCATCACTATCGTTATGAATGACCCTGCATGAGCTTGTGAGTAGGAGTGCACGTTGATTTGCACACTTGAGAGAACCCGTTTCCTGATCCTCCTCTGGTCAGATAAAAACATTTGACTTTTGGGACATAATCATCAGCATACAGATAGATGTTCAAGGAGGTTCAGTAATAATTTCACAGAATGTGTTTGAAAAGTGAAACTTTTTGGCGTTCTGCACTGGTCACTGTTAAAATCCACTGTAGCCACTTTGAATGACCACAGTCACAACTCACTTTTTACAGTTACCTTTTTAGATCTACAGCCAAAGAGTTTTGCATTTTGAAAGCCCCTGAAGTATGTGTGTTGAGTGTCACTTTTAATAGAATAAAAGCAATGGAGGATATATTAACTTTAAGCACTCCCCACCTGTCACTCCAGGCTCCGTTCCACTCGGTCTTGCCCCAGGGGTTTCTCATGCGGATCATAGGAATGGTGTCGTTCTTGAAGTAGGCCAGCAGCCCATGACCCAAACGCACATTCTTCACTGCGGTCACTGAGTACGCGTGGCCTTTCACCAGCCCGTTTGCCATCCTCGCCTCATATACATGAGGGTCTGGCTGATGAAATTATGAGGAAAAAAAACACTTTTATAAATCTATTATGGCCAGTTTCTCTGAAGTACAGAGACAAAGAAGCAAACATTCAGGAAGAGGCACAGACCTTAATGGAGCAGCTTATGATTCCACCACGGTCGTAGACCTTCAGCAGATCCTCAAAGAGTGTGTCTTCTTTACTCTGGTCACTATGGTAAGCCCCTTCCTCCAGGTTGATGGCTTCAGCCACAGCGCCACTAAAATCCACCACAGCATCTCCAGTGTTCCCGCCCTCCAGGGACTCATAGCAGCCAGCCAGCCTGCACACAAAGGAAGTTAAGGATAAGCTTGGGCGCAAGGATATACTTTAAAGATTTGCATTTTTATTCACGCTACTTTATTGCTGATATACTTGTTATGGTTGTTTTAAATGGAAAATGGTAAATGGACTCCACTTATCTAGCGCTTTTCCCTGGTTTTTCACAGACCCGTAGGCTTTATTATATTTAAATCCTCTGGAAACCTGGTCTACAATAGCAATATATGATATTAAAGTTGGGTGTCTCAATAAGCTTTTACAATAATGTATATTACATTAAAGCTGGGGTATATGATTCCTGATTGGTCAAAGTTAACATGAGCTGTACACTTTGACCAATCAGAGCGAGGCTCCGATTCTCTGTTCTTATTGGCTGTTGGGGCTGTCCACTCACTTTGGCACGACGTTGATGGTGTAGAGCGTGTCAGGGAGGGACCATAGGGGAGGGACCAAAGAGAACAAGTGGAGCGGTTGAGGTATTTGGATTCAAATCTCTATCCCAACTGCCATTTTCTCCCCAAATCCTCCACCCCAGCTTTAAATGTTCATCAATATCATGAAACAATTTTTTTTTACTTTTTTACTGCCTTGATGGTTTGACAGGACTGTGGGGGCGAGGCCATATCAAACGGTCTCTATTGCAACAGAGAACTGCCATGATCGGTTCAAAGTATTAATTGCGAAATAAGAGCAAGAGCATAGCCTGTCTCATTTAATTCAAATATCTAAAGTTTATCAAACCTAAATGACAATTTCCTTCAATTAGATTGATAAATATGCCAAACTCCTTTCATATGCTAAGAATCATGCAATAACTCCCCAAATCACATCGCTAGAAGGATTTTGTGGATTTGGGTTTACAGATCCACAAAATCATATTTTATAAAAGTTCCCTTTTTTATGATATCAGCTATACAGCATATAAATAAGACAAATAAAAAAAGTACAAACATAGGCTCTGCTAAAAAGGGGATAATGTGTTTTGAGGTTGACTAACTTGGCGTAGGCTTTCTCCAGCAGGGCACTCCAGAATTCGTTGTTTTCTTTGGAGTGGCAATAGATGAGTTCATCGTTAATGGTAGGCAGCCGGTCATCCACCACCACGTCCACCCACTCTCCAAACACCCAGAACTGAAAGTGGAAGATTCCTGCATAGCCCTCTGGGTATTTGGGATCCCACTCTTGGTCCTTCCAGCCAGGAATTACCTAGGAACACAATGCAACATATATACAATAAGGGTGACTCAGAGTAAGTAGTTAGTTTTGCAGGTGAGTAAAATGCATATAGACTGTAGGTAAAATGGCACTGATGTAATGTTACTGACAGGTTTTACCAGAGTGGCTACATCAATCCAATTAGAAATACAGTATAACAATTTTAACTTATAACTGTTTAATGATATCCTTGCACATAACATTATCTCCTTGTTCTAGTGTTTTGTGAAAAGAAAATATTTTCGGAATCAACATATGATAAGTTATGTTGATCAACCAATCAGGCAAAATGTATTTCTGGCTGTCACACTTTTGCATCGATGTTTTCCTTGCTTTAAACTTTTATAATTGCAAATAAACTGTACAAAAAGTATTTGAGCTTTGAGCTAATTTTCTTTCAGTGAATATGGCACTTGGTGAACTTTTAACCAGTAAGAACTAATTAATGGATAAGACCTGAATATTTGACACTGGATAGTGTCCAAACACTTACAAAGGCTGTGTCAGTTCCATTTTTGTAAGGTCAGTTCAGTGCATAGGAGAGGGGATTTTCTGACTACATTACGACACAAAGCATGACATAGTTGTGTGGCTGACATTTGATTCTCCACTGGGAAAATAAGTTTTCGAGTTCTCGCCTATTTTTCCATTATTTATTTTTGATAGATTACATTTGGGGTTATAGTGTGATGGAGTCTCGTTCTTAAATAAGTTGATATTATGTCACTGTATAATGACGCTTAAGCATCTGCAACAATGTCTGATTCTAAATTGTTTCATTTATTGATCACACTCAGGTTAAGTGGAACTTTTTCCTGCTGTAAATGTTAATATAGAAATATCAAAACTATATGTTCAATTAACAGAAATGTCACAACATTGTATCCTAGATGTTACTATCTTCCAGCAAAGTTATAAGCCATATGCCAAAGGTTCACCTCCCTCAGGTGAATTCTTGCTGTCTTCATTTCAACTGTGTAATTACATGTTTCCGCCCTAAATTCACCTCACTTGACTTGTGCCTATTGAGGCTACATTACATGAGTCTTATTAACATATGCTTAACAATATTCAATAGGCCAGCCCCTGGGCTCACACATTCAAATCCAGAGATCCAAATGAACTGACCTTCTGCCAAAGGTTGGGCCTTGAAGCCAGACAGGAGCAGGCAGCAACAAACCAGCAGTTCCCCACAACTCCCTGGTTCAGGTCATGGGCGCTGATACCCTCCACAAACAGATGGGGATCATTATGTATCTCCTACAACAGAAAGGTTAACATGATACACTTTATACACTTGATGATAATATGAATATAATAAACAAGATTCACCGCCCCAGAAGAAAAATAAACAAGTCTCTTTAGTTTAAGAGAATGACTGGAAAAAGGCATCTGTTTTCATATTTTCTGTGTCAGCCAATATACCTTACACGCCCTCATCAGCTTTTATTCAATACAGCAGTATCTATAGCCTTTTAAGGTATATCGTTTTTTCTAAACAGTCATGTTATGCATTTTATGGATTTGTGGTTTGATACTGATCAGAGATTGTGCAGTGATGTTTTTACTTTTAACTTGAAGTCAGTCTTCTGCTCTGAATGTGTCCAACCCAGTCATTTATATTTACATAGACCATGTATCCTACTAACAGGAATTTGAAATTACATTACAATATAATACAAATTCAAGTTCCAAAAACAATATAAACTCTATATAAAAACCCATCTCCCTCCACCACATGTGCTACTCACCGCCGGTCGTTTCCACTGCACTCTACCCGGAGGTGGTTTTTTAAAGTAGACCGATTCATTGGTTGCTGGGAACTCTGGATCCTCAAAGAGTTTCTTGTTATTGATGCAGTCCTTCTTCAGCTCAGCGTAGTGCTGGTTTTTGTACGGGGTGGCAGAGGAGAACATGGTGCACACGCCGAAGACTCACAGCTGTGGGACAAATGACAGACACCAGACCAGTTCTGACTTCATAAAGTGTTTAGTGTAGTCCTTTATATGGGAGAGGATCTCCCTCTAACCTCTGACTCGGAGCATTTTTTGGATAAAGCCCCGCGGAAGTCAATCCTACAAAACCTCTGCATACTACTTCAGTCCCAGATGGACAGCAGACTGCCTTGTGTGACCAAAAGTCCCTCTAGACAATCCAGCTCCCTTAATGAGCATTCAGTGCTTGTACGGTAAGTTAGAAATATATGTTATTTCATATTTACAGCACTCTAAAACTGAAATAACTGAATATTCATCTATTACTCCAGTGGGATAGAGTGGTTTATATGGAGGAAAGAAAAAAGCCATGGATGTAAGCTATAATAGCCTGTTGTGCTGCAGTTATCTGATGGACAAAATGAATTGCCAAATTCTTTAAAAGTCTTTTTTAATCCATCAAGTCGACAAAGGCTGCCACACTATTTGTGTGATCAGGTTTGAAAACAATTATGATAGATAAACCCTGAAATATTGAAATATTAAGAAATAAGAAATTCCAACCGTACCTCTTCCTTCTTCTCCACAATAGGGAAGTGTCCAGGTGTTGTACCTGTCTGAATGGTCCGCCCACATACAAGTGGCCTACAGCCACACCCATGCTGTGTGCTATTTGATTTTTTTCTTTGCCTCCCAGTGTTTAACTCTAGAATATGACACTAAGAAGAAGGAGAGAAATACCCCCGACTATCCTATTTTCTAACTGAGACCTTCATTCATTCATACTGTGGCTCTGGGTAAAGGCTGAGAGTCTTTATTCTCAGTGTTATCTGTTTGAGAGTTCCAGGCGTATGTGGTCAGGCGGGTTATTTCTGGTTGGTTGTTGTTTAGTGGAGCACAAGTGTAGTACAGGTCTGTGAAACTCTTGTTTCTCACATTCAGAACGTCCATTTTACAGTATTTGATCTCACATTATCTTTTTAATTCTTTGTAACGTTTGTAGAGGTGACAGCGGTTCACATTCCAGACATTTATGTCATATTTTCCTGTGAACATCAGACACATTGTTTCAAGCACATTAGTCTCCCTCCGTGCTTGCATAGGAAGAAAGAGGATTACCTCAGATCAGATAAGGAAAACAGGTATGAAAGGGCTGCAGCCATGTTTGAATTTGTACAGACAAGCACCTGAGAAAGCCCTACTTGGAAAGCTCGAAACAACCACAGGGAAGTAAAAAAGACTGCTGGTAACTCAAGTCAGCACACGCCATTTGGTAAAGGAAGAACTGGTTTAATGGGTTTTATGCAAGAAAGAAACTGACTGTTTCTTATTGAAAAAGTAAAGATGTGTTGGTGATTGATCAAATAAAACACAATGAAAGACATATTGCTAATACCACAGAACCACAGTAATGTAGAACACACAAGATACGTTAGAAATTATAACCAGAAACTTAGTGTGAGCTAAAAGTTCAAAGCAAACACTCACCTGTGATGAGCTGTCCTATATCCTCCCAGTAATGAGTTTCAACACATGCAACGTCCCCTTTAGGCTCCTGTGGTATGTCTGGAAGTCGATCCCATATTTATGTTGTAAGATCTGTCACATGATCAACCAGTCTCTCACAGCAAATCCAGCTTCTTGTTTTGGGAGTTTCTGGCAAGGTGGGCTTCCCCAAATACGCTCCAAACTGGTCCGACCGGCACCTCTCTGCAGAAGGAGGTGTTATGCTGATACGGTCTGCACAAGCCTGGAGGGAGTGGGGGAAAACTGAAACAAAACACCTTCACTCCCACCACCCAACAATGCCTACAGGTGAAACAAGTAAAAACTTGAAGAAGTAACAATTGTGTCACTGTGTGTGCTTGATGTTTTCCCACAACCGTGTCCCTCTCACCAAAAAATAAATAAAAAGACAAAGACAAAGGGATCAGTGTTAACAGACAAAAGTATTGTATTATTTGCTATCCTCAAACAGTAAGCGAACTGTGTGGGGGGAAATATTAAACTGGCAAACACAAAGTGGTCTGGCCTTCATTTTTTCAGCAGCTCAACAAGCACTTTGACTTGTTTGAGACAGACACATCTTGTCTGGATAATTTGTGCTTTCAAACAGACAGCAGAAGAGGATAAAAATGTTTTTGAATGAAGCCAACAGTAATACATTTTAATCCATGCAGCTGCTAAGCGCACAAGGAAGCAAGTGAAGAAAGAAAATTCAATCATTTGGATTAGCAGTGATATCGGAGAAGACCAATGCAAAGTTTTAGCACAATCTCCAGTTCATGGGAAAGGGCATATTTGAGAAAGGGGGAAGATCGATATCTAGTTACACAGTGTTTGATATGGACCGATTTAAAAAAAATAATACAACTTGACTTGAAATAAAAGTGCCATTGGGTATAACAGTGTTATGCAATAAAACAGGCTCTGAAAAAGTTTACATTTTTGCTTTTCTTGATCACATCTGCATGAAATGTACTGAAAAAAGTATGATTATACCTCCACATAGATTTAAACCTCATGTCACCTCATCATCTATTAGTGCCACCCTGAGGACAACCGTTACATTTTCATCCACACCACTGAGCCTCCACAAATTGCAGAATTCTTATATCTCTACGTTGTGCACTTTGCCATTGCTTTAGTATTCTGAAATGGGAGGGACATTGCAGCATCTTGAGGCCAGTACTAAAGATTTGAACTTTTCATTGTGATGTTGGGATGATAACCAAACAGCTGCTAGCTGCTTGTCTTCCAGCAGAGATATGTTCCATGATGCCAATCGTTCTAAAGAAACGCTCGGTCACACTTTATAATAATGTTCATTTATAAATTAAACGTAAATGACTTATTAGTAATTTAGTAATGATTTGTTAATGAGAATGTCATGATTTATTAAGTGCCTTATAGATGACTTATGTAGTGTATTTCATTATGACACATTCTAAGATTACTGATAATCAGGAGAGGAGCAGCTCTCGTGGGTATATGTGTGTGCAGAGTGGATTGCTTAAGTTGAGGAAGCAAGCAGGCTGATCTGTAGATCATTCAAATTGCACACAAAAGGAGACTCCGGGGAGACTGTCTAGTGAGGGCAAGTTAGGACAGTCTGGCTTGGGTTTACATGTCTCGGAGGAAAGGTGAAGGTCTAATAGCTAATGTATTGGCTAAAGGGATTGTCCTACGGTTACTGAATCAGACTTCTTAGTGCCCCACGAGATATCGCCTCCTTGATTAACACAGATGTCCTATGGACAGTGTAGGTCAGAGCTAGTTAGGGTCCACCAATCAGGAGTTAGGCGAGGTGGAGCTTACTGACCTAAGGACCAATCAGCTAACTTAGATTTTCAGATTAAAAGCCACCACAATTCAGGAAGAGACAGGTCTTTTAGTATACAGGAACTCTTCATAGCTTTTTGTTTCATGCATGTACCTCTATTAGTTTTTTGGCTACACACACTTTAACTTTTTCTTGGCTTCGTTTTGACTGCAGGATGAGTTTTGTTGTTTAAATAAAAGAATTGTTCCTGAAGACCTCCTCATCTGCCTCAAACTGTGTCTTCTTCCATCACCCTGCTACCAACGCCGTTTTTCTGAGTAAAGGCAGGAAAATATGTGTGTGATATGTTAACATAGCACTTATTAATCATCTACAACTATATATTACTGTTTTGTAAATCGTTAGTTAATAATAATCTAATGACCTGTATATGATTTATAACATTATGATAAAGTGTTACCAAACGCTCCCCCCCCCCCCCCCCCAACAAGCTACATAATGGATATACTGTGAATTAGATTAAAACAGGACAGTGAATATTTGAGAATGCTGATTTATTACCCCGCTATCTTTACCCAGAGCACGAAACAATCCATCTCAATGCCTGAGGGCAAATGAACTCAAGACCTCCAGAATGTATTCAAGATGTGAAGCCTGAAAGTGTGTTTTCCATGGAATAAGAAGTGGGTTGGCCGTAAAAAGCATATCAGGGTATTTTGAGAAAGGGCACATTCTCTGGCACAACATGAATAGCCACAGCCACTCAGGAGAAAACCAGGAGTAGGCCATAATTGCTCACAAATACTGATTGGATTGTACTGTATAGGCTTGAGGAATTGCAAATATGACTCTTCTTTAAAGCTTGTTTGCTCTTGCTGGTCAAATGAAATGGCCAACTTTCATAAATGGGGATTTTTTTTGGCAGAATGTCTAGTGGACTGCACGCCTTCTTGTTTTTAGTGAGATATTTATTATTTCGTTCTACCTAAAATAAATCAGTTTGTGTGTTTGAAACAAGAGAATGGAAGCCAGACTCTGTGACCGTCACAACTGTGGAAAGATGAAAAGGTAGTTACAGATGAAATTATGTTCAGCTGCTGAAGTTTTTAAGATTATTGGTTCTTTGAAAAAACAGGATGGTGATCTTGTGTGACCTGGAATTGTTGGTAACAAAAGACTGCCATTGGATTCCCCAGTGTCTGTGTTAAACATTTACATTGTTTTATGTGTTTAGTACAGTTACAGTGTGAGATACTGACCTATGATTGTTTAGCTCCTGTTTTTCTTTCTTCCTTATCGGCAGGATGCCAAAGCCAAAAGTTGATTTCAGTGAGTCAAAATTGATTAAAATTGAAATGTCGATTCTAAATGGAGCTTCAATCCCACTAGTGGAGAAATGTCAAATTACAGTGTGCCCGGATAATAGCCAGCAGATGGCAGGGCAGCCTTTAAGGTAAATAATGTATGGCCCAGTAGTAAAGGTCACTCTGCCTTCATACTTACTGATGTCTAATCAAATCACATGACAAAAATGTGCACTCATGGTCTGGAGACAAAGTGCTGTAATAAATTAGCATTAGGATGTTACATAATTAATTTAATGCATTTAATCATGGAGGTTTGTGCTTGTAAAGCAGATAAACTATCACTTGAGACATGGTTGCAGGTGTTGATTACACAAATACATGGATTTTCCCATCATGAGAATTTCTGCTTTTCATGGAAATATGCAGCTAGATAAAAGTACAGATTTCATTAGCATTTGTGATGTTGACGATAATTACAAGACCATGCACTAGTACTTGTACCACAAGTACCAAGATCAAAAGTATTTGGCTCACCAAGCAGCTTACCAATTTGAAAATCAGGATTTCAATTAGCGTGCTTATTGTTGGACATGTTGATACTATAGACAAGACAAGAGCATGACATACATCATGGTTAATTATAGTATCGACAGTTGACATGTATGGCCTCCACCCAGGATGTGAGAGACTATTCTCTGTTGCCATGGTGATGAAAGTGGTTGTGTATTGATCTCCAAATGAACTCAACACTATTTTTATCTGTCAAAACGTTTGTCTACATCTCAGATTTGTATCCCACACTCTATATACACTCACACACGCATGTAGGCTACTGGTCCTTTCTGACTTTGCTTTGAAAATGATATATAGCGGATTAATAAATGAATGTGAAAAGCAAGCATTGCAGTGATTTGAGACAAACAGAGACCTCAATCTTAAGAGGCGGCGGTTATAAAATATAAATAAAAAAAATAAAACACTCAAGAACAGACAGGTGAAATACAACCGTTTTAATTGCAAAAGGATACCGTTTAATACATTGAATGAAGCACTGAAACAAGCCACTGTGACATTGCAAAATACCACTAAAAGGACAAAAATCATTCATTCGATCAGAAAGGCATACATATGAAAGAGAACAGGAGGGGAGCGTATTTACACCATGATAAAGTGTCCTGTCACTCTAGAAAAACAAAGCGTTTTGAGAAGCCTCCCCTTTCAAGACATTTAAAAATGTTTTAAAAAACAGCTGTTAAAAAAGAACAAGCTCTCGATGTCAATTGTTAACTTTTATTATCAAAAGACAGTAATCTAAAAAGAAAAAAAAAAGGCACCACTGTAGGTGAGGAATTCACACCATCCATCTTACATGGTGGTGGGCCAGTTAATACAAGACAACCAACAGTTTGTTAATGTTTCATAAGCTGTAGCGCTGTTATAAGCTGTAGAAATAAAATTATGGAGAACATCATTAGCATGTAAGGTTATACTGAACTGATCGTTCGAGAGAAATGACAACAAATGGGTTATTTTTGTACAAAATGGTAGGTAAAAGTAGTTGTCCCTGCTGTTCAATTAGCTGATATTGTTAGCAGCTGGCTGTGCTGGTGTGACAGCACTCCCTGCAGGAGAATGGCGGAGCTCACAGCAGCAGATAGTATGGTAATGGTTGTCGAGCATTTAGTGGCTGCTGAAAAAAACAGCTATTCAACATGTCCATCCAGAGGGATCACTCCCAAGACATACAACTTTCAGACTTGTCATACAACACAATGGAACATTTCACTTTAAAGGTGAATTTCATATTATGCTTTTGGGTATAAAAAAGGCCATTCCTAATGAAAAAAATATTTTTAACTGCTCTTTAATCCGAATGCATAGACGTTAATCTAAAGCATGCCAAATGTGTAGCATTGTTTTTCTAGTATAATCGAGAAATTAATTGTGGTCACGCATTGCAATGCTGGCAAGTAGACGGCAAAATGTCCGTTGCAAGGATGAATAAGTAGCTCCCTGCTTTGTGCTTCAGTGTCATACAATTTAGCGATTCTCAGGCTCAATTCCCATGCAGAAATCTGAGAAAACTCTATCCAGTAGATTTGTAAGACACAAGAAAAAAGACATATGGCCGTACAAAAAGTCGCACACAGAGGCTTAAAGAAAGCACTAGTGTTAAGAGCTCCGTGAGCAAGTTAAACCAAATCCTACACAAGTACCCTCAATATAAATTAATAAACTTTATAAAACTTTTAAAACCCACACATAGATTTAGACAAACTGTTATGTTATTATTTCCCCTGTATCTTAGAACTATGCTGAGCCATGCAAAATCAGAAATCCCACTACTGTTTAGCGCCAACATTTAACTAATTGCCTCAGATGAGCATCTTGACGTTATTCTGATGCATTAAAAGTAACATGCATACATCTCCAGATGGGCTTCCTCCAGAATATTTGAAGAATGTTACATGTTACATATTTTCCCCCCTTTCTAAAGATTCTGGGTCTAAAAATCATACTTTGGCTTTGAGACCTTGATTTATCTTTGAATGTCACATATTGTACTATAAAAACATGGCCTCTAGCTGTGGTTATATAGTGAGAAACTGGCCTAAAAAGGAAATGATTCCAACTTGGCAAGTAAAAAACTGTGCTAAATGAGTTGTTTTTCCTTTCGGGGGGCCTAATATGTATTCCTTTGGTTGTTTGTTTTCCAACATTAGGTCCTTCCAATCAGCTTTTTACAAGCCCAAAGTTCATAATCATTCAATAGCATGCACTGCATTTTGTGAAAAATGCAAAAACATATACCATGTATAGCCTAGTGTCTACTGTATGTGGAGGGTCAAAACAAAGGAGGCACCAACAAGACTTCACTGAGGGGTTGCGTGGGATGCTTTTTCTTATATTGTATTTTCTTGTTCTATATATTAGACAAGATGAATTTTGTTTATTGCCAATACACAAATTTAAGGCCTCCATTGTTATTGTGGTTTAAAATGGATGACCTTCATCTCACGCATCCTCACCCTCTCTTGTGGAAATTAATTTTGGTCCTTCTTTTCCTTTGACCACACCCTGTATCATGTTAAGCAAATGTTAGACGGACATTGTAGTGAAGTCATGGAAGCACGCCGATGGACATTGGGCGGGGATGTTGTGATGGATGGCTATACACAGTATTTACAGTTGGGGTTAGAGAGAGACTTTATCTGTCTTAGCAGAAGTCCTCTGATAAAAGGAACCATTAGCTTCGACACCTTTTAACATTAGGGCAGAGGAGGAAACATGGAGGAACGTCACGGATACGAGTGATACAAGAGATGAGTCAGCTCTGACTTACACGCCTGAAAGAAATTCCCATTTGCTGCTTGGAATTCTGTGACTGATATATTTAAATCAGATTGCATCTTTGAACAAAATGTGTTTGTGAACTCTTTTGTGAAAGTGAAATCTGCGGGTCAGTGAACTGTGTGCACTTTAGAAATAGTGGTTGAACATTTAAAAAAAAAAAAAAAATGTGTGTCCGAACACTAGTGAACTGGTAATTGCTAGGTGGTTTGAACCGATTTTGTGTTAAGAAAGAAATGGGGGAAAAAAAGGCTAACCGTTAAGTGTGTGCTATTCTCAAGCAGCAAATGGTGTCATAGCCCTGGTAGCTAAGGCCTTAAAACAAAAAGAGACAAAGAGTGATTCTCCAGGTGGCACTGTGAGCAAAAGGTGGAAAGCAGCAGAGGTATAAAACTTCTATGTTCCAGGCCAAAAAGGAGGCAGGATGCGCACAGGAGGAGGGTCTACATGGAATCGCCGACAGAATCGTCATCATCCATAGATAGGGGCAAGTAGAGATCCTGCAAACACAAAACACAGAGGAGCAAAACCACAAGTGTTTATTTAACAGTTGGGTGGAGAAAAAAAACAAAGAGAAAAGATGAAAGGTATACAGGAGAGGGATAGAAAGTCCGGGTACCTTCTGCTTGTTGTTGAGGCCCGGACTGTTTGGGGTGGAAGTGGGGGAATGCTTGGAAATCGGGGTGGAGAGCTGGCTGCTGGAGCCCGTCCCGTTGGCTGAAAGGAGAGAGGGAGGGAGAGAGGGAGGGGGGAACAGGAGAAAAGAGGTAAACAGTAGAGTGGATTAGAAATTGTACAAGAAAAGGCCTAGACTGCTTTTCCTTGGCTCTGGGTGGGAAAAAAAAATCAGCCCTAAACCGTGGGCTCATTTGGCTACAGCGCAGAGGGACCTCGTTGCTCTCCCGTTTGTTTAGATTTTTAAACATTTTATTCACTCGCTGCGCGTCCCTGCCATGTTGCTAGGATTCCCTCTGTGTGTATGTCCAAGAGCGGTGCGATGTGATGTAGCCGTACGATTTAAGTTGTTAAAAAAAAAGGAAAAAAAAAAAAAAAAAAAAAAAAAGAGGGTTTTTTTGTCTAGAAGAGATGAAAAGAACTCGGAGCACTATGAGCCAGATGGCCGGTGTAAATTTAAGCCAATGAGTTTTTGTAAACACAAAGTGGGATAAAGCGTTGTTGTTAACCGACTTAATGCCACTGGCTTCATTTAACCACTCAGCCGAATAAACAGACCTGGACTTAACAAGCCGTTTGAACCTAAAAGTCCTACTACCTTGGAATTTTAAATTCTGTACATCTAAACACGAGCAGGCCCCCTTCCTACACTCACATACTGAAGTAAGAGTGCAGCAGTTTTATTTAAACAACCAGCTGCACCAGAGACATGTATCCACGGCATATTTTATTCTGTTGAATGCATTGAACTCATTAACCCAAGTTGTTACTTTTTAAACGCCAGGGGCTGGAGAAAAGTTCTGGTAAGCAGGATAATTGCTCTGTTGATTTTAGAGCAGCATGACTAGTATAATATGCATACGTTCTCCAAAATATAAAGGAGGAGAAACCCTGTTCTTTTACTAAAGATTCTGGTATAAGTGATATTTTTTGGCGAGACACTGCCAGCAACACATTTTTGTCTATTTTGCTTCATAACATGTCTTCTTTCATTTGAGCGTATAAAAAAAAGGACTCAAATGTTAATTTACTTGTCTGTTTGCGTCTGTATATTTCTCCCATACAACCATCTTTAATGGGCATGATCAACATTAGTTTTTATCAATACTCTGAAACAAAAATCTCAAACTTCTAAAGCACTTACAACTAAACTTCCCATAATAAATCTGAAGGTTATTACAGAAGAATTTGTCTATATGTTAAGTGTGTAATTGAAAGTAAAATATATATCCCCGTTCACCTGCAGTGTCTCATCAGCATTATTGACCAGTGCTAATCCCACTTAACAGAGACAAGTCACATACAGTTCCTCTGCTTTGACCCCATTATCACCCCGCTGACCTCTCAGGTATAGAGACGGTTAATGCTCAACAGTTTGTGTTTCCCCAGCGTGAGGGCCTACCACCTGCCCGTCTTAAAGGCCAGGCGTCCCCCATTAGCCATCAATAAAATATTCAAGACCACTGAAGGACTTAACCATAAACTGTGGAATACCTGCTGCTACCACACAGCCACATGTATAACATTGTGTCAATTTATTTTTCCTGTGTTCATAGCCTTTCTGTCATGCCTGCACCCGATAAGATAGCACCAACTGTTAAGCCAACTAGCGGTGCAGCTGCATAAACTCAGCAGGTACAGCACTGTTTTCAGTGTTAAAATCTGCTGTTCACAAAAAAGATTCAAGCATGAGCAGGCACCACCAGTGTCTCCATTGTGTCCCACTGCCTCCTGGATATAGTTAAAATGTTAAAAATGCAAACAAACACCCGAAAGCTGTGCACACCGTCTTTGTTTACTTTTCATGTTTTATTCATGTTTTATTTTTTTTCCAAGGAATCTGCATAATTATACTAAATCCCACCAGATCTAGGATTTATATAAAAAAAACAAAGGCTGGATTTTTACTGTCCCCGATTTCAAGTATTAAGAGGCTTTTTTATGGGGTGTTGTAGTCAGATTAAGGAGCTGATGTTGTTTGGACCTCCCGGCAGCCAACTGACTCCTGCTCTCAAGGCACAACCAGACAACAGAAAAGAGCCAGGACAGTTTAACTCTTTCTATGCCTTTTATTCATTTTCTATTTTTAATTCCAGACCACAAAATGTAGATTATAGTTGAACAAAATAAAAAACATTTTTTTAGCATTTATATATGCTAGTTGGGAGCCGGCTGAATATTCATATACACACGTATTTTGAGCCGTCCATCATAAAATATTGATCCTAAAAAGAGCTTTATATTCATGTTTCTCATTCGCTTTTTTTTTATGTATTTTTTTAATGTGTGCTCTATTCTTGATGTGTTTTTGTTTTTGCATCTGTAAAGCACCTTGAATGGCCTTGTGTCCGAAATGTGCTTTATAAATAAACTTGCCTTGCCATTGGCTTCAGAATACGGTCAAAGGTTGAGGTCAGCTACTGACCAGCACCACTATATGCATTTAGGATTAAGTATTTTACAACACAACCCCAGGAGCTGTGTTCACTTTATCAATGTGGTCATGTTGTATGTTATGTTAGAGTCAATTTCCAGCAAGAGAGCTCTCTTTGTTTGAATTTAAAAGAACAAGGTGTGGTCGTTTACTTTTCACAGGAAGCGTTATGGTGAAGGTGAGATAATAATGCGCTTACTCGATTCAGCAGGGGACATCCTGCGCCTGATGGGACCAGGACTCTTTGACCCGTGTTGACCTTTGGCCGTCTTCATCACCCTGCATTCTGTGGAAAAGAGCACAAAGAGAGTTGGAAACTGTCCTTTTTCCACTTGAGCGGAATGTGTTCATGTTCTGTTCACAGTACGATTTTTTTTTTAAATATTTTTTGGTAGTAATTTGAATAAACTGACCTTTCACATATTGATTCTGACTCTGTTGGATGCATACTTTTCTGAATAAATTCTTGTTCATTTCTGCATGTTGATTTGACTTAATGATTTATAGAAATTAAATGTCATACAACGAGACAGTGAGGCAACAACCATATTGGCCTGATCACAGCCCTTTTATTTATTTATTTTAATTAACTCCACTTGCATATCCTTGCACTTTGTTGCTAGCTTTAATTTTCTTAGAATTTAGTTGCATTTGTATGCATCTAACTAAATTAGCAAACTCAAATCAATTTGTTCAAATAAAGTAATAAATGGCTTTAACTGACTGATAAATTGTTACTTTGCTGCCCAACTGTTGTAGGTTTTCTAACACATTAATGCATGGAAACACAGTTTTGCGTGGGCCTGCAGCACAAGCGTGACAAGGAGACGGGAATAAAATAGAAAAGCATAAAAAAAAACGACGCGGATGAAGGTTTTATTCCCTGCAGTGTGTCACCTGCTCTCTTGTGACAAGACATTTACAGCAGACTCTTAGCACACAGGGCTATCAGAAAGGACAACGTAAGGCCAAACTGTGCACTGATGTGTCAACTAGAATTGATTTTATTGACCGGCCTTTGTTTTTGTGAACACGTCGGTGTTAAACCAGCCGAGGCGAGACAATTTAGCAGCAGGTTGGCAGAGCTCTAGACTTCACTTTCATCTGCGATTATTATCAGAAATCATACCTCAGTAAAGATGAATCTCGGTATACACAGTAGTTTGAATGCCATGTTTAAAGTCCCTGGGTTTCCTGGCTATTATTCAAAAGTGATATCTGTTGCTTGTGAATTGATATAAATGTTTAGCAGTGCGTGCTTTAATATGTCATGTAGAACTGTCTGCTGTAGATTCTGGGCCACTCTATTAATCGGGGTAGACAGACTCCAGACATGGCTACTCCTCCCTCTGCATCTCCCCCTCTGTTTGTACTGTCAGTCTCTCCCTCCCTCTCTCTCTCTCTCGCTCGCTCCCTCCTTCCACTTTTGATGCTAATTATACTATCTGTCCTCCCTCCGTCTCCTGGGAACCCACCATGTCTATCTCTAACCTTCACACACTACTGGATACAGACATCCGCACACTATTGTTTTTTTTAAGGTGTGCCAGTGCCACCATGCCTTTGACAGTGGTGCAGAGTGGCAGCTTGTCGAGACTACTCAATGGTCTACAAATCGCCTCCGAAAATACACACAGAATCCCTCCCAGCTTCAAGTGAGGTTGTTGCTGCTTACGCAGAGCTGAAGGTACATGTGCGCTCCTTTTCTGTCTGCACTTCCATCTATATAGTGTTGTATTGAAGGAAAGGAGGGTGGAAAAATAACCACAGGGGATTTAAGTCTATTTTTGTAAATGGCAAACAAAGCCTAAAAAGCATTAACCATGCGAATAGGAGAAAAGAGAAACATTTATGAGACGGAAGGGAAAAGCATACAAGGAACATTTCCCAATATGTGTCTCGAATATAATCATATCACCTTGAAAACACAGAGGTTACTATTATCCATAATCTTTAGGACGAATTGCCTAACAAGACATTAGGATTTGACCATAAAATCCTCCAGAGTGTTCAGTTTGTTGTTGTAATGTCCATGTGATGCATCACAGACAGACTGGGTTATCTCTCTTCCTCTAGCCCACTGGGGCCAAATTCACTGATGTCTGGATGGCCGAGCCTCTCCGCCATTTTACATAGTATAGCTCGAGGGTTATTAAAGAGACCGAATGAAACTATTTAGCTTTGGCTCCATGGGGGGAGCTGTACGCGGAAACGCAAAAGGACCCAGATCATTATAAATGTGACTGGCATCTCCCATCCTGCCAAGATTTGAAATGGGGAAGAGACAGGATATGAAGGGAGCATAATGATGAATCTGCCTTGTAGCAGTACCATGCTGAGATTAAACGACGTGTATCAGCTACTAGATGTTCAGTGGAGGAGACTTTGGGTAGAAGTGGGTTGTTAAAAATAGGGGATTTTCCAGGTCTGTAGGGCGCAGACGGACCCTGTGTGAGAGGATTGGTTTTTAGGTTCTCTCTCCTCGACTTCTCAGCAGTATCAGCAGCAGCAGATCAGCTGGCCTAAACCTGTCACAGGACAGATTAATGGCTGCTCTTCTTCACTTCTTTTTCCTATATCCCTGCTGCCGGCTAAAGATAACGGACTTCTCAGTTTGACTCCCTCTCTTCCTTGGCCTCCCTCCTAAGATACAGAATTTTCTTCTCAAATTTAAACAAGCCCATAGTTTTGTGTGTTAATACACACAAGACAAGGATTCCCCTAAAAAGGAGACTGGTATATTCAATACCACTATACAAGCTATAACTCCTACTCTATGAGAACGGTTGATAATATTGTTAAAAATTAAATCATCTGCGACTGCATTAATTCAAATCTCATGACACATGCATAGAAAACATCAATATATTCGTTTCACTTGCTGTGCAGTTTACACATACAGCGACACTGAAAAGCCTGAGCCAGATCTGTAAAATATATAAAATTCCACATTGGATGCCTTCCACTAATGGCTGTTATACATACAGTATAATGTTATGAACTATTTAAATCAAATTGCACAAACAGTTCAAAACGCCCTCTGTAGAGTGTCTTTATATGGATCATTTAAAAAAGGTTGTATAGACATTTCAATCATTCTTACAGCTGTAATGTTTTACAGTCTTTAGATCGCTATTTCTGCATGATTATGATACAGCTCAGTGTATGCTTACAATTGTTTTACAATAATACTGCACAAAGCTTAAAAAGTTAACCATCATCAGGTCTAACACAATCATATGCTGTATGTACCTTTATTGTACAGCTAGTGGACTGGTGTATATACTTATTCCATAACTAAGATGTCAAATCCAGACTGCTGCGGTCATGCTCACCGTTATCGTCCAGTGAGAAGTCATCCTGGGCGTAGCGGAATTTCTCCGGTCCACATGCGATGAAGACATCGTCGTCTCCAAAGAAATCTTGAAGGCAGGTAACCTGTGATGCAACAAGACAAAACATGAAACCATTAAACAACAGGAATATTATACATGTCTCAACTGCATTCATAAGACGCAGGGCTTTGAGTTAAATGCTAACATCAGCGCTTTAACATTGACTCATGCTAACATGTTGAAGCTAAGCAAGTATTAAATGATTACAATATAAGTTTTAGGCCTCAGCATGCTAACCTTTGCTATTAAGCACAACATGTAAAGTACAGCTGAGGCTATTTAAGTAAAAAGGTGTTAATTAATGAACCACATTTTTGGACAAATAATTTAAATTGTGAAAATAGTGCTAAATGAATGTTCACCAAATTAAAAAAATTATTTTGATTAAATGATCACATAACATAATTGGTCCTGAGGCGAACATGAACATATGTACCAAATTTCACAGCAATCTACCCAAACATTGAGACATTTCAGTAAAAAACTATATGAATATCATGGTAGTGCTAGGGTAAACACCAGGGAATCAGTGTCATTTGGATTTACCTCTTGGAATCATGATTGTCTTTAGACTTTGATAGCAATGCATCCAATAGTATTTGAGATACTTCAGTGCAGCCCTCAAGTTGTGGAGCGAGTTACAGATCAGCAATGTCATCACTAAAGGCCCGCCGCCACAGCATTGGCTAAACATGCTTATCAATGGATGTAATGCACTTACTGATAGTTACAGAACTCAAGACTATGCAACTGTTAAGGAAGATGCTCCGCTTGTATTTCCTGTTAATCTTATACATCGTATTTGAAATGCCATTGAAGGACTAATTAAGAAAATACAAGCTTTTCCAGTTTAATGAAGCATTGCTAATAGCTGTGCAGAGGGAGTGCTATGAATGGATGGTATCATCACAGATTTGATGATTGAAATGGAAATTGCCGGTTAAATGCTTATTTTGTTTTACTCTGTATTCAGCCACATAAGATTGTGTGTTAATAAGTAAGGTCTTCAATATCTGCTAGCCTAAGGGTTTTTAGTCCGCTTCAGGTAGTAGTACCCTGTTACTGTTAACATGCCTTCAGCAACATAGGGTGAATGTAACACACACATAGTCAAAACAGAGTATAATTTTACACCTTTTCTGTAGTGTCTAAATGATTCAACTTCCTTCCCCAGGGTCTTTTCACTCTATAGCAGCTGTTGACAAAATATGGCTTGAGTGGACAGATGTCTGTTGGCCACACCTGCTCCTCTGCTCTCCATTATACAGGCCCCGTTAACCAGCTCGGGCACGCCCATTAAAAACACATTCAAGTTAAGAGAGGTGCTTCCCCTTGGTCGTCTTCTTTCTTCTGTTGCAGATTGAGATGTTTTGCTACAAAGCCTTTTTAATAACTTCAATCTGTTCTCCCTCACTTGAATTATTGGATCAAGACATGAACCAATCCAACCACAGAGGAGGACTCACTGTCTTTAAAAACACAGGGATCATTTTGGGGCAAATATTCTAAAAACACAAGACTCTGGTTGACTCAGGCCCCTCTGCTGGACTGAACGATTTGCCTTGTGTTGGGACCTTTGCCAGATAGCCAAGATGCATCATGGTTTCCTTTGTGATATGCATCCAAACTATGGGCGCTGCAGATAATTTGGGAATACCCCACCCAAGCAGCTGCCATGGTGATTCTCTGTCCTGCTAGACAAGCTTAGAGTGTGTGGTGGTGACTGGCTGGCGAGGCATCCAACAGCTGTACCTTCTCTGTAACCCACAAGATTCCCTGGATATAGGCTCTGGCCCTGGCAGAGCCAAGGTACTTTGACTCCAGGGATCAAAATCTAATTGGGTTTTCAACCAGGGCTAATTTACAGGCTGCGATTGGAGGTATTCTTCTTTGTTAATTGTCCAGAGATTAGATACTTTCATTAGGTTAAACTGTTTTGTGCAACAAGGGCATCTTGACAGTCAGTCATAAGATGGAAGCGTTAGGAAATGCTCTTTTACCCCCCCAAGGCCAGTGTGTGCAGGGGAAGAAATGAAAATGGCCTTGAATGGGGATGGAGGGTAGAGGATAGTTTGTGTTTAATAGCATTAAGAAGAAAGCTGATTAAAGGGATAATGCATTTATCTCCAACAGACTGCTACCATAATCTCTATGAATAGAACCTCCAGTTGAAATGAACACTGTGTCCTCTCATCACTAGTTTATTTCATGAGTCAATACGTCTACACGCCGACATGAGGGGGGACTCAATATAAATAGCTCAAAAACAACGATGAAGAAAGCATGTATGCATTGAGAAGGAATGGAAATAGGGAATTTTTGCAAAGGAAATGAGCTCAATGTTGGCTTTGAAACCCATACTTTTCTACGCTCTCTCGTAACTGGCACTGAAACGGGAGAAAAATAGCTTGCACAGTGAATGACACTGCGGATTAGATGTCTCCAGCGTCCAATCTTCCACAACAACTAAAAAAGTCTTAGAGATAATTTTCCCAGCTACTTGGCATAGCTCTTGAACTAATAGATTGCAAGATAAATCCAAAATCTAGCCATATAGTCTCAGAGGCAATTAGAAACATTCTCCGACATAACCTGGGTTTGACCTCATGTTTCAGAAAGCACCCATCATCCTTAAAAGTCCTTTAAAAAAACATTGAATCCTTCCAAGCAATCCTATTAATCCAATTCACTACAGGGGTCACTTAAGATCCCCATTATCTGGATAGTTACAGTGCAGATCCTTGACCAGACCTCTTTGCATCATTAAGCCCACAAATAATTGATGGACATAGTGTGTCAAATGTCCCACATCACTCCCAACAATCCTACCCAACCTGGCCTGACTCTGCATGTGCACAACCTTGTGATGATTAAAAATCCTCGTACATGGTATGGACTACCAATTGTTTAATAGTAAAACCGACAGTGAATTTAGCCAGTTTATACTTGATAAGACATGCTGCTCTGCTTCGACATTTTACATATCATCCGATTGCATTCAGAGGGCCTTTGAAACCTGGCTGCAGTGAAGAAAAGGGCAGGCAGGCAGGGAACACACACACACACACACACACACACACACACACACACACACACACACACACACACACACACACACACACACACACACACACACACACACACACACACACACGGTTAGGAAGCATCCTCCAATTTTGAAAAGGTCAAGCAGAATCCAGGAGAACCACAGTGTGACATTCAACTTTAAGATTACAGAAAGCTCTGACATGTTGCTTATTTACATGCTGCACACGTCATGGTCCGTGTATAATGTATTTTTCCATGTATTTCAGTTATTATTGGAGGGAGGCGGGCAGGGTTTACTGGAAAACTGGCTTCTTTCAGACTCCAGGTGCCCACCACCCTCTGTCCCATCAAGCCCATCCCTAATCTCTGCCTCACCAGCTGTCAGGACCACATGACCCTCCCACCCCCCCCAAAAAAACAAACAAAAAAAACAATCCACCAACAGCTACACAGTGACCCACCAACTACAACAACTGAATTATTCAGAGTTCATTTAGCCCAAATCCAGCCAATGGTAGGTAGGTCATGACAGTCAAGTGTTGAATATAGAAATTGATCACTCTGAAATTCTGAACTTCCTGGTATGGAGTGAGTGGCCCACACAACGTAGTGAAATGTCTCTCTTGTTCGTCTAAGTTAATGGTTAATAGTTTGAGTATTTGTTCTACGAAACAGAACTTTTTAGAATCAGTCGTGACTTTAGATGTTTCACTATTCAAAAAAAAAAAAGGGAAATTGACAAGCTATGTGGGACACCACAATCCAACCCTTCATACAGCATAACCTCTAGGAATGTTAATATCATAAATTCACCATATGATACCGATTTTTTGTCCAGTGTCATACAACATTAAGGCATTCATAAATAAGGTAGGTGAAGTGACAGTCATCCATTATTTCTCTGTAAAACTCTTGTTGTTACACCATGTAGAGTAACAACCACTCTTTAAAAAAAATAACACTCATTATCTGGGCTGAGCAGGGCCTCAACGTTTTCTGTCCAATATATGGTGGTATGATATATTTAATTTTGAAAAATCTTTTTATGCGTTATCAGCCTTAACATTTTCCAAATTTGGTCCAACAGTTCCTTGCCACAGCTCCTATTTGAAGCAGCAGAAAACATCTACAAATAAAGCCCACGCATCTTTTGTCTTCCTGGTCGTCTTGACTTCAGCTAATCCCTTCAGCAGCACTGTTAGAGAGATGAACGAACAGCTGATCATTCCCCTGATTCAGTATCTGTCTAATCTCTGACTGCACAGCCATGTTAATTGATCAATGTTGCATTACGCATGCTTTCCCTCCCCGTAATGCCCTGGGTGGCTCATCTTATCAAGACTTATACAAACAGTAAATGGCTTACCACTGGCGTTAGTGAGTCAGCAAATGGCCACTAAGTAGAATCAAATACAAACGATTGTACTAACAATTTCTTTGAAAGACACCATAATAGGGAACTCAGATCAGTTCTTAATTCTGGAAACAGAATAAATAAGTTTTGAAATAAATTTCGACCGGGTGCACAGTCCGGAATTTTCTTTACATTAGGCGAGATGACTCACAGATTAAGAAAGGTGTTTTTTTTTTTTGTTTTTTTTTTTTTAAAGGTCAAAATCAAATGTTAGATTCCATGAAATGTAGTCTCAGGATTACTGAGCTATACAAGAGAAAAACGAGGAATACAAATGATAAAAGGCTGTAAAAGAGCCAGTAAAGACCTTGCCCTGCAACCCATGGGGAAAACTCCCACACCATTTCGATCACCGTAGGCACACAGACCTGATCAATATCAGCGCCTCTGCAGTGAGTGGAATATTCCTCCAAAATACACACAGGGTCTCCATTTTGTCCATTTCAACTTGGAGGTTTTCACAGACAATACAAATTCTAAAAAGCAATCATTACGTTTAAAAAACACGCAGGGAAGTGGTGGCACCCTGCTTTTCTAGCCTCAGTTGACAAATAAGTCAAATCCAGTAAAGGAAAATATAAAAAGAAAAATATTATTTGAGCATCAGTTCTCTGGTTAGCAG
The DNA here is from genome assembly GCF_949987685.1 of Ammodytes marinus. NCBI lineage: Eukaryota > Metazoa > Chordata > Actinopteri > Uranoscopiformes > Ammodytidae > Ammodytes > Ammodytes marinus. The sequence continues at coordinate 17,592,342 of NC_137218.1, forward strand.
TGATATGTCCCACTCTAACATTGATCTTTATGGCCAGTCGCCTGTCTGACCTGTCCGTGAACTCTGTGAACCGGCACAGTGCCTGTTTGCTACTGTAGGTGCCTCCGGATGCATGTGGAGCACAGATGAGCCAGTTAAGCAGCCATATCTGCACTGTCATGGGGAGCAGCTGGTGCCTGGTGTTGTTTTAACCCCCCCACCCACCCCAACCCTGAGGAAGCTGGCTTTCCATTTGGCTGACTGATGTGGCCTTAGCATTATTAAATTGTGCTTCCTCTTCTTCTCCCCCAGGTCATGCTCACTTGTTGATGTGGTGCTCTGGTAGGAACAGGGAAGGGGGTTGTGAGGGGATTTAGGCACAGACACAGATACATGCTGGCTTCTGTGCTTGCTTGAGATGCTTCATCATGGGGGACCACGCCCCTCTGTCAGCAGCCTGAGTGTCTGCCTATGTTTAACACTGTCTGTGTGTGGGGGTGCGTGTGTGGGGGTGTGCGTGTAACCGGTTCTGGAATAAGCTGAGTTGAAGGATGAGAGACAGGTAAGACCCAATGTAAAGCGCACACTCAGCGTATTAGAGCCATTGTCACAAACTGAATCCCTCACCATGGAGCTTATTGCCATGACAACTGCCTCCGCAGCATGGCAAAGAGCGGGCAGACTGCAAGGGCACTGATAACCAGAGAAAAGCAGGCTTTTCTTCCCCATTACTGGATGTCTTTTAGTCGTTAAAAAGCCCTAAACCTATGCCTGTATCCATATCTTATTCAGTGAATAATTTCTTACCGCAAGCTTTTCACTTTTAAAAAAGGAAACGGGAATCTTTTGTTCTCAGTGTGACCTTGTGCCTCAAGCGTGCCTCAAGCATCTATATCTTTTCTCTCGTGGCTCCTGGTTGACAAATCAGGGTTTCTTTTTTAAAGAGGACGTAAATGAAAACGCGGTTCTGAATAATAGGCACTCATATCTGTAAAATAACCCTCTGCAATGCTGCAAACACGTCAGGACAATGAGGACAAATCGTATAGCAACACAACTTTCCTTCAACACATTTCACAATTGACATTTGGATTAGGCTTACATTAGAAAAAAAACTCTTCCCAAAGTGTAATTCAGACGAACAGGCACTGGATCTTAAATGCAATGCAGAACTGTTCTCCTACGCAGACACCTCTATCAAAAAAAGGAGTGAATACAAAATGGCTGCCGGACATTTAATAAAGTCTCATTTGTTGTAGCCTTTAGACACAGTGAGGGCAAGACTTGTGCTTTTTTCCCCACCTAATAGGCACAGGGAATAATCATTACCCATCTGCAAAAAAAACTAAATGATCCTAATTTGCTCTGAGAATGGAAAATTACTCCTGAATCTACCGGCCCCACCCTTTCCGATTGAAGTGAAAAGCACAAGCATTTGAGGGGGAAATGGGACTGAATTTATTCACCAAACACTGACAAAAAGAGAGGAGGGCAAGCTGTCTTTAGAGTCTGCAAATCAATTCATGAACGAGGAAAAATCAGGACTGAACGTCAGCTTTAACAAAATCTTACAAAACAAGAAAAATCTGAATAATCTTTTCATCTGAAAAACAGATCCTTTGAAAACTATACATGCACACACTATTCCATCCAATAATTAGGTGTAAGTTGGAAAAATGGACTATAGGCCGACAGGTTATAAAATAAAATAAACATGACATGGGGATTGTTAAGCCAAAGGCAATGCATTGATAGTAAACTCACACCCACTACAGGATGTGGTATCTGACAGACCAGTCCACACCAGCTGGGCTCTCTTTGTGCCTGGGATGTGGTCTCCTAGCAACCGGTCCCAGCAGCTATCGCAATGGAATGGGAAGGAGGAGGAATCGGCGCAGAGTCAGGGAGGGGCGGGCGGGCACTGCATCAATATTGCTTCTACCATATCACCTCCACCACAGAGCAGCTGCAGTGTGCCACCGCTGCACACAAAAGACATGTTTTGCGCATTCCAATCAAGCTGGATCCCCCCCCCCCGGCACGAGTCCGAGAACAGACAAGACACTCATCATGATAATAATTAATCCATATCTAGAGCGATGACAACTGAATCAATAGGCCCAGATTGGGATCGTTACCATGTGGTGGACAGTGAATCCCTCGTCATTAAATATGTATGGTGAAATAATTATTTAGTTCTCAATACCGGATGAAGAAGAGGAACCAAGTTTAACCACAACCCAACCACACAGATAAAAAAAAAAGCTAAAACGTAAAAATAACAGCCATATTCAAGTAGTTGATGGCAGTATTTAAACATCTAAGCAAGTGTTTCAGTAGAAAAGACCAGCAAGGCCCGGAGCAGCCAGACTGCACCTCTGGGAGAGAGCATTAAAATCAAATTCCCCCATCTATCATTTCAGCACACATCCCCTCCTCCAAGCCACATGCGATTTAGGCCTTATTAAAACAGAGAAAAAGAATTTAAAAAAAAACTGTATAGGGACAACAACTGAAGGAGCTCAGCAGGGCACGATCCCCAGTCCATCTGTAATGAATAATACAGGAAAGAAAAGGGTCCCCGCAGGAGAATTAGCGTACATTTAAAAGTATCAAAGACGGGACTGAGAAACAGATGTCAAGTGTTCGTAGGCACACACGCTTCCACGCCTGCTCCACATCCCTGCCTCTGTTAATTAACCGTGATTCACATTAGCGCAGAAACTTGAGAAGCGCAAGAAGTCACAGGTGTGAGGTGTTTTTAAATGATTGAAGAGCGAAGACAGATCAGCACCTGTCCTGCATCCATCCACAAGATACATTTCATCTTGATTGTTTGATGTTTGTATTGTTAAAAAGGCCAGTACAATTTTGTCACTATTCATAATACAATATCTTTTGGTTTTTACTTAATAAAGTAGCTGCACCTTGATATAAATGATTTTGTGGAGGGTCCATCTCAGTCTTTCAGGTGGGTGACTGTGGTTGTCCCTCAACACTGCTTCAATGCAGCATGAACATGAATAAAACAGACCACCTTTTAGCTTATCCAAAGTGTTAAGACAATAGTCTTCCCCAGGGAGTGACTTTTAGGCAAAGTTAAAGTATGTTGTTTGCCTAACATGGATTCTAAGATTAGCTTAAGCCTTGCATGAGCTTTTCATTCAATACTTTGAATTGGTTGGCTTTACATTTACTTTATTTTTAACATTAGCTAGCATGCAAAGTTGCCAAGCACACTATGTATGTAGTGTCACAAGAAATGGCTAAATGTGAAATGTGCTTGCCTTAACAAATGCAATGCCTGTAGCTGCATTTTCTTAAATTTAGCAGGTGTCATGCAGCCATAATTTTTATTGATTTTAGGATGTGTGTTTCAGCGTTTCCTGTGGTTGAAAATGTGTCTGATGCCATTCTTTCAGGCTAAAGTGTGTTAATACTTATTTATTTTTGATTCAAGGGCCACTATACATTTCATCTCATATTGAGGAATGTTATAAAAAAAAATGCAGAACTTGTCAATGCAGAGACCTTCTGTCCATAGCCAGCTAGTGGAAACTAAATGTTTTTTCTGCACCGAGGGGATTGCAGGGCTCACATTCTGTTTGGCCTAGGGGTTCCTTAACTGAGCACCACAGAACAGTCAAGGTTACTAAAGGACACATTGCACTTTTTTTCCGTGGCTTCTGTTGTATGAAACAAACCGGCATTTTGAAAACTCAACATGCAACTAAAGCAGCATCTCAAAAATGGGATTCCAGATGTGCCAGTGTGATACATTAACGTGTCTAGGACTGCCGGATGACTGGTAGTCTGATCATTTTCCCCAAAAATGTTTTAAACCCCTACCCCAGATGTATCTCAGCAAGACAACTAAACAAAAATAGCTATAGTATCTCACAAAAGTGAGTACACCCCACACACAAGAAATTACACTTTGATACAATGTGAAATAGTCAGTGTACAGCTAGTATAACAGTGTAAATTGACTGTTCCCTAAAAATAACTCGACACAGCCATTAATGTCTAAACTGCTGGCAACAAAAGTGAGATACTGTATATTCTACCTAAAACTTTCTAACTTGATTTCTCCTTGCATTCGTTTTCATAATCAATAAATCTTGGCTGTAATGCGCTAAGTTCCTTGCAATGATCACCTTCTTGTTGCCAGAGTAGAGTAGATAATGCCAGAGTAGAGAATTTACAAGTTCAGTGTCCTAGTTAACATTAGCTACAATCACATATTAACATAAAAGGTTCTTTTAGATTTATGCTAAAAAACAAACATGCATCATTAGACAAAGAGTGACAATGGGGGACAAAATGATCAAACACTACAATACAGGGCTTGGTCCTTTGTACACCAGCATACACGGGAAAGGTGAGGACTTCCAAGGAATTTTGAGCTTTTCAATGACAGAACCACTCGGAAATACCCATGACCTGAGAACTCACTCCACAACAAAAGGTCAGTGGACAGGATATTAATGACCTGAACCCACAAGATAGGAGTATGTTGCCTCGGCCTCAAAAGACTGCAGACAATAAAGGTCATTGTGTAGGTACAGGTTGTTCTCATGGATGCTCCGGGTTCTCATGAACCTGTCGAGTCATCACTGACTGAGTGGTATAGTGGAGGACAATGACATGCGTATCTTTTTGCATTTCCAAGCAAATCATTTCATTTCCTGCTCATCTTTGATCCCGATACCCATCTGTGTTTGGATGCATGAATGATGAACTTTCTACAAGCCGACCACACATTTTCCTATGATGTGGCTTTCCTTACATACTGTAATGTACCTCTTTTATTCCAGTTACTCTTAGAACAGAGCCTCCTATCCAGTAAACAAATGCAGACAAAACAGGCCGTTAGCAACTTGGTACACCTGGATGTTTGAGGTTAGAGTTTCTCATAACGTAATACACATGCAAATGTCCACCTGAGAGCAAGATTGAAGCCAGGCAATGGCAAATTGCAATATATTTATATATAGCCTTGTTTGAGAGTACTTTGTGTACATCTGTCTTGTGTACGTCTGTATGTGTTAATAGACTAATAAAGCAACTTAACTAACAATTAACTTAAGTTCATACCTGCTTGCCGTCCAATGTGTAGATCCTCTTGACCACGCCACTCTCAAGCTTAATGGCCTCTGTGATGTCGGTGAGCACCTGCTCAAAGGAGTGTGCCGTCTTCTTATTGAGCAGGACACGCACAGCCTTGCGTGGCTTCACACCGCTGCGCATCACCGTCACTAGCTTGGGTCGAACAAAGTCCTTGCCCTCTCTGTTCTCGCCGGCCAGCTTGGCAGCCAAGGACTGCATGTTCTTCTGGCTCGCCGAGGCCTTCACGTTCACGGACCAGTTGGGGTTGACGTTCTTTGTGTAGTCAACCTTCTTGTACAAGTTCTCTGATGCACAAACATAGCTTTCCCCTGTGACGGCAAAGAAGAATTGGGTTAGTGTGTCTGTTAACATAATTCAGTTTTGACACCCGAGTGTCCCAGAGGTGCCCACTAAGCAACAATTGAATCTAAAAGGAGTCAGATTATCATCATCTTGATTTCATCTCGCATCGATCTAATGTCATAAATTAAAGTCCATTCACTTTTTCTGGTGTAAGTAGCACATTGTAGATGGTTGCAGTTTAGTTTACATAAGTTTTGAGAATAAAAAACTGTTCACAGCCATGCGTTGCGAAACCTGATATTTTCATGAGACATGTTACCATTAAGTATTTCCAAATGCTACATTTGATTTTAGCATTCCCATAATCTAAACGCCGATGTCTGGATGTTTAAATACCAACTAACTACATGGTTTTACCATTAGACTACAGCACAGTCCAGCATTACCTGCTTTACAGCACACACGACAGTAATAGCTAAACAGTCCAGATACATGTTCGCATATTAAATATTAATTGTGTTATGAGTTTAAATCATGTATTACTCGGCTTGGCTTACATTAAAACAACTGTCCTTCAAGGTAGAGCAGGTAGAGCCCTGTTGTAAGACTGACTGACCTCCTTGTTGGACTTTAAGGGGGATTTTAGTCATAAAAAAGGACTAAGAATTGTTTTCCCATTTGATGAAAAAAAAAATGTACATCCTCATGGCAAACATTATTTTACTAGACTGTCCTATCTTCCTTCCAATTGTCTATTTAATCGTCAATTTAAATAGTCAGTATCAACCTCCGGTCTTATTAGCACAATGTGCTTGGCTTGCACAGACAGGGAGAATATTTTAACAAAAAGGGGGAATCCGGAAGGCAACAATTTGACTAAAAGTGGGGAAATTACAGCTCAGACAAAAAGGCACAAAACAGGATTACACAGTGCTGAGGAGATTGAGCAATTAATTAGATCCCACAAGAGGAAGCACAATGAAATGCCTCCCACCACCCACTGTGCTGCCCCCTTTACTGCACCCACCACACACACACACACACACACACACACACACCTATCTTTTCTAAGCAGCTCAAGAAGCAGGGATGATCATCTAATTTAAACAAATTAAACTGCAGTTTATCTACTAGCATTGGCCCCAGTTAACAGTCTTCACTTCTTGTCTCCCTTCTTCAGAAGAATCTCATGAAGTAATCCCTGACAGAAAATGGAACGGGGCCAACAGTTAGGTCAAAACAACTTCAGCATCAATGCTACAAACTTTTACTTTTGTAATATTTCCCCGTCTTACTGCTTCTTCAAAACGCCCCCATCCGATTATCGAGTAAACGCTGTACGTCTCTTCATCCAGCCTAATGGAAAATGTATTTCCTCAATCAGGTCAATTCCACCTAGTCTGGTGCCAAGCGAAGACTTTATTAATGTACCAAAAAGGATTCCAAATCATCTTCGGCGACGTTTACAACTTGAATCTGCAAGCCCGTAAATCTCTTCTCCTGATGCCAACAAGCTGCTCCTGAAGCTGTCTATCATTTATACAACCCCATCCATCTGACGAAAAACACAATAATCAGAAGTGTGTGAAAAGTCGTTATGCAAAACACCTTGATTGCTGAATCAGCACACTATTAAAGGAAAACTAATAGGGTCAATGGATGCTCATCAAGACGTTTGACAGTAAAAACAAACGCTGAGCTGTGGGGAGCTGACTCTAGAGCCCAGTGTAAAACTTTGTGGACCCCTTAAGACCTAGATAGAGGGACTGCTAAAAGCTTCATAAGCAGGTTCAAGACATCTGAGGCAGACCCATGATATACAGTTTTAATAGGAGTAACAGGTTGTTGTTTGTTGGAAATGTGGCCGTTTACCTAAAATAGGGGAAGATATATATTTTTTAAAATGTCCTCACATTTGCATCAGACTACAGACTACTTTGCAACAAAGTCAGACAAAATTTCCGTTTAATGTAAAAACAACTTATTTTATGTGAGGTGTGCAAACAGTCTGGAGAAGTGGACCATGCTCAAAGCAACCCTTCAGATTAGACGTCCATACATCATCATAGTATGAAGAGATTACAGGAGTCTAGACTAGAAAAAGATAAGACTTCTAATCTCAGAGCTGGAAATGTTACTCTTCTAAATCTTCTCAGCACAGAAACTACAGATCATCCTTTCACATGGTGGCCCTTGACATGTCAATTATATCTTACTACAGCAGCCCTAATGGGAAAGAAAGAAAGAGGATAAGTCCTTATAAAAATGCTCACCTTCCTCTAGCTCGTCCAAGGCTGTGATCTTGTTTAAGCCATCAATGGTGAAGAGGTAGCGGACACCCTGTGGTAGGTTGATGTGGTCAGAGAGTGCGCGCGTGAGATCGGCCAGCAGTGCGTCAAAGGTGCGAAATCGATCGTTGGCAATGGCGTACACGATGCCCTTGAAGTAGCGGTCTCCGTTGCGGTAGAAGCGCACCTTCTTGGCCTTCTTCTCGTTGGAGAGGGCCTGCAGAGTGCGAGTGCGGTAGAAGCTGCAGTGGGCACTGTGGGTCGGGCTGGGGAGTCCATTCATGCGGCCCCCACGCGGGGTACGGGAGGACTTGTCCCGCTCGTCGAAATGTCCAAAGTCTAGCTCCATGGTGACTGAAAAGTTGTGATGGCTGTGAACAGATGTGCTGCTGTGGTGGTGACCAGCTCCGGAGAGTCTATAGAAAAACAGATGGAAAGCAATGTATCACATTAACAGACTAATATAGTTGATCCAAAAACAACCAGGAATAAAGCGACCAATTAACAAGCACACTAGAATATATAGGGATAATTTATGAAAAAGGGAATTTGATCCTACATTCTACTGTTATGATATCTATGGGTTTGTAATACACACGTTTTCAGTTAATTTAATTTTTAAAGCAGAGGAAACATCTGAAATTTTGGACATTAGGACTCTGAATCTGCAATGATGGTAATGGTTTCATCTGCATATAGGAAGACAAAGAATGACACCAGACAAATCAACAATAATGTTTAGTAAAAAAAAAAAAAAAGAAAAAAAAAAAAAGGAGCAGGTCCTCCTGCTTAGACCAATACCGCTTTCTGTGAAGAAATTTTCAAATTAATCAATGATGTGACATTTGTTTTGCTTTGAGGAAAATTACAATCCAAATGTTTCATCTGTTTTGGCTTAAGTGCTGTATATAGCATGGCGCACATAGGATATGTCTCGGTCTCTTCCTCCGTCTTTCGCCTACATACACCTGTGTGCAGTTGTCTCCCTTACACTGATGAATCAGTCACTGGCAAATGGGAAACAAAGAAAACCCAATGGAGTAGATCTAAAATTATCTCTTGATGGAGCACATTTGGTAAGTGGTTGATTGTTGGTTCAGACACTGGAAATCTATTAAATCCCAAAATCTCCAGGAACATAAAAAGATGACAACACAATAGTCTATGGAGTTGACACTTGAGAAGTTTATCTGCTCAGATTACTAATGTCAAAATAGTTTTTTTGTCACAGGAGGGGGAAGAATTTGTCCATTTATTTTAAGCTGTTCTGTTAATATGAAGCCATTAATGCCAAAAAGTTAACTAGAAATAATGGACTCACGGAAGTGTTGAATATTTAAGTGGAGATAGTGTTACAGTAAGGGAAGTGATATTAGTGCATTTCAAAATGCAGGTTTCCCTACTTTACAACTGAAGTTTTGTTGACGTTTTTCACCATTTGAAAGAACACATCAATGCTATCTTTTATAGAATAATTTGAATGTTACAGAAGAAACAGACCTTCCTGCTTATTGACATATTATGCAAAGAAAAAAGCACCTTTTCACCAATAAACCATTTAGCCACTGAGCTGTATAGGGAAGGACTGGTCAAAGGCTGGGGCAGCTTTTCTTTTTAAACACTGTTCTCTTCCTTTTAACTTTCCCACATGATGACCACAGCTAAAGCCCTCAAATACCACAAGAACTCATTGAACCATAACATTCAAAACACAGATACACACCCAGAAAGCACCCACACCCCACCCACATAAAAGAGGAAGTTATGTATGCCCAGTTTAAAGCCCTGTTCCATTTATGTTTTCTGTGTACTGTTCCCTCACAATGACTCATGAGTGACCACATTCTTATCTCTTTAATGTTTATCCGTTTGCCCAAGACAAGTACAGCCTTTGAAAATGTGTAGGAGAAGAATACAAATGTCCAAATAAGGGGAAGATGTCATCCATGTCATTTATCATTCTGATAGGACGTGACAGTATTGACTTTTGGGGACACTGTTATTTGAACACATCTCTATATTGCTTTTTTTTTTCAAACAGCAATTGTAGGACTTTTATCATCTATCATTTTTTACATTGTGCACCTTTTGTAGCAAACTACAAAATGTGCAAAACTCTACCTAAAAAAAAGGTGAGCAACATTTCATCATGATCATTTGACTTAATAATATGAACTTACATCATGGTGGTCCGGCTCGGAAACCAAAACTGAGTTTGTTCACTTATTGTTGACAGAAACTTGATTTTCTTTGGTTTAGGACCGGTCATATCGGACAAAACAAGACGTCATCTTTGAACTATGTTATCACTATTTTCTGATATTCTATTGACTATTGATTGAGTGCTGTGTGATAAAACTGCACATTTTAGAGTGACCTTTTATTGTGACAAGCCTAAGTTACACCTGTCCAATAATGTTGCCGTCTAATCAGCACCTTGATATGCCACACCTGTCAGGTGGATGGATTATCTCAGCAAAGGAGTTGTGCTCACTACAAAGATTTAAACCAATTATGTGAACAACATTTGAGAAAAAAAAAGGTCTAGGATCTATGATTTCAGCACATGGAATAACTGGAGCAAAAACAAAGCATTTATATTTTTGTTCATCATAGTTCTTTATAATAGCAATTTGCTCACAGAGTCTATCAATTTGTAATCCTCCATTGTCATCCGTGCTTTAATGCCTCAGATGGTGTAGTACTGTACAGAGGACCACGTTGTCAAACAAGAGGCCATTCAAATAGAACAGAAGGAAACATGCTGCCGCCACCCATCCATCCATCCATCCATGTGGCTGGGCCCTTCCAACCCCCTGCTAACCCCTGGCTGTGATGCTGCTGACTGGGGTTTTACGATGACAGGCACACGGATAGGGGTGGGACTTCTGTGGGATGGGTGCTCCTCAGCTGACAAAGGCCAGGTTTCAAAGCCCATCTGCTGCACTAATGGGCAGAGCTAACAGTGACCCTTCCCCATGTGGAGCATCAACTAGAACAGTCCATTGTCCTTTAAGAGTGTGCCTGCCTGCCTGCCTTCAGAGTGACATCACCATCACTGCTGCGGCTTGGGCTCCACAGTCCAGAAAGTAGTACATCTCATCTCAATAGAAGTAATAATTGGGCACAGATTTTTTTTTCCCTACACCATCAAAGCCTTTAAGAGTTAAACTAGATATCATGATTAGCTCTCTTTATATTGGTTGATACAGACTTTAAAGCAATACCTGAATAACCGCAGCAAAACGCATGCATTTCTCCCCAAATTGAAAGCATTGCTCTGAGCATTAAGGAGCACTGCAGTAACACATTTTCGGCTGATTCGGTTTCCCCTCTCCTGAGCCACCCACTCAACACCCCGGTGACTAGCCTACACACTCCTGACAAACCAGCACCACATTTGTATGACCAGTCATCTTCATCAACGATGATCCACACACACAGTATTTGTCTATATATTGAACACTGCCACACCAAGCTCAGTTTTAAATCACATTCACAAAGAGGATAGGGGAAAAAGTTTCAAGATGCCACACTTGTCATAATATCTGGAATAAGTGCGGCCACATGGCAGAGAAAAGCGACAGAAAAATGCAAGTTAAGAAAAAAAAGAGGGGGTTGGGTGGGTGTGCGCACACCTACTCACAATCCACCTGCTCAAAATCACATGAAATCTGAAAAACCTAAAATTATTTATCCCCCCCCAAAAAAAACATTCATACATAGCCTACAATATCATCTCAAATTGAACATCTCCCAATTAAACACAATGCCAATTCATAGATTCATTCAATCAGTTGAAGTGTGTGGATATATCCCACCCAGTAGCGGACTCACCTGCGTCGCTGCTTGCTGCTGAGTGAAGGGAGCGTGTGCGTTGTGGGGGAGTGTATCTGAATGTGTGCGTCGATGCTGCAGGATAGCGGCACGCCGTCTCTCTCTTCTCGCCTTTGTCTGCTTTCAGTCTGAGAGCCCGGCCCGCTGCCTGCCTCACTGGAGGAGCCACTGGGTCCTAGAGCCAATGAGCCCTGGACCCGCCCACCGTGGAAACACTGGAGGTACCAGCAGCAGTGAGAGTGTGGGCTGGGGAGGAGTTGGCCATCAGTCTCATCAAAAGGTAAAAGGGTATTTAGAAAAAGCTTAAAGGAGGCTATAATTTTTTGGGGAGAAAGGGTGGTAGGTATTCTGGCATATGTACTGTACATGAGGAACCTTCTGTCTAAAGGTGAAAGTAAATGTTGTTTTTTGTTTTTTTCTCAAGGAATTAAAGGCGGAGTGAGTGATTCTGGAGAATGCTTGTTGTCAAAATCACTTTTTGTCACAATCAGGAAATATCTCCTCACGATCCGCTAACTGTCCGTAGACCTACAGTATGTGCACTGAAAACAATCCAGTGTTAATACACAGCCTAGACTGTGTAAACCCATATGTTGCTAGCTACGATGGGCCCCCTTTGTTTACATACCCTTTATTTTCATGCCTGTTTAAAGAGCCTAAGCTGTGTATTAACACTTTATTTCTTTTCAATGTTGACATGTAGCGGATAATGAGGAGATAATCACTGATTTTGACAACAAGTGTTCTCTAGAATCATTGACTCCACCCTTAATGATTTTTATTTTCTCATCGCCCTACAAGATTGTGTCTTTCTGTGTGTGTGTGTGTGTGTGTGTGTGTGTGTGTGTGTGTGTGTGTGTGTGTGTGTGTGTGTGTGTGTGTGTGTGTGTGTGTGTGTGTGTGTGTCTGTGTGTGTGTCTCTGTGTGTGTTTGCCTGCCTGTATTTGTGTGTGTCTGTGCCCTCCAATGAGTCCCCTTTGAGACAAACCACAGTTTGATGCTCTCGGTCTGGTGAAGCTCATTGTTGGTCAAGGATAAAAAGCTTCAATGCCACACAGTGCCTGTGTTTGACTTCTGGTTCCCCTTTAAGGAGTAATTCAAAGTGTTTGACCATGAGTTTGTAGTTCAAATATGAAACTCTATACTGCAAGTCAGTCATCAAAAAATGGAACATCAAGCTGGCTCACGTTCGTGACATATACGACAGACACGCATTCTCAACTATACTGCTTCTGCTTTCTTACTTTTTGCCTTTGACAGAACAGCTGCACTGTAGTCTGAAAAGTTGTCACGTGGCTTCAAAGAAAAGCGCATGAAAGAAAAGTTCTTGTATTTGGTCTCAAATTCCTCTTCTTTAGGATTCGTTTTGCATGTTTGCACTTAATGATAATATATAATGAATAGTAAAATTACAGATGATGGCCATGACAACCCATCGCAAAGGTAAATAGAGAACAAAATGCTTGTGGTGGATTTTGTTTGAACTCATGTGCGGTTTACAGTATATGATGGATGCAGGAAAAGTGTTGGCACATGGATAAGGTTTGTTTTTTTAAGATGCTCCACAGGGAAAAACTGTCAACATGAAAAAAACAAAACACCTCGGCCCCACAATGGTAATTTCTTCATATTGAGTTACAAGCTGGGGCTTTTAAACTTCTCTCAACCTTGTGGCCATGTAACCCACTTTAATAAAAAGGGCTTTGTGCTAGTTATTGTAGAGTGGTATGGATTTCAGTGCACGGCTCCGTCAGGCTAGTGGACACTCCGTTGGCCGTGACATACATCAGGGGAGAAAGGTGAGATGTAGGGCTGCGGAGGTGTCAAACGATACTCCCAAAAGGCTTGAACGTGGCGAGGATAACACAAATGTAACATCCTCTAAACAAATAAGCTCCATTGTTGTGAAATTCCTCTGACGGGGATGACTTATGGGCCTCAAAAAACTAGGCCACAATGCAAATGTAAAAGGTTGCATAAAGTTGATCTTATTTTCCAAGACCTGGGGTGATTGTGGGGCAAACAGAAGATGGAAATGTGTTCACGCGCCAAAACAACCCATCTTTGAAACACTTTTTTTTAAATGACTTAATGTTTCCAACATTGTGGGTAGCAAAAGTGTTTCAATGAACTCTGTGAACTGTAAAAAAAGAAATAAACAAAGATGGTGGCAATAAGCAAGTTCAGATTAGTTGCTATGTTGGTTCCTCCTGGCTATGTATGAAAAAAAAAAAAAAAAAAGAAAAACGTTTTTTTGAAGACGTTGAGTGATTTGTAAAGTTTTTCTTTTGACCTGCTCCCCTTGATTACCAATGTTTGAGCTAAGCTGACCTTTGCCAATTCCCATATTAAGAATGCAGCACAGTTACAGGAACGGTTTCTGTCACTTTTTTTCAAGCTGGAGAGGAAGGCAAAAAGCTAAAAATATACATTTTTTGAACTATTCCTTTAATTTTTGGGCTTTGGCATGGAGGATTAGTCGCAATACAACACACTATAATATGAAAGTAGGTCTCCTGTCTGTCTAGTATCTTGAACATGGGATTCCAATCGCTGAAGTTGTGAGAGATGTTAAGTTCTGTACTGTGTCCGTCTTGTTCATTAATAAGTTGATGCCCGAAACATCTCTGAGTAGCCCACTGCTTTTAAATGAGAAGACCAAATGAATAACAGGTTTCTGTTTATTGAAAGGGTCAACAAAAGATATTGACTCTTTTCACAGCAGGCTTCACTCTCTTTGTCATCTTCTGTTCTCCCCTGAGGCGTAAAAAAGCTTCACTTTAAAAACTCAGCTGTTGTTACATTCTGGAGCCTCTCCTTTGCATGTCACGCATAACTCTAATTCCCTACCCCTGATCTCCCCATTGGCCACTGCCCACTGCCACTACAGTCTGTCGGGGGGGAAGAAAGTGTCCATGCAGGGGGTAGTTTATGAGGCTGCGGGCATATGGCAAGAGGAGCAGATTTTGGATATTTTGCTCCCAGCCGGGTGCCGTGTCACACACAGTGTGTTTCATGCCAAAACTGATCGTGCGCTCTGTGACTTTCCAAATCTGGTCCCATCAATTCCTTTTTTTGGCATTGTTAGGAGTTTGAGATTTTTTTTTTAAGGTTATATGATTTGAAGAAAAGAAAGCTTCCTAATATCTGCTGTTTGGTCGTAAAGATTTTTTTAATACTCCCTACCAGCAGGATACAGTGTGACATCACTAAATTCAATGTTAATAGATGTTAGACATTGAATACATATCTACGTATATATATATCCCAATAACACAATAGAGTGTTTTCAGATAAACAAAACACATATACACATGCATGTTTGTCTTTCAAATATTACGGAGATCTCCATCTGAATTGGTGAAAGGATTTAAAGATGATAAAATTGAACTGAACTCAACAAGCTCTCCGGTATTCATTCTGTCAAATAAAGAGCCCATTAATAACAGGTCATTTGAATTTATTCAAATTCGGGCTGCAGAAATGTTCCGTCCTGATGTATTTTGGTAAAGCAGCTGAGTCACATTGTTCCTTCCTGTTTTAGTAATGACTAGCTTTTAATACCTATAGCCATAAGGTTGAATGTATTGAAATGCAAATGTGAACACATATAACAAACCAAGAACTGAAATACTTAATGCACATCTTTAGTATTACAAGTCAGTAGGATCATGTGTATTATAGGCGTGTGGCCATGTCCCGCAGTACAGTATATTTAGTAGATACAATGGATGTATTCAGAACCACACTGGCTAATATCTCTACAATTTAACCATATTCACTAAGTATTCATCATCATTCATTTTAGTTTCAGTGTGCAAACAAATAAGTGCAGTGATAATGTCCTAAAGTGTGCTGTGCTGGCTGAATGAGGTGGACTGCAGGATAAGCATAAGTGGTTCACAGCTGGTGTTTGGGGGAGGGGGGAGGGGGGGGGGGACACCAGAAAGGCCTGGCCAGAGGAGGGGTCTGGAGTTTGGGGCGGTTTGCCGCCATGACGACTGATGGAGGAGGAAGTAAACAGATGTCCACAAGCTGGCAGACTGGGCCCAGAGTGGTCAAGCCACTGAGAGACAGGTGGACATCCAGGAACTCAGTGGGACCGCAAAGTCAGTGTGAAGCCAAGCAGGGCTTTGCAAAATAGAAGGCAAAACACTGGAGTGTCTCATATAAATACATCCGCCATCGTTTAATTTTAACCGCTTAACACAAATAAGGCTTGTTGTATTTTTAATTGTATGTATCCCAGTGGGTGGAATTCAACAATGTCTACAGTCTACAGTTCCCATCATCAAAGTAAAAAAAAAAATTAGATGGTTTTACTGATCATGGCTCAAAATGTAAATATTGTACAACACCCTAAAGCTATAGTGCGTAACTTCTGTCACCACCATGAGGAATTCTGAGTAATTACAACTGTCAGTACATCTAAGAGGTAAGCCTGCGGAGATCACGCATGTATTTTATTCCTTCTAGTGTAAGTCTTGGTTTTTTCTTAGCATTAGAATCAACAACTGAAACATTTCTTGGATGTTCTTGGGATTTTTCTGAGCTCCTGCGCCAGTGTCAGGTGGTGACACCAGTATGTAAACGCTGCCATACTGAGAAATACAGAGAGAGTTTTGCCGAGCTGATTATTTGGCTACGGCTTGAATTAAGCATGCATTCATTTATATTATGCACTATAGCTTTAATCATCTTCATCAATGTAATTGCTGTCTCTTCCAATATCTGGTCATTTGAAATCATGTAAAGATGAGACAGTGACGATGACGCGGTGGGAAAGCCCTCATTGCAGCAGTCCAGATAAATCCATCACTGTCCTTCTCATAACCTACTTCAGCGTTTTGCAGAGTCACCGCAGCAGCAGTAGTTGTGAGAATAGACTTAGGAAAAGGGAAAGCCAGCAGCTTGAATCCCCTGGCAAGCTGCAAAAATCAGAGCGCAGAAAATGAAGGAGACATTCTGTCGCCTCCCCCTTAACGCTAACTGTCAACATGACATTGAACCAGGCACTTTAAACCCAGCTGCTCTCACACGCACTCGTATGCTGGCCTAGTGTGAATGCGCCCTTAGTTGCAGGAGGATACAATGAAATACTCACTTAAGGGTGGAAAAAATGCAAATGTCAGGATAACAGTTGAACAGGCTGAGGTTTGGTGACTTTGAGCGAACCCTATGTGCTCTGATGACAGTAATGTTCAGGATACAATGATAAATGTGCTGCCTCATGTCATTAGTGATGTGTTATTAGGTCAAGCAAGGATGGCTGACTTTTCCTGTGGGCCCTAGTGCCACCATGAGGTTGACATTTTTGGTTTTGAGTTAAATGTGAAGACAACTATTGGATAATTGTCAGTGAGATTCAGTACGCACATTCACGGGGGTACATGTGGTGTAGTGGTAAGTGCGCCAAAAAGAAAAGCCAAAAAAGTATCTTAAGTTTAAAATGTTTAAAAAATGTATATAGTACCAAAAGTAAAACGACCCAGTATGCTGCAGAATGGCCATTTTTTAGGATAATGTTTACCTTATCATTGGATTATAATTATTGAGGCATGTTTGTGTCACTTTAATGTTGCAGCTGGTAATGATAGGGGCTCAATAGACTATACCATTTTAAACATAAATAATTCATCATAATTCATTTGTTGATTATATGTTTTTTGTCAACGTTTATCTCTAAATTAACAACCAACTTTAATTAATTAAATTAATGTAGTGCAGTAGAACGTACCAGAAATTGGAATACCCAAGTAGAGTACTTAAGTAATAGCCTTAATACAGTTCACAGCTAATCTTTCATTTAGCACAAGAAACAGGTCAAAATTATGATTCACATGAGCCTGAACTGTACTTTATATCAGTGCTAATTAGCATATATTAGTACATGTTAACATAGTCAACTAGAAAGCTGAACACCAGGGGGGCGCCCTTAGCTCAGTTGGTAGGGCGTCCGTCCCCCAGCAGCAGAACCGGGTTCGATTCCCGCCCGCGGTCGTTCTCTGCATGTCACTCCCCTCTCTGCCCCATTTCACCTCTGTCTCGCTGCACTCTCAAATAAAACATAAAAATGCCCCAAAAAATATTAAAAAAAGAAAAGAAAACTGAACACTGTTAACGTTGCACTTGTTCAACCACTGCATATTAGCATTGTCTGTGGGACTTTGCATGTGGATGTTATCATTCAGTTAACAAGCTGATCCTATTTGTGTACTTCTTGAGTGGGTGACTTCAAGTAATTGGTTATATTACAGTATTTAAAAAAGTATCTGTGATGTAGCCTATAGTAAAAAAAATATATATAATAATAATAAAATACATAAAGTGGTTAAAATAAAGAAATTCGACAACACTGACATAATAAATGAATTAGAGAAAGTTATGTGGGTTATCATTCCTGATACATGATCCTGAGTGTCATGTCAAATTTTTAAATGAGGATAATCTGTTCACTCAGTCTGACCACAGCATGACTCGTGATGGGGTGATGTTGCTGTTACCTTAAAGAGGGAGGTGATGAGCGCAACAGGCCTCTGTAGCAATTGACAGCATCATTAAACAAGACCTCATCAGTTACCATGGAAGCCGATTCACAGCCGGAAAAACCCTGAGAGGCTTATTCTGAGCCTAATCAGCTGCAGCTGCAAGGTGCAACAGGGGATGACGTCATGTTATGAGCACTTTGCAAAGAAGCTTTAACTTCCTCATAGACACAATAAAACATAATTCATCATCATAGTTAAAGTATGTGCTGAATCACAGATGCAAGTCATCATCATGACTGTTCACTTTTTAAAATGCTCTACCCGTTTCCTACTTCCACCATCAGCTCATTCTCTTTACATCTTTGTTATTTTTTTAAAATCTAAATTGTAGAGAAAATGTTTTAACCAGCCATGTGACTTTTCTTATTGAAATAATACCACCTACATTTTTATATCACAATGAAATGAAACCAAACAGAAGGTTTGTTGGTGGGTGGCTCAGTGGATAAGTCAAAATTAGGGGGAGAGGATCCCAAACAGAAAAAGAAGAAGTTAAACGTGACCTGGATTTTCCTTTATGCCCTTTCAACTCGCCATGTGGGGAGTCTCCATTGTGCCGCCCCAAGTAGCTTTGTCTGCTCGGCAGATTTTCTAATGAGGGGCTTTTGGAGGAGGATGACAGAGCTCTCTGCCTGCTCAGTCGGGGAGGAGGAGGAGGAGGAGGAGGAGGAGGAGGAGGGGCGCTTCAAGGAAATGAGCAATGCTTCTGTCTATGGATTTGCTCTAATACTAGACTCCCCCTACTCAGATAAATGCCCTGCTGGCAGCTTGGCAGCTCCATAAGGACTGAGAAGGGTGGCATTAGTCTGAAACTGTCCTTATGTCAAGAAATACTGAAACCCTCTAATCTAGGCTCCAAATGATAGGGGTAGAATTAAACCAAACTGGGGGCAACAGAGGTGAAATTCAAAGTGTGTTCTATTTGTACTTTGCACTGGACAACTTTATTTGGATTGAGAACGATGTGCTAACGAATATTTACTTGTACTGAACAGCTTAAAGTAGTAGCTGCTTTCATATAAATCAGTGTCTGTGTTAGTGCCTCAACTTCTGGTTGCTGTAACAAACAAACAAACATAATTATCCCTTTTGGATTACATACAGTAAACTGGTCTCATCCTCATTCATTCACGTCATTTGGTCAATAAATCACTCATGACAAGCATCACATTTTAGAAGAGATTATTTTCTTTTTTGCTAATCAATGCTCCTTTAACCTTGACAAAGATTAGATTTAGTTAGCTAGAAGTTGTATGAACTAATGTGTGGCAGTCGAAAGATCAATGACAACTCCTTTAGTCCGACAAGCAATATGACGTGACAATTATGTCACTTCAAATGAATTATCAACATATCTAATTAATAATAGTCAATCAGTAATCAGAGCATGACCGGTACTTTATATATGATGACACTAGTTTCTTAGTTTATCCGTAGCTGCCAAAAAGTATCCCATCTTTATATATATATATATATATATATATATATATATATATATATATATATATATATATATATATATATATATATATATATATATATATATATATATATATATATATATATATATATATATATATATATATATATATATATATATATATATATATATCAGCTCACCTCTGGTGTAAATATAGAACAGCAAAACTGAAAAAGTTACAGGTAGCGTATAACGATGCGTTTAGGATCCTCCTTAAGCTTCCTAGATGGACAAGTGCTAGCTCCTTGTTTGTGACTAGTAATGTCCCCACCTTTCATGCTGTGTTGAGGAATTTAATGTTTAAATTTATGTGTCGACTTTTAGAGTCAAAAAACAAAGTAATAATTGCACTCACTGACACTAAACAGAGTGATACAAGGTTCTCCTCTGGGCTGTGGAAACATTGGAATCGATGCTTGTATGTATTTTAATTTGTGTTGTCATGTATTTGTATTGTCTTTTTATATGGAACTTTGAGTCCGGAATAAAGTATTCATTCATATATTAGGGCTGTCAAGCGATTAAAAAAATTAATCTAATTAATTACAGGCTCTGTGATTAATTCATCTAAATTAATCGCACACTTATATGACACTTTTATGCCTGTTTATAAACAACTGTAGGCCTATAGGCTACCGTTCGTCTCTCTCTCTCTCTCTCTCTCTCTCCGTCTCTCGTAACTTCTGTCTCCTCCCCTCAGCCAGGCTTCTACATTAAATATATTAAGGAACTACTAGCCCCCAAAGAAAAAAAACACAAAAAAACAAGCAGGCTAAATGACGCACACACACACACACACACACACACACACACACACACACACACACACACACACACACACACACACAAAGGAGGAAAAAAGACAGGCATATGCTAGAAAGAGTGAGAGGGGGCGGGTGTTCCGTTGAGACGATCGCAACTAGCAAACAAAAGTGAGACACGAGGAAGATTGAGAGATAGGCCTACTGTTTTGAACCTACATTGTTAATTAGGCACCCACTAAATCAATAATGCACAGACACTGCGAGAATAACATAAAACGTATTCCTACCTTCATGCTTATTTGCCCTTGGCCCCTTTACCCTGCTTCTTTCTTTACTTTAATCGCGTTCATTTTTCTGTGATTAATTAATCGAAATTAAGGCGTTAATTTGACAGCCCTAATATATACCATGCATTCAACCATGAGGGTATAAACCCAGAACAGCAAGAATCATGTTAGTACTAAATGCTTCAAAAGAGTCAAACAAATGCTGCTGCTGCATATTAAAATGTCATCTACTGCCTATCATCACACAAACCATGGCACTAAAATGTTATTAAAAAGTAGTACTAGCAGAGATAGTGTTGCTATTTTGTGGGCTACACAGCATCCATATGTCACATGTCTGCCATCTGCTGGGCCATTAACACATTACAACATCTACTTCAGATCTCTTTTTTTTCACACTAGAAGGATAGTTCAGATGTTTTGATACAATGTGTTATGGATTACCTTCTGTTCACATGATATCAATATCACAGTGTGTTAGTTAGACAATCTGGACTGGCCCTTTAATCCCGGATTGCATTATTGTCAATAAAAAGTAGTCAACATTAATCTTTGATCTTTGCATATTTTTTTCTAAGATGTTTTGGTTTACGAAATGTCTTTTATTGCATATCAGCTTTATCAGTGTAAAAAACTGCAAACACAGAAGGAATGTTCTGGTTGCCTTTGAGTCTGATATTAAGTAAACATATATTCATATTATTAATTCTATGATCGATTACTGGGCCTTTATTATCCTTATCCTCGTCTTGACGTTAACTAATTACTTTCATTTTTGCATATGAATGGTCTGCTTGCTGTCAACTATAATGAAAGTATGCCTCTTGGAAGCTTTTTCCTGACTTTAACTTGCTGAGGCTCTGAAAAGATGCTGCTGCCTCCAAAGAGCATTAACAAATCTGGTTTCCTAACTAGGCTTTCAAAATAAAAGCACCACAATTGAT